>NC_073352.2:13437500-14037500 GCF_027580225.2 Misgurnus anguillicaudatus | reverse complement strand
ATTTCATCAGCTCATTTGCATTTTAAAGGACACACCCAAAATGGCACATTTTTGCACACACCTACAAAGTGGCAATTTTAACTTGCTATAATAAATTATTTATATGGTATTTTGAGCTAAAACTTCACATATGTGCTCTGGGGACACCAAAGATTTATTTGACATCTTGAAAAAGTCTTGTGCCATGGCCCCTTTAAAGTAGTAAATGGTCATTGTAGCGTCATTGGACCATAGACGTAGGAACTACTATAGGGTGGTCTTTATATTATTGCAAACTATATAAATTACAATGGTTTAATTGGTATCTTTATTTCAAAGGACCCGACTGACCGAGACCCGAATATCATTAAATATATTTTTGGATGACTTGTAATCGTGGGTGACCGCAGGCACCTGCTCATTTTGGATCAACCCACGCATCACTGTCTCCTATAGATTTAAAATAGTTTAGGATGTTAAAATCATCCAGTGTGTCCTAGGCCTTCCTGAACGACATCTCACTTTAAACAACGTAAGCTGCCTCGCTAGCTCTGCCTGCTGGACCTCATCTGTGTCGAGAGGGCCTGTGCACTGTGTCACATAAAGCTTATGCTTTGCATTATCATTTATTTTGCCTTTAAAGTAGCTCCACACTGTATACAGTGTATGCGTTACTGTTTTGTTATTGTTTTATTTGTAGTGTTGTTATAGTACCCTGACATATACCCTGGCGTATGATTTTAAGTGATTCAATGCTTTTTCCTATATTTACATTTCTAAGATTATAAAATCCATTTCAAGCATTGATTACCGTTTCATTAAATAATTTTCTCCAACAACTTTCAGGTATATGTTTTTCCTAAAACTAAACCAAAGATAAAAACTGTAAATTGACAAGCATGTGAGAATATTTGATGTGCTTTTCTATTCCAGTGTTTTGTTGACTATAGGATCATATATCTATAGCCTCTAGGGGTTTTTTGATCTCTGTAACCTCTGTTACCCTCCGAATGAGATGTGCAATGTATTGAACCTTTCAAGGTCAGATATCGCATGTCACTCAGGAGAGACAACACATTTCTGTCGAAGCTCGAAAACTGATCTGTTTAGCCTTTGCTATTATCGAGGAGCGAGAGACGGCCAATCTGTAAGAGCAACTTTCAAGGACACAAGAATGATGTAAATCAATGTCAGAACGGTCTGTTTAGTTGTTTAAAATATTTTTGTGTTTTCCAGTACTCCCCCCGGTTTTGGTGCCACGACACAGCGAGTTCAACCCTCAACACAGCCTGCTGGTACAGTTTCGCAACCTGAGTCACAATGAGCCTCATATGCCCCTCAACGCCACCTTCCCAGAATCCTTCCAGCAGCACAGCGGAGGGAGCTCCTTCCCCATCTCTCCAAATTCACCCTATCCTCCATCTCCTGCCAGCAGTGGCACCTACCCCAACTCTCCTGCCAGCTCTGGGCCATCCAGTCCCTTTCAGCTCCCAGGTAAATATATCACCAGTCCAGACATTGCCTGTTTAAAGCTAAATGTGACCATGGACCACAAAACCAGTCACAAGGTTCTTTTTTTACATTGAGATTTATACATCATCTGAAAGCTGAATAAATAAGCTTTCCATATGACAATATTTGGCAGAGATACAACTATTTAAACATCTGGAATCTGAGGATTCACAAAATGTTACTAATAAGAAATACTTTTTTATATATGTTTATGGTATAGTATTAATTTACAAAATATCTTAATGAAACATGATTTTATTTTAGGCCTGCAACAACTAATCGATAAAATTGAAACGCGTTTCAATCTGAAATGCCATTTAAAATGTATTTTACTATTTATGTTTGCACTAACTTCTTTAATTTAAGATTTAAAATATTAATATAAAAAGATTATATTAGTAAACCTCTGTAGAAGTGTGTCTTTTAAACTTTTAAAAGTACACTCCTACACGTAAATACCCAAATTTAGTGCTTTATTTAGCTATGATATGTGAAAAATCTAAATGAGTAAATGAAGAGTTTGGTTCCAAAACGCAATAAATCCATTTGGACTTATTCCGGTAAAATCGTGTTTTCTATACCAAGAAAGTGACAAGATGAAAACCACTATTTTCTGTCACAAACTTTCACATAGCATTTTTAGGTTATAATAAAATTAAAAAATACAGATCCATAACTTGATTTTCATTTATTTATAAAAAACGGATTATTTTTTCGACAAAATGCATTAAATCCATACGTTTTTTTTCAAAGTGCTATAAATCTGTTGAATCAATATATAAATGTGCATTCATCTTTGCCATGTTATATTCATTTAGTTGACTAGTGGTATACACTGATTAAAAAAATAAACATTAATGGCATTAACCAAAACACTTACTTTGGCATATTAATAACACTGCCATTGCTGCAGTTATACTTAAGATGTCGTCACTGAACTTTTTTGACAGCGATCAGCTGTAAAATGTTTTAGTCCTGATCGATTTTCGTTGGCTTCGCGTAAAATAATGGAATTTTTTTCATAAGATCGCTTGGGGTCAATGTTAGCATGACAGAAGCTTGATGCTGTCGGGAGAACAAGCAACCGGCATTTTTTCTTCACCTGGGTGCCTCTCGCGTAAATTATTAGATGTTGATGGTTTACGTTTCTTTCCCATCACAGAAAACCACCACAGGTTTAGCAATGCAAACAAAGTATTATTATGTTTTTGTTTTGTTGACCACAAAGTACAAGATGAGAAAAACTAGGATTTTGTGTGTATTCAACGTGCCGCCATTTTTGTTTACAATGCGTGGAATGGTGCGCTGTGATTTGTTGAGCTGATTTATTGCATTCTGCAGAAAAGGAGGAGTGGTGTTTATTGCGTTTTGGAGGAAAAGAGAACAAATATGACAGAATAACACAGTGGAGTGTATTGTATTTTGCGTAAAATTAAGAATTTACTTTTAAATACTGACCTGATACAATACTGATTTTGGTGGTAACTCTTTTTTTTTTTATTGCGTTTATCGCGTTTTGGAACCAAACTCTTCAAATATTTAGGTTTTTATTTGATTAGTCATTTAATAAAAAATCCCAAATTGATTTATGAAAATAATTATTGAAAAATTGTTAGTTGCAGCCCCCTTTTTTAGTTAATATCCTAATGATTTGTGGCACAAACTAAATATATAATTTTGACCCATACAATGTATTTGTTGGCTATTGCTACAAATGTACCCATGCGACTTATAACTGGCACTCGTGGTGCTCTGGTTGCAAGTTTTGAGTGGTTTGTTGCCCCTGCAATGCCTGATGTATTGGTACATTTTGATTTCAGCTGTGCAAAAAACTGAGATATGATGGAGAGTAGCGCAGTGTAGTTTGCTGGCACTAAACAATAGAAATGCCAGCTAAGCAGCGCACTCAAGCCAAATGATTTTACTGCACTGAACGTCCCGCTAGGTTGCCCATCACTTGGCACTGACCCGCAGTCCCCTTTTTCTGTATCTGAGTGAATTGCTGATGTCTGCATCCATAGGCTGTGTGCACTCAGGCAGAAGAAGAGCTAATGTTTTATAATGCCATGGGTTTTTATTCAAAGAGTGATTTATGCTCCTCTATGCGACTTTTGGTTGACTGGAAATTGATCTTTGGTAAAGTTGCATCACGGTGGATATATAATTCTCTTACTGATTATTCATTGACAAATCTACTGGGTTTAAACACCACAAAAATATTACATACAGCTTTTAACAGTAAAAAGGAAATCAAAGAATCATTTCAGTATTGTTTTATGTGCCATTGTAACAGAGAAGCTCAAACTCTGATTCAATGTTGCTGATTTACTCAAGAATGAAAGCAGTATGGAAGCATCCAGATGTTTCCTGTGCTTTTTTGTATTGTGTACTCATGTACTTGTGTTTGGAGTCAGTGGAATACATGGTGATTATGAATAATAAAAGCAAAGGTGCTTCAAACACATGATACATACAAAGTGTGATAAAACCAATATAGTCCTCATCTAATCACAAACATGTTTTCTCTATGAAATAGGTATACTAAAGATAAGTTTACATGAGATTTGAGGATTTGATTTGTGTAATCAGACACTGAAAGGTTTCTATAGGATACTAAGCAGCATCCTATAAAGATTCATCGGATGCTAGGCTCAAGGGAATTGCATTGGAAGCCCATTTGTTTGCAATCAGCCTTCTCCCTTAACCACGTTCCCTCTTTCTATCCCTATGGTGTCTCTTTACCAGCTGATACCCCTCCTCCAGCGTACATGCCTCCAGATGAGCAGATGGGACAGGATGGGTCTCAGTCTATGGAGACTGGCAACAGCAGCAGTATGGTGCCTAGAGGTAGTAAGAAACTTATACTGTCCACTTAAAAGTAGACAATACACGAAGAGCATGCAAAACTTCTATTTCTTTAGTGAGCTTCATTAAACCCTCAGATAACATCACCACCATACAACTAATCTTAACATCCCCTAGGCCCAGTAAATCTGTTTCTTTCTGTTCTTGTCAGTATGTTTTATCTAGCTGATATTGCAGTGTATCTAAACAAGTTGAAACAATAGGTGGCTGTGGCTCAAGGTCTTTTATTTTTATCTTTCAGATGTGCAGCCGGTGGAGTATGCCGAGCCCAGTCACTGGTGCTCTATTGTGTATTATGAGCTAAATAACCGCGTGGGTGAGGCGTACCACGCTTCCTCCACAAGCGTGCTGGTCGACGGCTTCACTGACCCATCCAACAACAAGAATCGTTTCTGTCTGGGCCTGCTTTCGAACGTCAATCGCAACTCCACTATTGAAAACACTCGCCGCCATATTGGCAAAGGTGCGCACACCTGCAAAACAATGTTTTTTACTGTTTTGGAAACCCAGTAGATGTTTTTAAACCTATAAGAAGCTTAGCAAGGGTTTATATATATGGTGATATAAATACAACCTGCATTCTGTTAAAAAGCAAGCTATGTTGTTTTTCCACCTTTATTTAATTTGTGATGATTTATGACTTTTTTTTAAAAAACAACAAAGGTGTAATTATTAAGTTATGTGTGGCAGGATGTGACCCACAATGATACAATTGCTCACCTGCACACCTAAAAAGTGTGTAAATGGCACAGTTTCCGTAATTCATTATAAGTATCTTTATTTGGCTGTACTATGATTCACCCCTTGAATTATATCATAGGAAATTATGACCCTGTGTCAGAAATCCAGGTTCATAATCTTATGAGCATCAAAATGTTTATCTAGCCGATCCCTTGTTCATGCAACAATGTTGTCTGTCTTAGTTTCTCCTTATTTTAATTTTTAATATCTGTTTTTAAGTATATTTACAATACTCCATTTAAACTTTCAGGTGTCCATCTGTATTATGTTGGAGGTGAAGTGTATGCAGAGTGTCTGAGTGACACCAGCATTTTCGTCCAGAGTCGAAACTGCAACTACCACCATGGGTTTCACCCCACAACTGTCTGCAAAATCCCTAGCGGCTGCAGCCTAAAGATCTTCAACAACCAAGAATTTGCTCAGCTGCTCGCTCAGTCGGTTAATCACGGTTTTGAGGCCGTCTACGAGCTTACCAAGATGTGTACCATTCGCATGAGCTTTGTAAAGGTAAGCCTGTGAGGCTTCTATGATGCAGATATTGGGTTTCCCGTAGAAAATGTGTTAGTTAAGGTGGTAGGGTTGGCTGGGGCCGGGGGGCGTGGCAATCAACAGGGCGGGGTGTACGCGTCATGATGAAAATTAAAATATTTTTATTTTGAAAAACTCAAATAGAACTTAATTTTGAAGAAACTAAGACAGAAAATAAACACATACTAGATGATAAATTATCTAACGGGAATAGCTGCGTGATGAAGTGAAACTAAAGGGTTAATAAACACAAACTAAAGCAGCTGTTGTAGAACATCTAGCGAACGATGAAGGTAGCGCAAAAATTGTATTAATTACATTATCTTAAAGGAGTGTAACTACTGTAGCATGTAAATAATGCACATAAATAATGTGAGCAAGAGCGCTCAACAATTATATCGAATCAACAGGCACATGAAACCTAGCTAGCAGGTTGCTCAAACAACAAAATCACCACTTACTTTAAATTTGCAAGAACTATAGACTAATACAATAACAGGCTTAAATAAACCCAAAACATAAGTCCACTTACAGTTCTCACGGACACGTGTTTTATCAACTGGCTATTCTCCAGACGGACCACGTCTTTATCTCATTTCGGCCATGTGGTGCGTGTGCATGCTCGCGGTGTGAAGCGCATCCATGCTATTCTTTGAGATGTTTTATCAACTGGCTAGTTATCCTCCAGACAGTGACAGTCCGGACCACGTCTTTCTCATTTCAGCCGAGTGGCGCGCGTGCCTGCTCACGGTGTGAAGAGCATCCGCGCTATTCTCCGAGATGCACTTGACAGCCTTTTTGCAGTGAATTATTATTATTATTATTATTTTATTTATTTTATTTTTAATGACCTAGTTAAGGCGGTAGGGTTCCCAGCTTAGGCGGCCGCCCGAACTGAAAAGTGCTCCGGGAAACCCTGCAGATATCAGTTCAGGTTGTGAATATTTAATGTTATATTTGCCACATAAATTAACTTCAATGTATTTATTGATTTTTAGGGCTGGGGGGCCGAGTATCACCGACAAGATGTTACAAGCACCCCTTGCTGGATAGAAGTGCATCTACACGGCCCCCTCCAATGGCTGGATAAAGTTCTAACACAAATGGGTTCTCCTCTGAACCCCATCTCTTCTGTCTCGTAATGATGGGCCCCCTCTGGGCTGGGAGGAATTTTTGAGTTTTTTTTTTTTTCTAAATTTTTTTCACTTTTGACAGAAAATGAGGTCTTAGGGGCTGAACTGTGTTTACACTATCTGCAGAAAGGTTACAGATCCTAACGCAGTCAAAAGAGAAGAATGAACTGGGGCTACAAGCACACCTAACAGAGGAAAATTCTAGGCAGTGAGACAAAATGGACTAACTACTGCTTTAGCAATTGCCTTCATTTTATTTCCTTTTTGCATTACAATTGTTTTAAAATGACTGATTTCGCTAACTGTAGGTAATCTAGTAGATGAAATTGACATGCTTTCATGTATCTACTTCACTTTACGCAATTGAAAATGGCAATTTCCTAGTTCTATGAGGATCTCTTTTATTTGCTATGTTGTCTAATCCCAATTATTGGCAAGACATACTTTCCTTTGTACGTTTACTGTTAGACTCCAAGCTCATTACAAATGTTTCCTTTTTATAGCTTCTGATGCCTCAAGGCAAAACACAAAACGTTACTGCTTTTAAATAAAGTTCTTTTATCTGATAACTTCATGGTCATTTAACATGTCTTTCTAGCTTGGCAGCAACATTTCGCAATCTGACAAATAAAAGCTGGTACTATCTTAGAGTACACATCGAGTCATCAGAGTTCAAAACAGTTTAAACACACTCTTGCATGATTCATGTTAGCGTGTTACCGTTGAATTGCACAGCTGTGTTGACTAGTCCTTGTGTGTCCTTGTGCATGTGTGTTCAATTTTTCTGTTATGCAAGCACAGAGATGCATATTGTCTATGATACAGAAAATTAATTTTGTAAGAAGTTGCTACAGATATTATGGGATTGTGCTTTAGCTAGAGGTGAATCAGCTTTGCCTTTTTAAAAAACTAATATTTTACAGTTGAATCTTATTATGTAATCTTTTATTCACCCTTAGGTTGTTTCTGACCTGTTACATTCTGCTGAACACAAAGTAGGATATTCATAATCGAGCAAAAAACAGGAGCACCATTGACTTCTATATTAGGAAGAACAAATACTACAAGCTCAAAAATATCTCACAATATATTCTTTTGTGTTCAGCAGAACAAAAAAGTTTATACAGGTCTGTGACAACTTAAACGATAACAACGTATAACAACTGTAACAACGTAAATGATTTTTGGGTGAACTATCTCTTTAAGACCAATCTAGACCACATTGTCTGTATTCTGGGTCCCCCTACTGGGGATTGATGGCATAATTTCGGTAGTGGTCATTTCAAATTTAGAAAATGCTCAAAATTAAGTTTCTGATATGCACATTTTTTAATAAAACAGTATTTAAGTGTTGCATCATCATTAAACATCTTTTATTATAGAGTTTTATGCAACAAGCAATTGCCAGCATTATGGTGTTGCCTTTAAGACCAAAAGAAAAATAGTGTGATATATGATCATGAGATCATATTTCATACGTGTAAATGTCTCATAAAAACTGCTGGACAACTATTTGTGTTACGAATGACAGTCAACAAGTGTTACATAATTTAACAGGTATTGGATTTACCAGAAGCAGATCCTGTATTCTTTTGCAATTTTATAGTACAGTACCATTTAATTGTATACCGCATATTTTTTATTAGGTAAAGGTTACAAGCCATAATACCGGTAGATTGTTTATCTAAAATTACTACATTTTACTGTCTATTAGTGCTAAATGAATATGTGGTTCCTTAGTCGTTTTGTGCATTTCTTATGAGTGTAAATTTAATACATAGAAGTAACTTTTGGCGGAAACTATGGTTACCATGATAAATGTTGTAAGGGGAATATTTTAAAGGGGACATATCATGAAAATCTGACTTTTCCATGACTTTTAAGTGCTATAATTGGGTCCCCAGTGCTTCTATTAACCTAGAAAATGTGAAAAAGATCAACCCAGTAACTTAGTTTTGGTAAATCATTCTTTGCAAGCATGTGAAAAAGTAGGTTATTGAAATTTGGCTCCCCTTGTGATGTCAAAAGGGGATAATTTTATAATAAAACCGCCTATTAATATGCACTATCCAACGACGGCACTGCTATTTAGTGCAGCGATCAGCTCATTTGCATTTTAAAGGACACACACAAAAACGGCACATTTTTACTCACACATACAAAGTGGCAATTTTAATATGATATAATAAATTATCTATGGCATTTTAAGCTAGAACTTCACATACATACTCTAGGAAACAATTTTTTTTGACATCTTAAAAAAGTCTTGTGAAATGTCCCCTGTAAGATATACTAGCTAAGCCAAATTTTTATTCGTAGTCATATCAATAAACAAATCAATTATCCCCTATCTGACACGTCTTTGAAATACATGCTAACGTCTTATAATGTAAATATGATATAAGGAGCATCAAAGTTTGATTTGAGTCACTAATTTATCTTTAACTTCAATGTTTACATGGCCTTACTTAGTCAATATTAATTTTTTTTTTTTTACTTTATGTAAGGATGATTTTACGTAGAAAACAGTTAATCACAAAAATTACTTTAGCTGGGTTTTCACAAGCAGGGTCACATATCAAAATATGTTATAATAATTTGATTAACCCATATATAAGAAAAAATAATTTCTTATATATTATTTCTAATAATTTGATTTAACCTAATAAATAAGAAATAGGGGAGTATATAAAAGGGTAAATCATACAAATAACTAAATTAATGAGCTTTTATTTTGAAATCTTTAGGCGTAACCATAGCGACCGGGTTCACCAGCTGCTGCGCTGTCTTCACTCTACTGGCAGGAACGAATATTCACCGGAAGTGAGGTGGCCTTACTGAAAGCAAGCGAAAAATAAACACGTATCCCGTCAAGTGGCAACGACTGCAAGAGATTGAGAACACGCAAATTACTTATAGATGGCAAAATAGAAACGGGACACGTTTACTGCAAGTCAAACAAAACTGAGGCCACATCCGTACAGCTAATCTAGCGGATTTTTGCGGCAGTAGGTAAGCAATAATGTAAATAGGAACTGCTTTAACTAATCGACCAATCCCAGCATGATACTTATCAGCATATGGTCGAGTGATTAAAACATGCCTTAGGGTTTATTATGTGTTTTAGATTAACGTTACTTAAAACGTCATAGCGGTGTCCTGCTTAGCCTTCATGTAATGCTAAAGTGCTTAGCTAACGCTTGCTACTATCAAGCTTGCAGAACTTACTTGCAGCCAACACCTTAACAGAAAATATAACGCATATTAAAAGCATAACTAGTCATTTTCGCATTTAGGATAATTTAAAATAGACATTATAAGTTACATAACCGCCCTAAGGATCCTTACCACAGAAAGTACTGCAGTGTACTGTAAATGCCTTTGGCTGGCATTTAAATAACATATTTTACATCATCTTCATGAAGTTAAAATGCTGACAAACTGGTCTGTCAACTGTTTGTTTGGGTAACATAAATAGTCGTTGCTTAACCTTGAGAAAAGTGTTTTTAATCTAACCCTCATTACCTTCTTGAATATTATTATTAATAATTTGTTATTAATTTTATCTTCACAGTACAAGATGGTGCGAGCCGCTCTCGTAACAGCCACCAGTTTGGCTCTGACTGGTGCAGTTATCGCCCATGCCTACTTCCTCAAGCACCAGTTCTACCCTACTGTAGTATACCTCACCAAAAGCAGTCCCAGTATGGCAGTAAGTTAATGGGGACAACAAGTCTTACAATTACAAATGTAAAAGCAACACTTCGTAATTTGATTTGACTCCTATTCTCCGTCAGGTCTTATACATCCAGGCTTTCGTGTTGGTATTCCTATTGGGAAAATTCATGCGGAAGGTCTTTTTTGGCCAATTGAGAGCTGCTGAAATGGAGGTTGGTGTGCCAGGGAAATAATAATTCAAATAATGCGTTTTATTTTTAATTCTCACTGTTATATTCTTCAGCACTTGATCGAGCGCTCCTGGTATGCCGTAACAGAGACCTGTTTAGCCTTCACTGTGTTCAGGGATGATTTTTCTCCTCGATTTGTGGCCCTGTTCACTTTGCTGCTGTTTCTCAAGTGCTTCCACTGGCTGGCTGAAGACAGGGTGGACTATATGAGCAAACATTTAAATGAGACATTTGCATATTTAAAGAAAAGTTCAGTCGAGGATGACGTATTAACTGTGCAATGTTTTCATTTTTATGTTAAAATTCAGATGGAAAGGAGTCCGAATATCTCCTGGGTCTTCCACTTCAGAGTTCTCTGTGAGTAAATCGCTAAATATCAAGTTATGCTGTGCTTGGGTTTCGGTTGATGACACTTTTACTTCCTCTTTTTTTAAAATTAAACTTTATCAAAACTGTTTGTGACATGCAAATATTTTAACTGTTGTCTTGGATGACAAGGTCCTCCATAATATTAGACAACCATATGTGACCCTGCCCGTGAAAACCCAGCTGAAGTCATTTATTGTCATAACACATAATTTAAATAACTTTCTTGCCTTGATATCTTTAATAATGAAAGTTTAAATCAAACTTTGATGCTCCCAATATCATGATTTTATTGAGACTTTAACCTGAATTTCACAGACAGGGTCACATATTTGATGTTTGTTGGGATATTTCATGTGAGCATCCCTGTTACTTTCTTTTTTGGTGCAGCTCTAATGGTGTTGCTGGGAGTGTTAGACTTTCTATTTGTCAATCATGCGTGCCATAGCATTATTACCAGAGGAGCATCCGTCCAGCTAGTGTTTGGATTTGAGGTAATCTTGTTTTTAATAGGCAACTACATTTACAGTATGTCACTCAGAACACTATTGCTAAAATATGCTATGTATGTGTGGTACATGTCTGCTTTTACAGTATGCGATACTGATGACTATGGTTCTCACCACCTTCATCAAATACACCTTGCATACAATCGATCTCCAAAGTGAAAACCCGTGGGACAATAAGGCTGTCTACATGCTGTACACGGAGCTCTTTACAGGTATATCATAGAAAGCCATATTATGATTTGGCGGTGCTTGACACCATGATGCATATTGATGTATCTATTTTTCTAGGTTTCATCAAGGTAATTTTGTATATGGCATTCATGACCATAATGATAAAAGTGCACACCTTTCCTCTGTTTGCCATTCGACCCATGTATCTCGCGATGAGGTGAGTGATCATCTGTTTCAGCACAACAAAACAACACAACTAAAGTTACACGGCATAATTACTCGTGCAAATGTTTGTGCTTTTTATTAGGCAATTCAAGAAGGCTGTAACAGACGCCATCATGTCTCGACGGGCCATCCGTAACATGAATACTCTGTGAGTATTTCCTGGTTTTAAAATCTTATACAAGTTCATTTGATTTATTTAAAGGGGCCATGGCATGAAAATCGGACTTTCCACGTTTAAGTGCTATTATTGGGTCTCCAGTGCTTCTATCAACCTAGAAAATGTGAAAAAGATCAACCCAATGGTTTTGGTAAACCATTCTCTACAAGCATGTGAAAAAATAGGTTGTTGAAATTTGGCTCTCCTTATGATGTCATAAGGAGCTCTTATTATAATAAAACCGCCCCTTAATCTGCACTTTCCAACCACGGCACTGCCATTTAGTGCAGAGAAAAGCACAATTGAGTTTTAATTGCAACAAAACACCATCATTGTGATCAGTGTTTGAATTTCATCAGCTCATTTGCATTTTTTTTGTTAGTAGTATTAGTATTTTTTTAGTCCATGTCAGCCCTTCGACTTTGGGTGCAGTAATATTGACGGAAGTTTGAGCGAGAGGGTTTATAGGAGTGATGATGTTACTGCGCGCCGAGGTCGAAGTGCTGCAAACTAAGTGCTCTTCTGCCATACAATATAGTTCTCATTTTAATCCGCTAAAAATCGCCATGTTTTATCCTTTGCAACCATACTTACTCTTGTAATTACTCATGTAACAGTTTTTCTTTAAATAGGAAAAACATGGAAGTGTTTGGTGGCTTCTAAATTCATCCCTGTTTGGATCCTAAGGAATGAATAGAGCTAGGCTAAATGCTAACATGGTTATAGTTTTAAGCTAAATCCTTAAAAAAATTAAAAGTAACTTGCACAACCCCCATGTCCCTTCCACATTTCCTGTTGCAATTGAAAATATTTAATCTGAATATTTATTAGTAATTTGTTTATTAAAAAATGGCTATTTGCCCTCCCTTCTTACAGCTATCCAGATGCCACCCCTGAGGATTTGCAGGCCACTGACAATGTGTGCATCATCTGCCGTGAAGAGATGGTGACCGGAGCCAAAAAACTTCCTTGCAACCACATCTTTCACTCAAGGTTCATATCCACTGTTGTCACACATTTAGGACATTTCCCAGTTTTGATTGTTGATACTTAAAAGTCCCTTTCGTTGTAGTTGCCTTCGCTCATGGTTCCAGAGACAGCAGACGTGTCCAACCTGTCGTATGGATGTTCTTCGAGCATCCCAGCCAAATCAGACTCCTGCCCCAGCTCCTGCACAAGCCCCTGCCCCTGCTGCCCCAGCTAATGCACCTGTACCTCCACCTGTCAATGGTAAGATTTTGTATACCAGATACTGGTCTGCAATCAGTGAATATTTAGCGACACTGGCTTCTTTAATGAAGTCAGACTCTTATGTTAAATGTGTTTTTTGAAGTCGTACCAGGTCTGATGCCTCAGTTTCCTCCGGGGTTGTTTCCCTTTTGGGGTCCTTTCCCCGGTGCGCCTCCACCTGCTGCCCCAGGTGCTCAAGCAAACGCAGACGCTCCACAGGCTGCTGCAGATGGAGCGCAGACACAAAGAGCAGGTGAGAATCAATTTTTTTTTATTTACTGTACAATTTGACATTTTAATTAAAGTATCTTAATTCTTACCATCTGTTATGTAGAATCAGGAGCCGGCAGTTCTACCCAGCCAACTACAGCAGACAGTGCCCCCGCCTCTCCTGCAGCGATGCCTGGATTCCCATTTTCAATGCCACCACCTTTCCCATCAGCTCCATGGCTGCCGATGCCTCCACCTCCACCCTTTAGTATGTGTATGTTGACCAATATCTGTCTCTAGACTTTAGTAAAGAGCAGAAAAGGGTTTAAGGGAGTGGCCTGACCTTTGCAGCCAATCAGAAACACTTTTTGCTTTGTATGTGTGTTTTTTTTCACATCAGGTACAAAGGCAGTGTAATGTTAATGTAGTTGTCAAATATGGCTTAAATTGGCAAAAGGGTACAAATACAGTAAGCATGGTTACAGTAGACTTGCCATCTGATCAGTCTGTGACTTTATCTCCATGTTTTTCAGTGTCATCCATGCCACCTCCACCATCAACTCTGTCCACCATGTCAGAAGCTGAGCTCAGAGAATTGGAGCAGGAGGGTCGGCGAGGTTTGGAAGCCAGGTTGCAGTGCCTTCACAACATTCATACGTTGCTTGATGCCGCCATGCTCAACATTCACCACTACCTCAGCACAGTGGCTACATTGAGGTATGCAAACATTGTTTATAGTTTGCTAGCAAGTGTCACGTTAATTTTTTTCCCACTGAAATCCCATTTTTGTAATTTTTGTCCAATCTACCATGTAGTCCTCCAAGATCAGACGCCAACACTGGTGAAACGAGTGCGTCAGCCAATGAGGAGTCCTCTCCCTCCACGGGCAACTCGGAAATTCCCAATCAGGAAGATGAGAACCAAAGCAGTAAGAAGCAGAACAATATTGTTGACTAAGCCAGTGGTTCTCAAAATTTTTCGGCGTGCGGCCCCCCTTGTGTACAGTGACTCCCACTTGTGCCCTTCGTGGCCCCCCCAAAGAAAATTTATGACATAAAACATTGTAAAACATAAAATTTGAATGAACCAAAAGTTATTAAAATATACAATTTAGTGCTGTTAGTTACTAGCGTTATTTTTCTGAGGTTTCATTACACAGAATTTATGATAACTTTTATAAAGAAAAGCATTTTATAAAATGTCATAAAACTGGGGCCCCCCTGGCACCATCTCAGGGCCCCCCAGGGGCCCCGGCCCCCAGTTTGAGAACCACTGGACTAAGCTCAAGGTTTCCACGGATCCTTGAAATCCTTTGAATCTGGGGAAAAAATTCAAGGCTCTGGGAAGTTTTTGAAAATATACATACATAGATACAGGTCATTGAAAGTGCTTAAATCTATTTTATGCAAGATGTTTTCTGAAAAAAATCCATATTATTCTCTGTGTAGTGTAGGATAATATCATAAAAATCCTAAACTTTTTAAGCACACGGGCTAAACTGTTCGCTTTAAATGCTTATATCTTCTGTATGCGAATGTTGATTCATACCAAAATGCTTTTGCAATGAAAACGTCTCGGGTTACGTATGTAACTGTTGTTCCCTGTAACGCGGTCTTTGGCAATATTTCAGATAGAGATATACTTCATGCACCCTGTCTTTGTCGTTAAGCCTCACCATTGGTTGAATTTGATATACACATTCAGATGCACTTACCACTGGAGGCGTTCCCAAAGTGTCACCGCAGTGACGCAGCGCAAGTTCCCTCAAAAGGGAGCTGTAACAATGTATCTTAAAAGGTAACACGATGTAACCTTGCTCTCACTTGACATGTGTCCCCACATTTAGTCCTTGAATTTGAGGATATTAGACCTGGAAAGTCCTTGAAAGGTCCTTGAATTTGAAGTTAGCTAAGGTGTGGGAACCCTGTAAGCTACCATTGTATGAAAACAGAAAATCCTTTTGATCTCAGCTTAACAATTTTTATTTTAATTCTACGTACACATTTTTTATCTCATTCGTAGCTGGATCTGTAAATGGAGCTACTGGATTTACTCAACCAGACTCGACCACAGGAGCCAGCAAAGAAAGTAAGGAGGAGGAGGAGGAAGAAGAGTGTGAGGAAGGCGGTGAGCCAAGCGCTGCTGAGTTGAGACGGCGTCGACTCCGCAAGCTAGAGACCACGCAGACCCCTGACCACTGATGACGTGATCCATTAAACCATGCAATTGTGACTGACTTCAGATAGTAGAAATGCTTCTCACTGACTCCCCAAGGCACTTGGCATGCTGAGATGTCAGATTATTTAAGAAAAGTTTATGCGATTTTAAATGTGATTCTGTGACACATCAAGACCCCTACTGCTGTGTGGAGGATTTGTCACGCGAATCAAAGATACCCGGAGGCGTACGGATTGAAAGGCTTGCATAATGAACGTCAATGGTATTTGCATTTGGTCAGACTGACTTCATTACTGAATGTGATTTTTGCTTTCAAGTGGCCAATTTAAAGGATGAGTATTCAGTTGATTTCTCATGTGCCCTTAAAATGTTATCCCCCTTTTTTGTGTATTTTTATTATTTCTAGCTCTTCGTGATTGTTTTTTCACAGATCTAATTTGGTTATGCATAATAGATCACAAACCAAAAGTAAATTAACTTGCTGTACATAATGTATAAAGTGTTTTATTAGGAGGATCTGTACATACTGCAAAATAAACTGTATGAGACTTATTCACGTCCAGTGAGTACAATACATAAAAAAATGAATCTTTATACACTGTTGATGGAAAAGAACTTACTTAGATGAATAATTGCATTTGGCCTAAAATCAATCAAAAATATATAAACATGTAGGAATCATGAACTTCTCATAATGCCAATAAGAATCTATGTGTAGCTTGTAGTTGATAGTAACACCTTATCAATAGTTTAATCTGTATACTTTCTATCTAGAAAATAGTAGTAATGATGAACACCAGCACACCAGGGCTTTTATAACATTTCTATTTTATGTAATTATGAAAACTCTTAATAATGACAGTACATGAAAGCACAATCAATTACAAAATGCAATTATTTAAATTAATTTATTATTAAAATAAATCTTCAATTTCTGCACAAGGTTAATAAAAGTTATTGTTCCCTTTAAACACCATTTGCAATGGAATGTCATTATTCTGAAAAAATACATTTTATAGATAATAAAAAGATAAATGTGGTCACAACTCACCCTTTAGTCCTAACATGTATAGAAACAATTATTAACCGTGTTAATGTTTATGTGATGATCATTCAGTCTATTTGTAACCAGCTTTACAAAGTCAATGTGCAATTTCAGAAGTTTAGATGCTTCCGATACATTTTAGTGCAAGATTTCCCATTGAGCTTGTCAACAGGAAGAGGTAATGCAGAACTATTGCCTGAGAGGATCAGAGTCAGATCTCTGGAGCTTTGCATAGTGGTTAGGCCTGTGGAGTTGAGTACAGAGAGTGATGCTGGCTGCCCTGCTCAGTCCTGTTGAAGAGGAGTGGGGTCGTCTCACTAGACCCAAACCAGCTGTTGGCAGAGAAGTGCATTATACTGTAACTTACTTACTTATTCATTTAGCTGCTGAGTAACTGATTCAAAAGCATTAAATTAGGTTTCAGAGACGTTTTGTTTAGCTAACTACCTGCTATAGGGATTTACGCTGTGACTCCAGGAAGCACCACTATCACCATCCATCCCACGAGGATCATCAAAAAAATATGGCCGTGAACTACGTCTGTTGCCAATAGCTGGGGTGCAGTTCTAAAATAAAAGCAAACCAAATGAGTCAATAGAGTGACATCAACTTATTCCACGCCAGCATTTTTGTGATTTTCACAAAATGCCTTCCAGGAAAATTTTCTTTAAAAAATATATACAAATATATCAAATGAAAGAACAGACCCTCTGCTGTAAACAAACAAACAAACAAAATGAGAAAGACGTTTCATCCTATCTATTTTTTTCCTCTGCTTATAAACTCTTAAAGAGGTGGTTCAATGGTTTTTCATGCATTCTGACTTATTAATAGGGCTGGGTATTGATTCAGATGTTCCAGATTGATTCGATTTCGATTCACAAGCTATCAAAACGATTCGGATCCGATTCTCGACCCGATTTTTAAACTCAATTCTTGATTCAACTCAATGAATATAGATTATATAGAATATTATATTAGAATATATTACAATATAGACTGAATGAATAAATGACAGACTCGCCTTTCGCTCCTTGGTAACATCGCACAAGGCAAAAAAAAGGTGACATCTAGTGGAAAAGACTAGTAATTATATTAACGTTAATCTTACATTCAATGTTTGCAAAAATAAAATGGGAAAAAAATCAATTCGTGGCCTGTGAGAATCGGTTTTGAATCAACCACGGGGGGAAAAAACGATTAAACGAAAAATCGATTTTTTTTTTGCCCAGCCCTACTTATTAACACAGTTATAGAGTTGTTTCCTCATGCTAAAAGTAGGCAAAGTGTCAAAAAGCAAATGTTTTCTCTTAATTGACAAGATAACTCATCAATGGTGGGAAAAAGGGGTAAGTGCTGGACCTATTACAGTGTAAACAGCCCTCTTCTATAAAATTAATTAAAATGACTTTTGATGCGTCAGGGTAAAGTGCATTATTAGAGTTATATTCCCAACCTTTCCAATCTTATATTTGTCTAATTAAAAAAGTTAAACTGTATTTTGTAGTTTCCTTAAAATGATTTTGGGTATCTGACATTGACCAAATTTTTAAAAAATGCTTGAAATTCAGGGTACAGTTTCATAATTTAATAATGAGATTAGGAGCATCACATTTTGATTTTAATCATTGATTTCAATCTTTGCCATGACCTTAATAATATCAAAGTTATATTTTCACAGAATGTTCTTCACATTATATAAATTGATTTTATGTAGAAAACAATAAATCACATAAATTGACTTAGAAATAGAAAGTGGTATACAGTATGTTAATAAACAAAGAAAAACCTTTTCTTGAGAAGGCTGGCGAACTCTGAAGATAATAATGAGCAAGCTGGTAGGTAGCAGCTCCCAGATGAAAAGTACAGCTCCAAATATAATGTAGCCTCTGTCTCCAAGTTCGCTGCGAAGATCAGCCTACAAAAAAACAGCAATAAACGTCACAAACTGTCCAGTGACAGAAACACATTTATTAGCGCTTAATGAAGTATGAATATGGCACACCTGATCCGAGATGTTGTACCAGTCATAATCAAAGGCCTCTATTTTATGATTTTGAGACAAAAACAACACCGCCAGGTTGTAGCAGGCCCTACTGGTGAAAAGCAAGATGACACCGGCCCCAAGCACTGCAGTCCGGCAAATCCCCTACAAGCATATGACGAAAAAAATACTGCAAATCAAATGTTTTCTCGTTTATCATAAACAAGACACTTTAATCAAAAGTGACTTAAAAAGGTACAAATTTGATCAGTATATGCCTGTTGCCCGGGTTTGAACCTATAACCTTTTGCACTGCTAATGCGATGGACTACCACCAAGCTATACAGGAGTAAGGTATGAAGTTTTGTTTGAAGGTATGCATTACCTTACTGCTTAGATAAGGGATAGTCAAGGAGGAAAATCGCATTAACAGGAGCAGAGATATGGCCAAGCAGACAGCTTCCAAAATGAACAGCAGGTCATTCACCAGCACCCGAATCAGCACCAGACTCCATGCTTTGTCACCCGAACCACCGCGCTCTTCAAGACTCGCGCAAACTACATTGACACACAGGAAGATGACACTCATGGCTGTATACACACAGCGAGCCACCCATCTGAAAGTCACACATGGAGTGTCATGTTTAGGGGTTGCTCCCCAAAAACTAAAATTCTGTCATCATTTACTTGCCCTCATGTTGTTGCAAAACTTAAGCACTACTGACTTCCTTACTAGTTTTTTTCCTTCTATGGAAGTCAATGGTGCTTTTGTTTCCTGCCTGATTATTACAAATATCCTCCTTTGTATTCAGCAAAACAAAAAATTTATACAGGTTTGTAACAACATGGCTGGGAGTAAAATGAAGACAGAAGTTACATTTTTGGGTAAACTATCTCTTTAAATATGTTCACATTTATAACCAGCTATGAATTATGAATATAAATGATGGAAATGCACTCACAGTCCTTTATTGGGCTCCACATTGAATACGCGTCTTACTTTGAGCAATTCCTATAAAAACAAATCATGGTTAGGGAGTGGACTGTTTTCTGAACTGAACAAACAAAAAGTGTGGTATTGTCTATGGTACAGTAAACTTACCTGAGTAAAGTAAAGATTAAAGAGACTCAATGTGAAAAACTGCAGGCACACAGGAAAACAATAGAGGAGCCAGTAGGCCGGAGTGGGTAGGTGGTTGGCTGCAAGGGCATCACGAAAATAAAACGAGAAGAGGGTTGTGCGAAGGCCTGACCAGAACAGGCAAAGAAAAAGAAAAACGCTCTGGTAGCTCCAGCGTTTGTGCCGGTACAGTAACAGTAACCAAAGTTGAATGTATACAACTAAAAACAGACACCCATAAAAAAAGGTGTAAAAAATTGTGACACCCAATTCTACTGATGGGGCCACCGCTGGTCTTATGGGGGAAGGTGGAATTGGATCCTGCATTGTGGTTATCAAAAAGACGAATGTTTAAAGGTATTAAACTGCATAATACAATATTTACACTATGCCTTAACTAAAACAAGATGTCAGGATTTGAATCATATTTCTAATAAACAAACCACCTTTAACTTGTAATATTTGCATCTAAAGGTTTAAATTATCATCAGTGTATTACTATATAACTAATATAGGCAAATGTTTTGCTAAACTACAAAATACGTCAGAGAAATTCCCCTTTATCTCTGTGATCTCTGTGGTATGCACCTGCAAAACAAAAATGAAAGCATTCAATTTAAAAGGCAGACCACTAATTGTAACATTTACAGTGAATATTATGTAACACATCTGCTTGCTACTACAATCCAGTAACTAATGAAACGCTTAAACAGAAGTGACAGTTTAACCACTCGTGACGATGACTCACCTAGTTTATCACTTAGTGTAGCCTTTTGATCATCGGTTGAAGTTGAAACAGTTTGCTTTAACTGTTATGCGTTCGACCCTCAAACCACTAACTTACATTAAAAACGATCTAAACTCGTATAAATTGTTTAGCTACGTGCGTTAACGTTAGCTAACGTTGCTAAGTTAAGATTAAAATCGATTTGCTAGTTCGCAAACAACAACAACAATAAACTCCGACAAAAGTTTGAAATAGACGAGATACACACAAAAAAATAGCTTACAAATTCCAAATAATAAGTAATAAACAAAAATCAACAACTCTGATAATACCCGACAACGTCTGTCAAGATGAGTTTTTGTTTTGAACTGAGCGGAGCTATCAACAAAAAAACGAATAGCTGTTGGCGACATCTAGGGTTCATGCTGGTAAGGTCTAAAACTAAGCGCGAATACTAATCGGAAGTGAAAATGCTTATGTCCGGCTATCTACGGCCAAAATCTTGTCGAATGAGGGCTGTTTTCATCCTACCTCGATACCAACAAACCTAACCCTAAACCGGGAGTTAGGTCCTTAGCTGTATCCTATTTAGCCAGAACGGCTGTTTTTCCTTTTAATCCTAACCCCAAACCTAACGCTCAACCCAACATCTCAACATCTCACGAGATTTGACCGTAGCTGTAACCCCTCTAGTTTGAAATACATTTCGGGAAAGAAGTAAAGCAAAGTCACTTTTTCGTTATCTGGGACGAAGCTTTGTGTAGCATCCCCTCCCCAAAAACGCCATTTGAAAATTGGAAAATTAATGTTTATAATTTCATATTAAAAGTCCATTATTTATATATTTATAATTTGACCATGTTTATATATATATATATATATATATATATATATATATATATATATATATATATATATATATATATATATATATATATATATATATATATATATATACATAGCTGCCAACTCTCACGCATTCACCGTGAGACTCACGCAATTGACCCCATTCTCACGCTCTCACGCCACACATCCATTTTCTCACGCAGGCTCGTGCCCACCATTGAGATTCCCACTGAGTTTAATAAAAGACATTAAATAATTGCCTAATATACCTAACTGTAAATACTGTAAAACGCCTATCTCTATCTGGCGTGCCTCAAACAGCATAAAGCGCTCGTCAAATTCAAAATGATGCGAAGGCCAATCAAATCAAAGAAGGTGGAGTTATTGTTTACAGATGCCGAAGCGCCAGCTACAAACCACAGAGAGTGAGTGCGCGGCTGCGCGATGGTGAAAGAGCAAAGCACGATGTAAGTAGCTAAAACAGTGTTCGCAGTACTGACACTTTTATATTTTAGCGTACCTTCACTGTCTTAGGTGCCGTGCCACCACTTCTCATGTTGCTGGTACTTTGCTGCAAAGAGTCAACGAGCATTTCACTTTATGTGGCGCTGCGCAGGAAGTTCGGCAGCGAGGTCATCAGACTACCGCGAGAGCAATGCGAAATGTTACAAAAGGGTCCGCCTTTACCTTTGCTCTCGCGTTACTTTGATGTCATACGCCGATCAGTCAGCTCCGCACCAGTCGAACACACAAAGCGTCAAGGTCTGGATGAAAAGCAGAGAATTGCCCGGATTCCACGCACGCAGATACCCTCAGAAAACAGCAATTTTAATCAACCATCACTCGCGTATGTATGTTTGCAAGCAGTACAAGCCCGCGTGATGTTTGCTGTGACAGGTTTTAATAAAAGAGAAAAAAGTCAATTGATATTTGACATCTATAAACAATAATATATACGAAATATAATTATATGGTCTTGACATACACATTATCTGTTGCTTAAGTTTAATATAAAGTACTCATTTGGTTTATTTGATTGTGACAGTCTCTCTATCACCAATCACCAATCATCACTTTACGCTTCTCTTTCTCAATGGATAAACTGAATCAAAGCTGCTGTTATCTGCAGTTATACGTTTTACAGAGACCAGTAGCCTATTCATTAGATTTTAAGAACTTTTTTGGAAGGAACTTTTATCAGAAGGAAAGCATAATAGAGTTGTATAAAATAATGGTAAAGACTCTAATCTCAGGCATTTAAACTCAGTAAAAGCTTTTATTTCAATTTCATTTCTAAAATATGATTCGATTTGTATTGTGAACCATTTTAACGCAGTCTTTTCCAACTATTTAACACAGAAATAGCTAAAATCCACACTATTATCTATTGGCAAATGGTTAGGACTTATATAAAAAATTACTCCCCCCAAAAAAAAAAAATCTCACTCCAAGCTGAACTCATAAGTTGGCAGCTCTGTATATATATATATATATATATATAAACATGGTCAAATTATATATATATATATATATATATATATATAATTAGCCATATTATTTTTTACAGTCTATGATATTAAAATATTACTTTGAATATAAATTGAACTCGAACTCGCCCTAAGCATAAATCTAAAACTAAAGCCGCCCACTGCATTACCGCGCTTTGCCCGTAGAGGGAGCGCGCATTCAACACAGGAAGGAAACGGCGGTTAGTTCAATTTTAAACATGATTTCAACTGTCGTTTTTAACCGTCATTTTAACACATACCTATATTTAGACGATCTCAGATGGAGTTTAACAACCTAGATGTAAATTACAAAGTCAGGGTTAATTATCTGATCATATAACGCATATACGTCACTGTGAATTTTTAACGTAATATAATAATTTTAGTCTTAAATCGTTTTGATGATGGTTCACAGGAGCGGTCTGTGCGGATTCACAGGCTGTGAGTCAGAGTTGCTATGTAAATGCATGAACTCATATGTCGTGTTGTAGGCGAGGTTTTTCTACCTCACTTTTTTCCCCTCTCTCTTTCTTTCTCTCTCTCTCTCTCTCTCTCTCTCTCACTCCCTCTCTCTCTCTCTCTCACTCACTCACTCTCTGTTTCTCTCCCTCACTCTTTTTTTCCTGCTGTACCGCACTGTAGTTCTGCAGCCACGTCGCAGATACAGCCAGTATCGCTGTTTAAACCCATTTCTCATAGCGCTAGCCACCCAACTGGACCGAAAACACTGATAGCAAGTTAATCTCCTCGTACAGTTGGCAGATATTTAAGGAAATATTTATATCTTTTAACCTGGTTAACTCACGAATAAGTTGTGTGGTTCCTCTCAGCTGTGGTCATGGTGAGTAGCTTTTGTGCTAGCTCAGGCTCCAATATGCTGGTTAAGTGTTTTTAAAAGGTGTAAATTAGCCTTGAATTCATATTTGAAGTACCCTGTTTTTTGGCAAATGTTTGCTCCATTTATCCCTTTGTTACATACGTCTAGTTTAAAGAGCTTGTTAAAAACTGATATATAGTTATGATGTAGTTTTACCAAAATTAGATGGGTGTGTTGATGTTTAATGGGTTTATATTCAATCTGTCATGGACCCTGAAGATGTACATTTTAGATCAGCAGATCATTTGACGGGTGAGGAAGAGAAACAGAAGACGACATCTGAGAGGAAAGAGGATGGAGAGGAATCACGCAAAGCAGGAAGACCACCAATGTCCCGAATTCCTACCTTTCAAAGCTCCTTGCCCCGCAAGCGAGTTCCCGTCCAGAATGCAGAGTCATCACCAAAGACCGATGAATCCAGCCAGCCGGGCCAAAAAGAGAGAGCAGGCTCTATCGAGGCTGGACGAGTGAAAATGTCAGCGTCTGGTGGGAGAGAAACAGCATTGCCCATCCCATCAGCTCGGTTGCAGACAAGCAATGCGGATGCTTTCTCTCAAGGTGATATTTCAGATCACCCCCCCAGTCATTTAGCTTTAAAAAGTGATCAATCCCTTGATCAAACACCTGAGATTACAATGGACTCTGATCAGTTTAAATCACCACTGGTGCGGCCCCCACTCAGGAATGTTCAGGGGAACCTGGTAACCTCTGATGTCGTCACAGATCTTGTTTCTGAATTTGAGACCGCAACTGGAGAGACCCTCATTGAAGATGAACATATGTCATTCATAGATGATATGAGCTCATGCTCCTCTGTTGATGATCAAGACACTTCTGATCAACTTTTGGGAGAGGACTTTGAAAGTGGAAGTGTGAAAGAGACAGTTTACCAATCAGACGGGATAGAAGAAAAGATGAATGATGTGAAACAGCGCTCTGTTCCTGATAAGGTTGATGCATGCATGGTTGGTGCTGAGGATAAACAGGCTAAGATAGAGAAACCGTCTGTTAGTACAAACTCAGAAAAATGCTTGAAAGAAACACCAAAGACAACCAAAGCTGCAGATACTACTCATGCAAAACACAGCAAGACCAAAATGTACACACCCTCAAAGGTAGGGTGTAGTATTTCATTATACCTACGTCAAGTTAATAGGATACTATCAGTGATACTATTGTTCATGCTATTATTAGGGGATTTGAAAGAAAACACATAACTCATCCTGCAATATTTGTGTTACGAACATGAATTATTCCTCAAGTGACCTGCTTATTGAGAGAGGGTGTGGTTTAATTTTTTTTATGTCAGTTTGAACTGTTTTGATGTGTTGCGTATGCGTTGACGAATCTGATGAGCTCAAGTTTAGTTGCTTAGAGATGCATTTGTTTTTCCATCAAACAAATTTCAACAGAAGGGGATGTGTGAAATTCAACAGCCACATTTCAGTCATTTCATAACCATACAAAGTCCAAATATCTCTGGTATGTCTATGGAAGATGATTGTGTAAGAATCAGTAACTCTCTAATCATTCGTTTATATATGGTTTTAGCAGACGAAAGGTGGGGGCTTTGCTGTTTTTTTTCTTCTGCCCTCCATTCTTCTCCTTTTGGGCGGATTCGGGCTGCACATCTGGCATTATGGAATCCCTAAGTCAATGTCACATCTTATGTCACAAATGGAGCTGCACTGGCTGGAGCCTTTTTGGATGCCTCAAGAGACATGCACCTCTGATTGTAGGTGAGAAAACAGTATATGATATTAGCCGAATGCTCTCATGAAATACTTTCTTTTCAAATCTGCATATTCCCGCTGTTCAGAAATATCGGTTTGTTGGCAGAATCCGTTAAATGACAAATGTTAACGACAAAGACAAATGTAAACAACACATTTAAAGGTCCCGTGTGTTTTTGAAGCTTTGATTGTGTTAACAGTGGGCAATATAACATGTTCATGTTTCACGTGTTCATGTTTTCACACAATTGACCTATCTGTATATCGCTGTTTTCACTGTCCTAAAAATGGGCTGATGTCTTCCTTGTTCTATGAAGTCCCTCCTTCAGAAATACGTATCAATTTCTGATTGTGTAGTTTGTTTAGTGTGTTGTAATTCGACAGCAGCTTAGCTTGCCAGTAACTTAGATCAGTGGTTCCCAAACTTTATCAGCGTGCGGCCCCCCTTGTGTACGATGCATTCCTTCGCGGCCCCCCAAAGAAAAATTGGTGACAAAAAACTGTTCTAAAACTCAACATTTTAATAAAAAAACATTCAATTATACAAAAAGTACCTATTTTGGTTAGTAGCCTTATTTTTTTAGGTTTAATTACACAGAATTCATGATAAATTAATGTATATCATAAAATGTCATAAAACTGGGGCCCCCCTGGCACCATTTCGCGGCCCCCAGTTTGAAAACCACTGACTTAGATGGCAACTGATGTATTCCTGTGGGCGGAGGTTAGTCAAAAAACTCTTCTACTGACGTCATTAAAGCAGGAAGTTGAGGGCTGTAGTCCAAACCGGTCGTTCGCTGTAGCATTTGAAAGGCGAATACGGTTAAAGAAAATATATCGCCTGGCAGTAACTTTGAGCTTTATAATTTTACATGTATTATTTATGCTATTATAGAAACATTACACACTAACTAGGGTTTAAAAATGGGATCAAAAAGAACGTGACCTTTAAAGGTGCTCTAAGCGAATTCATGCGTTTTAGACCATAAAACATTTTTTGTTACATACAGCAAACATCTCCTCACTATCTGCTTGCTAACTGACCGCTGATCAAACTGTAAAAAAACGCGATCTCTGTAGACAGCCCAGGCTTCACAAACAGCAATAACAACACAGTGGCCAAACCTAGCACCACGAAACATAACAAAATGTTCCAGCCAATAAACGACAAGAAGGATTTGAGGGTGAGGGTTGGGCGCGTTCATGAAAGCACAGAAGGGAGAGGGAGGGGGAGGAGTTAGCTACGCTCCGTTTGTTTGAAAACAGTTCAAACATCAACAAGTGACGTCGCACAGATTCGCTTAGAGCGCCTTTAAACTTTGGTCCCATGTGAGTATGCGTTGACAAATAAATACAACCCGAATGTGGCAGCCACAGGCATCACAGCACCCTCTATTATGTGGTTCAGTTTCATTTTTTTACCTTTTGAAATCTGGCTTTCATCATTTTATCACAAGTCTTAGTGGCATCTTTAGTGATTTTGCAACTGTTTACTATGTCTTGTCCAAAGAAGTGGATTTTTTAAAGAAATGAAGTGCAATTAGGTCTTTGCAGCGAAACAGTCAAATTTATTAAATACCAATGAATTGACATTTGTAAAAAATAAGGCATTTCAGTAACTGACAAAATTAAAATACTAAACCTAAAAACATAACAGCTTGATTTAAAAAAATGCTTATTTACAATATTAAGGGCATTAGAGGGATTTGCAACTTTTCATATACAGTACTGTGCAAAAGTCATGCCACCATGCTACCATTAGATTTGTTGTTTTTGTTTTGTTTAGTGATCATATACAATTATTTCTCATTCTCTTTATTAGAATACAACCAGAAAATACAGGAAATGTGTATGTAGGATAAAACAGTATAGAAGTAAGCTGAAGTGTCAAGTATTTAGGGTAAACTCTCTTTCCACTTGAGCAATAGCAGGCAGCTGCAGGATCTCTTAAACTTAAATGAAATTAAATCCTAAGTTCTAAATCTAATCGAATGACTTCAGGACTTCAGTCTCCTCAAAAATGCTCAAGATGTATTTCGTGCCAAGAGAGGTCACACTAAATACTGACCGATGCCTGAAGAAGACATTTAGTTCTGAAAATTGTTTTGTTTTTAATTTGGTGTACATATTTCCTGTATTTTCTGTTTGTATCTCATAAAAGAGTGAAACATTAATATGGATGGACATTAAAACTTTGCTAAAACAACAAAGCTGGTGATGGTGGCCTTAGACTTTTGCACAGTACTGTATATATGCTTTTATATAATCACATTTGAATTGCTATTGCAACTTTTAAACTATTGTGTACAGGCTTTCTCTTGTTGAGAGTGTCCCCGAGGGCGTGTCGTTCCCTTCTGAGTCGGCGCACCTGTCAAGCATCTCAGATGCTTGGTCTAACTTACTAAACACTGCAAACAACTCTGTCCACATCGCTGCTTTCTATTTCACCCTCCGAGACTCAGACCTAGGTCTTACAGAGCCTTCATCTGTGCTGGTAAGTTATAGATCATGGGAATTTTACAATGTACCATAAACACACAATAACATAGTCCGCAGGGGTAAGAGCAACATTTGCATTTGCACAATACAACCCTATTTGCATCAGAAAAGAATGTTTTTGTGTTTGTTTTACGCATTTATGATGTGTTCTCTAGATCACTGATTCTCTTTATATGAGAAAGCATTCAAGTTTATTTTTTAATGCAGGGCCAAAAAGTGCTTGACCAACTGAAGCAGCTGGAACCAAAGGGAATAAAGTTGAAGATTGCTGTAAACGCTCCTCAGCCATATATTGCAGACACCGAGGAACTGGCAGCAACAGGTAAAACAAGATGCCGGTTGCGCTTTTGCATGCAGCATTTGAGGAATACCTGAATGGATGGCATGTAGATTTTTTTTCATCTTGTTTGTGATTTGTTTCAGGGGCTGAAGTCAGGGGTGTTGACCTACAGAGTGTCACTGGGGGCATTTTGCACACCAAACTATGGGTTGTGGATAAGAAACACATGTATTTAGGGAGTGCTAACATGGACTGGCGATCCCTTACCCAGGTAAATGTAACACTATCAACATTGTAGATCATGTTACTGCTGGCTGAGAAGTACACACATTAATATATAATGTAAACAAGTAAATGATCCTAGTATACACTGTAGTGAATTTGTGAATATACTAATCTGTAATGAATATTAGGTCAAAGAGGTTGGAGTATCTGTGCAAGACTGTAGCTGTTTGGCTCAAGACGCCTCACGGATATTTGACCTTTACTGGGATGTTGGAGCTCAGAAGAATGAATCTCTACCTCCTTTCTGGCCGGGCCGGTTTTCTGCCCTCTCCAGTTCTAAGTACCCATTAGCTGTTAAATTCAACGGTGTCCCTGCACGTGTTTATTTGTCTGTGAGTTGTGTTACCCTCACATGTTGACTTCATTAACTGTTCACTGTTTATAATAGCTGTTTATTGTTGCATGCCTTGTAATAATTATCCATCCACATTTCCAATCTATACATAATTCCACTGATCCTCTTTGTTCATTCACTGGCCGATTTTCACAAGTTACATGTTAAATGTTTTAGGAATGTTTGATTTTGTTGTCTTGTACTCTTTAATGTATTCAATGCATGTATAGTATGTGAAACATATCATCCTGTTTGTTTCTTTTCTAAATGTGACATGCATTTTAGTGTGTAGAGAAAATGTTCATATATCTTACACAACATTCTTATTCTTTTAGAGTTCCCCTCCTGCTTTATCATCTTATGGGCGTTCTGATGATCTCTCAAGTATCCTGTCGGTAATAGCTGATGCTAAAAAGTTCATCTATGTGTCTGTGATGGATTATCTTCCCCTGTCCCAGTTCACAGAGCCCATTCGGTAATATTTACCAGTAGATATATCAGTAGTGACGTGTAACCATTCTTTTTGAATTTGAATATCAGTTTTTGTGTGGAGCAGATTGCATTTACATAGTGCTTTATAGCTTACCCTAGGGCCTAGGAGGTTTGCTCAGCTGTCAGATATTGCTATAGATCACAGTTTTATTTATAATATATGTTCTGTTGTTTAGGTTTTGGCCTGCCATTGATTCAGCACTTCGTGAGGCTGCTTGTGCTCGAGGTGTTGAAGTAAAGCTGCTGGTCAGTTGTTGGAGTCATTCTCCTGGTGCCATGTTCATCTTCCTCCAGTCTTTATCAGTCCTCAACAAGCCCCCGCTAAGCTGCAACATTTATACCGTATGTTTCTGCATGTTCTTCACCATTTGTAAAGTCGTGTTCACACTTAGTTGGTGCACTTGGTTCTTTTCATTCGGACCAATTTTTTTCCAATGGAAGCCCCACTATTTTAAAGAGCAACTATGGTCCGATTCACGATTTTAAAGTTCCTTTGGTGTGTAGTACATGTTAACGATATCCAAAGGTACAAATCCCAAGGTAAACGATGATGCGAGTTATCGTTTCCAACGTAAATCTCTTTTCTTACAACAAACACACAGATTGTAGGCAACAGTTTACTTCCTGGGCCTGTTGACGTGGACAAGACCGACATTATCATAATTCCTCCCGCTTTGACTCACAGCCTGTAACTTCTGCCAGCATTGCATTGTGAGCGAATCTTTCAAACATGGTAAGGAGCGCCATGTTTTCGGCTGACTTCAGAACTATTAAGGCCAATCACAATGTACAGATTAGCTGGCCAATCAGGGACACAGCGGTTTTCAGATCGATGAGTTTTGTACCAAATCAATGCATTTGAGGAAGGCAGAAAATCTGGAGCTACAAAAATGTCTGGTATGTGGAAATAATAGCCGTTTCTCAATATGCGTTCTTGTGGACTTGTGAAATGTCATCAGTCGCGGCCCAAGTACTGTTCATATTCAAAGTTTGCATCAAGCCCAAGTTCACATAAAATCCCCGGATGTGTTCTTGATCCGCCCATTTTATCGAGGATGCATCAGAGGAGACTTGTGTGGACTTATGACAGCGAAGTTTCCCAGAATGCATTTCGCGCCAGGAGTTCGTTCTTCCGAGTCTGAACTTGCAAGTTCGAACTACGAAGGACACAAGTCAGAGTTTGGCGTACTTGGTATTGAGAAACGGCTAATGTGTTTATTTAACCATAAACCACGCAAACACATTGTATTATACCAAATACTCAAGATAACTTTGTTTTTTAGCATTGAAGCAGATACACTTTAAAAAATGGCAGCAGCTGGCAGGTTTTGTCCGCGCTGTCGCTCTTGCTCAGTGTTGAGCACCCAGAGTTGAAAAATTTTCAACTTGGATGAAACGCTCAGACGTCAACGTCACTTTTCACTTAGCCATCCTATCACAGTGGAGGAGGGGCGGGACAAATACCACAACAACCAACCGTCACATTCTACAACATCTGATAAACAAAACAGAAGCAACCAAAGCGCTTAGCTGAAAAATGCTGGCAAGCACTTCATTTGGCATCCGCCTGGCGTTTCAGTCACAACCTGATTGGTCAGCATTTATGATGTGTATTTTGTGTGGACTTTCTGATGGATCTAAACAAACATTAAACACAACAGTAGGTGGCGGCATGACCTCGTAACACCAGCCTGCAGGTGCAGCTAAACATGCTCAATCTAAGCGTGTGCAATTCAGGAAACGCTTATAATCTGTTTAAAAGAATCAAAACAGCATCAGAAATTATTTCATTATATTTGCAAACAAATTTTTTCCCATGTTAACAAATTTGTGCGGATTTTTGGTGTCACATCTCGTTATCACTTGTTACACATCCACCTTTTGAGCCGTCTCTGTCTGCTTGATTGGTGCGCACCAGGGTTTGGGTAAAGCATTCACACTTAGTCAAATAAACTGAACTGAGTACGATAGTATGTTTTAATCCAACCAAATCTGCCAAGTATGAACACTCTAAATATCTGTTTGGGGTATCAGTGAGCTAATGGTAAAACGTTTTAATTTTACAGAAAGTTTTTGAGGTGCCTTCAACGCGAGAGCAGCAGAGGATTCCATTTGCTCGTGTCAACCACGCCAAATACATGGTGACTGATAGAGTTGTTTACATTGGTATGTTTATTGTACCCCCTCCACAAACAACATTTCACACATGATATATCACATATGTTTTTTTAAAGGACAATACATATTGCTGCCGGGTTTGGCGCCGCATCAAAGAGGCCTGCCAACAGTAACAGGCTCAAATGTTTACATTAACAACTGTAACGCCGTAAATAAAAATTTTAGTGCATGACAGATTTCTAATATTCCTCTGATGATTGAGTGTTATTATGTTGTGTTTTACAGGAACCTCCAACTGGTCCGAGAATTATTTCACCCAGACGGCAGGGGTTGGGCTTGTTGTGAATCAGACAGGCTCTGCAGTAGAGAAGGGCCAACAAACCGTTCAGAACCAATTACAGAATATTTTCCAGAGAGACTGGCATTCACAGTACGCCCAAACCCTCAGCGATGTTCATGCAGATCATTGTAGTGGAATAAAGCTTACATAATACACTTTGCTCTTTATTTATGTTGTGTTGCTAAGCACACTCATTTACATAATATAAACATCAAAAACCACAAACTTATCCAACACAAAAGTCTTCCCTGCGGCATTGCTGCCTACTGATAAATTATTCATTATGTATGTGTTTGCCAAAAATGGATGCTGTGCATTTTAATGTTTGTGCATAAATATTTCTTTTCTTTGACTGTATATTTGCATTGTGTGACATTTGCCAGGATAAGGACAAAGTCCTTGAGCAAGCACTGATCTTTGATGTCGGTTACATGTGCATGTAAATGTTTTAATTTGTTTTTAAAATAAAACTACTTTTCAGTAACTGTTTTTTGTTGGACTACACACACACAAATATTTTATATGATATAGGCCTAAACGTAACTATAATAATTATTTTTCCATTTTTAAGATGATAAACTTTATGATATGCATATATGTAGATCATCATGTGTTAGCTTAATTATGTTTTGGTTGTTTTTACAAACGGTATTTACAAAGTAATAAATACGTAGTATTTACACAAACACTATATGGAAAACTATTTACCTTGGCATAGATAAATAATAAACACGATTGTTTCCTCATTCTTATGTAAACCTCATACATGCAAAAGACCTGGAAAACAGGCCAATCTCAACATAACATTGACTGGCGTTAAGTCAAGATCTATGCCTCCAACATTAAATTACACATTAAATTAAGTACAATGTTGTTACAATGCTAAAAAATAAAGTTGTGACTGCTGAGTTAGCACTATATGCTAGTTAATGCTATATGCTAGCATTTAAGCTGAAGTTCTACTATTGACATTACAGTTACATTTTGCAGGTCCATACTGAAAAAACTAACTTACCACTCAGAAATGTTCATTAACAATCTCCAAACAATTGATTATTTCTATTTGAACAATTGAAAATAATATCATTCTGTGCGCAAATCCTAGGGTTGTAAATGGACATGTAAAAACTTTTTGAATAATTTTTGCACTTAATAAAGCCACATTCTATGTATATATCACAGTACAATTTAACATATTTCAATGCATTCTTTGGCACTTTTAAAAAAATCGAATAATTTACAATAAGTACATCGTCATTGCATACTAATAAACATACTATATTTTACAAGGAAGTGTATGTTGACAAGTGTTTGTGAACCAGTCTGTGGCTATGCCTAAAAACCTAGCAAGCCACCTATTTAGACAATAAATGCTAGGCCTCATACGAGTTTTGGACACTGGAACTATTTATTCCCCACCAATATTTAATTCAAGACCTCGACATAACTCGTCAAAATGCAGCTAATTCAATCCGCGCCTAGCGTGCTTTAAAACAAGCCGTCTACGTAGGCTACTCAGTAGGTTTTAAAACGCAGCCCGTGCCTCTTCGCAGGAAGTGAAGACACAGAGAGGAAGGAAGGCGTCAACGAATCCCACAAGAAAGAAGCCCGTCATCTTTATGGCTTCACTCTCAACCGAGCGTAACTCGTAAAATGCCCGTGTGTCACAGGATACTCTTACTTTTATGCTTACTTAATTTCTCGTCCGTATATTCAGATATAACAGACGGGAATGCGGAGCACTTAAAGCGAGAGCACTCGCTCATTAAACCATATCAGGGTGAGTAAGCTACGTGCTTGTAGTAACATATTGCGGTTTACCACACGTTTAGCCACACGGTCACTCGTGCATTTCAAGTATTCTGTACACTGCCTACAGTAGTATAATGTGAGTTGTGTTATTATGCAGTGGCATTGTTATTTATTTCATGAAAAATGTATAGACGGGATAAAAGTACGCCACTGTCCTGAGACGCAGTAAAGTTACAAGCAGTGAGTCAGTTATAGTCACACAAGTTACTCAATGCAAACAACTATGCAGGAAGCACCTTTATTTAAACAGGTGAGAGCAGTTTATATTTGTGACGTATGCAGGTTGAAAGAAGTGGATGTCAGCTACGTGGAGCCCCCCTTTGTTCACAACAATATTGAAGCCCCCCACTCTCGGTTTCTATCTATTAAAATATTTCAGAGCATATTTGTTATAAAAAGACCAACCGTTAAGAAATATATAGATTTTTTAGTTTTATCTTTATTTTTGTATTATTAAATAAGATGATAATAATTATTATTACATTTTAAGGTCCCCTTGTTTTGTCCTCTGGTGGACTCCGTCCTTCTAGTTGAGATACACTGGTGTAAAGGATTTAAAGGTGCAATGTGTAATTTTTAGATGGATCTCTTGATATAAATGCAAAATAATATACAAAACTATATTATCAGGGGTGCATAAAGACATTTTTATAATGAACCGTTATGTTTTTATTACCTTAGAATGAGATGTTTTTATCTACATACACAGAGGGTCCCCTTACGTGGAAATCGCCATTTTGTGCCGCCATGTTTCTACAGAAGCCCTTAACAGACAAACTTTTTTTACTAAGTTGTTTCCTTCAATTACATGTTTTTTCGGTGGCGGCTACCGTAGCTTCTCTATGCGTTTCAAAAGCGAGGGGTGAGCAGTGGACTGAGCCGTTGGTTGCAATTCACAACCTCACCACTGGATGCCGCTAAAATTTACACACTGCACCTTTAACTAACTGTTATGCAGTTATATCAAATAACATTTGCTTTCGCATAGCTTAGAGAATTTATATGTGATGTTTAGACTCTTAATTTTCTCATTTTATTGTATACTTATTGGTGCATGTGTGTTGTCGTTACATTGTATTTTCAAATCAAAAATGTTTATATTATGTGATGCATACATCTGATTATTAGGTGTTGGAACAAGTCCCTCAAGTCAGTGGGATTTTTGGGGGAGTACATTAGTTACCAGCCAGTATGTGCGGCTGACTCCGGATGAGCGGAGTAAACAAGGATCCATCTGGAATACAGTGGTATGAAAACTAAAAGTGTAAACAACATAATAATGTAACAAAAAAATAAAACATACTGTGCTAAGTGTATTTTCTTCCTGTGCAGCCATGCTATTTAAAGGATTGGGAAATGCATGTGCAATTTAAAATTCATGGATCAGGAAAGAAAAATCTTCATGGGGATGGCTTTGCTATATGGTATACAAAAGAGAGACTACATCCTGGTAAGTTTTCCTGCTTTCATGTAGTGAAGAGGAAATTGATCAGGTGCAGTGACCATTGCCATCATACACTTCACCATAGAAAGGCTCATGCTTGTAAATGTGATTTATAAGTGTTATAAAGCTGTCTAGATGTGCTTGTTTCATCTGTAAGTCTTCTGCATGTTTGTCTTCCCTAGTTGATTGTGTCACGCTTTCATTTAGGGCCAGTCTTTGGAAATCAAGACCATTTTGTAGGCCTGGCTATTTTTGTGGATACCTTCCGTAATGATCTCCAAGGGATGGATGTAAGTGTACCGTTCTCACGTGTCCTTCTTTCTCTGCAGGCCCCGTGTTTGGGAGTAATGCCCATTTCCATGGGTTGGTCATTTTTATAGACACATATCCTAACGATGAAGCACCGGATGTGAGTTGTTAAAGAGATGAAAGTGTTTTTGTTTATGTACCTTCATTTCTTCTTTCTAAGAAAACCAAAGCTATATACAAAGGTTATACAGTATAAACAGTCTAGAAAGCAGTCTGGATCTCTGAGCCTTTAATATGTTTGCTCTGCTCCCGTTCTGTCCAAACTTTTTCTTCATTTTTTTATTGCAACAAATAGATAGTAAGAGCCCTTAGATTAGTAATCTCTCGTGATAACTTTCTTATTATCTTATTATTATAACCAAGTTTTCGTAACTTTTTTTGTTAACTAGACTCAGGTATGTAGTGTCAGGCTTATGAAAACCATCCATAAAGAAAATTTTATCTTTAAAAAAGCAATGCTTTTTTGTTTTGCCTGCATTATTTTATAATTTTTGTCATTTTCATTCTCTTCATTATGTTGCTTTAAATTAAATGAAGCATTTTCATTATTTTCCTAGTCTTCATTATTTAAAAATGTAAAATGCATAATTTTAATGTTTTTATGTGTCCAGCGCTCTTTCCCCTATATTTCTGCAATGGTCAGTAATGGTTCCCTGCCGTATGACCATGGGAGAGATGGACGATCCACTGAATTGGGGGGTTGCTCGGCTGAAGTCAGAAATAAAGACCATGACACCTACCTGGCTATTCGATACTCAAAAGGCAGACTCACGGTAAGGGGCTCAATAAATGTAAATGTAGTGCAAAAGTATTATTTTACACATGTGAGTGCTGGTAGTTTTCTTTTGGGCACTCAAATTTCAGCAGGTGTCATATCTCGTTGTGACCTTTGTGGTCCAATTACACAATTCACAATTAATTAAACAATTTTCTTTATGAACATTGTCACCCTCTGTCTGAGGTTATAAAAGTTTAATTTGCCATATGTGCCTTTTAAAGGTGCCATAGCAGGGCTCCAAGACTGACACCAAATTTGAGAGTGTGCCACTGAATTTTACATCCAGTCGCACATGTGCGACCAGTAAATTTGACCTTTTTTTGTGAGGTGACACTGAATTTAAAACAGCACATTGTACTTCCTGCTTCTATCATCAAAGTATTTATTAGTAATACAGTGTATTACTTAGTAGAAATGTGAATATTTGGTTAGCATGTTGTTGTACGGTATGTACATTTTCTGGTTGCGCCCCTAAAATTTTCAGTTGGGGCCACTGTGCTCCTAGTGAAAAAAGTTAGTCTGGAGCCCTGCATAGAATGTATGCCATAACATAGCCATAGATGAATAATAAGAGTAATGACATACCGTGAGCCTCAAACACGATTGTTTCCTTATGTAAATCTCGTGCATGCAAAAGATTACTGAAAAACCGGCCAATCTCAATGTGACATTACAGTCCTGATGTACGCCCCAAACATTAAATTAAATACAATGTTGTCACAATACTAAAAACAAAGTTGTGACTGCGGTTTAGCACATTTTGCCAGTTAATGCTATATGCTAACGTTTTAGGCCTAAGTTTTACTATTGATGTTACAGTTACGTTTTGCAGGTCCACAATAAAAATTACAAACTTGCCACCGAGAAACGTCCATTTTCAAATTCCCAAACAATTGTTGTTCCTCAAAATCTGTATCTTCATATAAAGGCTGTTTATTTAAATGGATACTCCAGCCAAATATCAAAATTACATCATAATTTTAAGCAATACAAGATAAATATGTCCATCATCTTTCAGACAAACACATTTGGAGTTATTTTAGTAAATGTCTTTGCTCTTCCAAGCTTGATAATTGTAGAAAACGGGGATCAGGGAACAACTTCTGACTTTAAACCCCAAAAAAGTGCATTCATCCTTCATAGAGGTAATCCACATGGCCCCAAGGGGTTACTAAAGGTCTTCTGTGGGTAATCGATGCGATTTTGTAATAAAATATCCATATTTCAAAATGTATAAACTATAATAACTAGCTTCCAGTGACTGCGCCATCTTGGACTCACGGGATTCACAGGAGAGTTGTTGCATAGTGAGTGTTCATTGCCATATGTTTGTTGCGCAGTGACTCTCGTGAATCGTGAGTCCAAGATGCTGTCCTTACCAGAAGCTAGATATTATAGTTTATAAAGTTTAAAAGTTTTTTTTTTTACAAGAATGCATCGATTACCCACAAAAGACCTTTATTAAAGGAATATTCAATTTTCTTAAAAGAAAAATACAGATAATTTACTCACCACCATGTCATCCAAAATGTTGATGTCTTTGTTCAGTCGAGAAGAAATTATGTTTTTTGAGGAAAACATTCCAGGATTTTTCTCATTTTAATGGACTTTAATAGAGCCCAACATTTAATACTTAACTCAACACTTAACAGTTTTTTTCAACGGAGTTTCAAAGGTCTATAAACTATCCCAAACGAGGCATTAGGGTCTTATCTAGCGAAACGATTGTCATTTTTGACAAGAAAAATAAAAAATATGCTCTTTTAAACCACAACTTCTCATCTAGATCCGGTCCAGCGTGACCTAACGTAAATGCGTAGTGACGTAGGGAGGTCACGTGTTACATATATGAAACGCACATTTGCGGACCATTGTAAACAATAAACTTACACAAAGACATTAATTAGTATCAGTTGACATACAACAACGTAGGAACGGTCCTCTTTCTCAACACTTGTAAACACTGGGGCGGAGTTTCGCGTTCGTCCTCTGTGACCTCTTGACGTCATGACGTATAGAGACAGAGCGCAGCGCGTCACAACCTGAAAACCACGCCCACCGGGGGGGAAAGCAATCCAACAGTCTCCATTGACTTTGTATTGCAAAAGGCCGCCTCCTTGTCATTTCTGGCTTATAACAAAAAACTGAATAATGCCTAAAAGCTGCTTTGGGACAATATGTACAGCTAACAAGCCAAAGAACACAGAAATAAGTTTTTATAAGCTGTCGAGCCGTAAAACCCAGTCTTTAAGGAGAATAAAGTGGATCGCCGATTACGTTTCCCCCTATTGGACGCAGTTTTACTATTAGGAGTACTATGAAAAGTTGCCTGTCTCCATTTCCGTGTCCAAACGCTCGCCCTTTGAAGTCGACAGCTTATAAAAAATTATTTATTTATTTTTTTGGCGTGTTAGATGTACACCTAGTCACACAGCAGCTTTTAGGTATTATTTGTTTTTAAGTTTAATCTGTAAATAAGTTTTTATAAGCTGTCGACCCCAAAAAACGAGCGTTTAAAGACACAAAAATGGATACAGGCAACTTTTCATAGTACTTCTATTAGTAGAACTGCGTCCAATAGGGGGAAACGTAGTCGGCGATCCACTTTATTCTCCTTGGGGGCTGGGTTTTGCGGCTCGACAGCTTGTAAAGGCGTATTTCTGGGTTCTTTGGCTTGTTGGCTGTGCATGTTGTCGCACAGCAGCTTTTAGGCATTATTCAGTTTTTTGTTATAAGCCAGAAATGACAAGGAGGCGGCTTCTCGCAGTGCAAAGTCAATGGAGACGGTTGGATTGATTTCCCCCCCGGTGGGCGTGGTTTTCAAATTTGCATAACTGCGCTCTGTCTCTATTGCTTGGGGTCACGCTATCGCATCACGACCGGATTTAGACGAAAAGTTGTGGTTTAAAAGTGGATATTTTTTATTTTTCTTGTCAAAAATGACAATCGTTTCGCTAGATAAGACCCTTATGCCTCGTTTGGGATCGTTTATAGTCCTTTGAAACTCCGTTGAAAAAAATTGTTAAGTGTTGAGTTAAGTATTAATTGTTGGGCTCTATTAAAGTCCATTAAAATGAGAAAAATCCTGCAATGTTTTCCTCAAAAAACATAGTTTCTTCTCGACTGAACAAAGAAAGACATCAACATTTTGGATGACACGGTGGTGAGAAAACCATCTGGACTTTTCTCCCAAGAAAATGGAATATTCCTTTAACCCCTCACATCCGTGTGGATTACTTCTGTTAAGGATTGATGCACTTTTTTTGGGTTTTGGGCAGAAGTTGTTTTCTACCACTTTATTGTTAAGTGCTGTAGAGGTTCCTCATTGAAGTGTTCTGTTTTGACAGATTATGGTAGATGTGGATGACAGGAATGATTGGAAAGAGTGTATTGATATCGGAGGTGTCCGCCTCCCTACAGGCTACTATTTTGGGGCCTCTGCAGCTACAGGAGATCTGTCTGGTAAGCATTACTTTGAAATAATTCTTAAGCCTGGAGTGTGGTTCGTTTTGGCTCATGTACACGCACGGTCGAACACACAGACGTGCAAAGCATAGTTTATTTGACTTGTATGTGTACATAGACGTTCAACGCATATGCATTTCAACAAATTGCAATACCTACATAGGCCTACATACTTCATAAACCTCTACGTGCATGCATGACCTACACGTACAAAGTATGTGTGCCTGTGCTGTTACCAACATCAGGTGGTGTGCGTACAGTGCTCATGTAATATTCCTAATTAGTGTCATGTATGTGTAAACCGCGTAAAAACAAATACTTAAGGCTTGATGCTTATCTTGATTGCACGACTTCACTCCGTTTTTACATTGCAGACAACCATGACATCATCTCTATGAAAATGTACCAGCTGATGGTAGAACATACTCCTGAAGAGGACAACCAGGACTGGACAAAGATTGAACCTAGTGTCAGTCTCCTCAAGTCCCCTAAAGGTAACACAACTGACCTGCACTTGCAGAAAGGATTAAAGTATTGGCAGAATTATAGATATTAGAGCAGTGTTTCCCAACCCTGGTCCTCGGGCACCCCCTCCCAGAAAGTTTTAGATGTCTCCTTATTTAAAACACCTGATTCGACTCATCAGCCTCCTTCTAAAATGGTAAACATGTGTCCCTAACAAGCTGATGAGTTAAATCAGGTGTGTTAAATAAGGAGACATCTAAAACTTTCTGGGAGGGGGTGCCCGAGGACCAGGGTTGGGAAACACTGTATTAGAGCATGTGCGATTTTTGATGAAATTTTTTTTATGTTTTATATTGAACACGTCTTCCTTCCTTGATCTTCTCCTTTTCTCTCTTCTGTGTACCGTCTCACACAAAACAGACAACGTTGATGATCCAACGGGTAATTTCCGAAGCACACCTCTCACTGGCTGGAAGGTCTTCCTACTTCTGTTATGTGCTTTGCTTGGAATTGTGGTTTGTGCAGTTGTGGGTGCAGTGGTCTTTCAGAAACGACAGGAGAGAAACAAGAGGTTCTACTAAACCACCCAAACATGATTTCAAAGAACTTTGGAAATTGTAGGTTGAAACATTAATGTGAATTATTTTTAACAACTGTATAAATGTTTATATTATTAAAGTCCCTGATTGGAGGGAAAGTTCGTTTGGATCTAAAGAGTTGAATAGGTGACATTTTTATCTGTATGGTTTTCGGTTTGGCAAGGCTAAAGCCTGTGTGCTGAAGTAAAGTCAAATAGACATTTTCAAAGCAGTCTTCAATGGTTCTTTTTATTGTTGTGTATTTGTATAAACTTAATTTAGTTCCATTCAGATTTTATTTTGTAGCATTGTTTTAAAAAACGTTACTTGCTTTGCTTTGCCATTCATGTTCTATGGTTTAGTTTTGCTCTGGAGTATTAAGTTGCTGTTATACAATGTGTATGATTTGATTTTTAAGAGGTTTTTAATGGACTGCCAATGAAATCAATTTAAACGTAATGCTGTTTTTGTGAACGACATGGCTCAGTTTCTGCAGTAATGATTTGAGACCTGTTTCCAGTGTTACACATTTATAACTGAACATACCACCAAATCTGATTTGTATTCACTTGTGCAAGGAGATAAATTCACAAAAGGACTGCTGCAAGAGATGCATTTTGAAAATGACTTTTTGCCTTTTGAATGTTCAAGATATAAAGGAAATTGAAAGTCATGCATTTTAGCAAGCTCAATTGGAGATTTTGCCTACATTTTTCTGTGTTCTCTAAATACATTTTGCTAATTTTCTTTGCCCTTTGTAATAAATAATTGCAATAATGCACTGATTAACTTTTTTTGTTCCAATAAGAAATGCATTTTTTTTTGTTAGAGATCAAGCAGGCACTGACTGTAAAATTATGTTGGTTTTGGTGAGAAAATAAAGCAGTTCTACCAGTGGACTGTTTGCACTTTTGTGATTTTAATTTTTTAAACTATCATACTTTATTTATTTATTTCCAATCCAATCTATACATTTTACGAAGGACCAAGCTTTTCTATTTTTATTGTGAGCTGTAGAACATATCTTAGTACTGCCATGATAGTTAATTTAAGTCGTGAAAATAGATGCATAAGCCTCGTCCCTTTTGCATAATTAAGGCACTGTTTCTACTTTTCATTTTTAAAAAAACAACGTTCAAAGAATTATGATTACTTGAATTTACAGCCTAATAAAAAATATTTGAATTAGTACTGTCAGTAAAACGTATAGACAATCCTGTATGCTGTATTGTATGCATATTTTACACACATAAATAAAATTTAAAGTTAAGGACACAAATTCATAATATATACGAATTAAACATAAAAACAATGGCATAACATTCACAATTGATTTGACGTGGTATGATTGGTCGGACCATCTTTTAATCATTTACCTGTTTGGTCCTTATTTATTTTGAAACTGGACTATTTGGACAAATAAACATAGCTCAGGGTCAGTTCACAGAGTAAGAGAATTTAAAGTGCCGAGGTAGTCAGACGACGTGGTGACGTCACGGATATGCTAATAACGTTATAACGTAATGTAGTGACATTTGGCTACTTTTCAAGAAGCTTCTTTCCATTAAAAAAAATTTGGCAACACTGTGACACCGGCAGTGTCAAGATGGTGGCAATCAGGATTCAGTTTTTATTTTATTTGGTGTTGCTATTAAACGTTTACAACAGTTTTGTTTCTGCGTTGTACTTTCATATCGGGGAGACGGAGAAGAAATGTTTAATAGAAGAAATACCGGACGAAACCATGATTATAGGGTAAGAAGTATTTGACAAACAAGTTTGCATTGTACGTCGAAGCTTAGCCCTGTGCTAACGTCAGTTAATGCTGCCCACCACCTGTACTTTATGTTTATTTACATAAACCAATAACTTTATTTACATCTGGCATTCTTGGATAAAGTATATGATTAAAAACTTTTAAATTAGGAAACTACCGAACACAGGTATATGACAAGCAGAAAGATGAGTATTTGCCTGCAACTCGGGGACTGGGGATGTTCGTGGAAGTGAAAGATCCCGATGAGAAGGTCAGTTTAAGGGGTTAATATTGAAAGTCCAGCATGTTTTTATTAAATAATTTCATCATTTCCTTATCTTTCGTGCAATTCAGGTGGTCCTGTCCCGCCAGTATGGATCTGAGGGCAGGTTCACAATCACCTCCCACACACATGGAGAGCATCAAATCTGCTTGCATTCAAATTCCTCCAAATTTGCTCTGTTTGCCGGTGGAATGCTTGTGAGTTGTACAAAGTCTCTTATGTTTGCCTAATCTACAATCATAATAGGTTGTCAGTTTTTTTCCATTGGGGAACCATATTGATTAGATCCTTTTTTTAAATACTTGTCTGTGAATCTTGTGTATTTTTTGTATAGCGTGTTCACCTGGATATCCAAGTTGGTGAGCATACAAACAACTATACAGAAATTGCTGCCAAAGACAAGCTCACGGAGATGCAGCTACGAGTGCGCCAGCTAATGGAGCAGGTGGATCAGATTCGGAAAGAGCAGAACTATAAAAGGGTAAGTGAATGTCCCATAGGGATGAGAGTGGAGAACTGGATACATAATAATGAAGTGTCCTGTAATTCACTTGTCAACTGTCATGTAGTTATACTGGAAATACTAGTTTTTATTGCATGAAATGCTAAACTCTTACACTTAAGTCTATTTTCTGGACCTCGTCTTAATGTTGATTTTTTACTTATAGTATTGTGAGGAACACTTCAGACAGACCAATGAGAGCACCAATCAGAGGATTTTGTGGTGGTCCATTTTCCAGGCACTCATCCTGGTGGCTTTTGGATTTTTGCAAATGAGACATCTCAATGATTGGAAAAAGTGTAATGATATCGGAGATGTCCACCTCCCTACAGAATACTATTTTGGGGCCTCTGCAGCTACAGGAGAACTGCCTGGTAAGCATTACTTTGGAAACATTCTTAAGCCTGGAGTGTGGTTCGTTTCGTCTCGCGTACACGCCCGGTCGAACGCACAGACGTGCAAAGCGTTACGTGTGTACAGACACCTTCAACGAATACGCATTGCAACCTCAAGTCCCCTAAAGATAACACAACTGACCTGAAGGATTAAAGTAATACAAGAATTATAGATATTAGAGCATGTGTGATTTATTTTTTATTTTTTATTGAACACGTCTTTCTTCCTTGGTTTTCTCCTTTTCTCTCTTTTGTGTACCGTCTCACACAAAACAGACAACGCTGATGATCCAACGGGTAATTTCCGAAGCACACCTCTCACTGGCTGGAAGGTCTTCCCAGTGTTCGAATTATGTCAAAGCTTATGGCGGGGTTCCCTAACCAAGCCCCCCCATCATTATAGGGTTGCTGTGATTTCACAAGGTAAGATTTGATCCTGGATCAACAATCATCTGATCCTGGTTTTAATAAAATTAAATAAAAACGAGTTACCCTTAACCCCTCAATTTAGTGTGAAACAGTGGCAAGGCCCAAATTTTTTAACTAAGTGGACCTTGGTAAAATGGGGTGGACCTCAATGCCTACTCTTAAATTATATAATTTTACACTATAGGAGTGGTTAAATGGATTACATTATGTTTTTTGAGTCATGGATTGAATAATTTTTGGCCTGTGAAAATAAAATAAGAACAAATGAAGAAATTGTAAGCTTGTAAAAATAGAAGTAAGATCTAAGAGTAGTATTTACATGTACAGAAATAGAATCAAATGAATAATAACACTGTCTTCTTCATTCTACAAATGAAATATAATTCATCTTTTTAAAACTACAGAAGTGATTTTTCTTTTGTCTACTGTTGTTTAATTAATATAATGACACAAACAAAAGCAGATTTCTTGAGGGCACTAAGGTATAGTCAAATAGACATTTTCAAAGCAGTCTTCAATGGTTCTTTTTTATTGTTATGTATATGTATAAACTTAATTTAGTTCCATTCAGATTTTATTTGTTTTAATTTGTAGCATTGTTTTGAAACTTAAAGGGGACATATTATGAAAATCTGACTTTTTCCATGTTTAAGTGCTATAATTGTGTCCCCAGTGCTTCTATTAACCTAGAAAATGTTAAAAAGATCAACCCAATAACTTAGTTTTGGTAAACCATTTTCTGCAAGCATGTGAAAAAATAGGTCATTGTAATTTGGCCCTTATTGTGATGTCAGAATAAGGTAATACCGCCCCCTTTATCTGCACTATCCAATCACAGCACAACCATTTAGTATGGAGAGAAAGAGAGAGATAAAATATTTGACAGCACAATAGAGTTTCAATTGCAACAAACCACCATCATTGTGATCAGGTTGCACTTCATTCGCTCATTTGCATTTTAAATGACACACCCAAAACGGCACACTTTTGCTCAGACCTATTTTAGACTTAGTTTACATCTTTAAAAAAATCTCATAATATGTCCCCTTTAACCTGCTTTGCTTTGGCATTCATGTTCTATGGTTAAGTTCTGCTCTGGAGTATTAAGTTGCTGATATACAACATGTATGATTTGATTTTTAACAGGGTTTTAATGGACTGCCATTGAAATAAATTAAAAATGTTTAATGTTCAAGATATAAAGGAAATTGAAAGTCATGTATTATACCAAGTTCAATGGGAGATTTTGCCTTAATTTTTTGTGTTCATTAAATACATTTTGCTAAATTTCTTTGCCCTTTGTAATAAATAATTGCAATAATGCAATTAACTTTTTATTCCAATAAGAAATGTATTTTTTGATGAAGCAGGCACTGACTGTAAAATGATGTTTTGGTGAGAAAATATAGCAGTTCTACCCGTGGACTGTTTGCACTTTTGTGATTTTACATTTTTTCAACTATCATAGGATATATTGTATCTATACATTTTACGAAGGACTGAGCTTCTCTATTTTTATTCTGAGCTGTTAAATGCTTTAGTTTTACAACATATATCTTAGTACTGCCATGATAGTTAATTTAAGTCATGAAAATGTAAATAAACAACGTTCAAAGAATTATGATTACTTTAATTTACAGCCTAATAAATTTTTTTTAAATTAAAACGTATAAGACACTTTTTTTCAATCATTAACTTTCGTTGTATGCCGTACTGTATGCATATTTTACACACATAAAACGAATTTAAAGTTACGGACACAAATTCATAATATATAAGAATTAAACATAAACAAACATTTTTCCCTTTTTTTATTGAATATCAACAAGTATAAAACACATTTTGTTCAATGCCACATGAACATGATTATTCACATTTTACCAGAAAAGTAAATAGAAAAATTACAAAAAAATGTGTTTTTTTTTAAATATATGTTTTCAGAGCTTTTTTGTTATTAACTTTTCTCAAAAGGTATTTTGGTATAATTTGAAATCATTTATAAAATGTGAAAGGTTTGGTTTACAACGTGCAATTTTGTTTTGTGTATATGATACCTTCCTAACACAATACTGCCCTACAAAGGCAAAAGGGAGTAACTTCGTTTTTGGTCGAAAATTAGTTATTGATATTTTTGGGACATTCAACACCTCCTATATCATCTGGATAATCTTGAATCAATTTTGTTGTTGTTGTTTTTTTTTTCGAGAAAATAAAAATCAAGAAAATAACTGACAAGTCATTTTTCTCAGTTCTTCACTCTAGCGAGTTAAGGTCTTTTGCCTTTGTAGGGCAGAATAAATAGCTGTATAATATATTGTTTATTACTTTCCAAGCGATCTTTCAAAATAAAAATAAAAACACATCAAACACGTCAATTTCTACCACAAGACCCAATTTTCTACTAATATAATTTTTCAAGTCTTTCCAGAAAAGTCTAATCTAAACAAACATTGGCATAACATTTACTGTTGATTTGACGTGGTAGGTTTGGTTTATCGATAAAACTACAATAACCATGAACAATCTCGTTACTGGTGTAAATCGCCTGTGATTGGCCGTCAGCCGACGATGGATAACGTGGCATTGGTGTTTCTGCGCATGCGCAGTGCACTTCTCATTTCTCACCGGCAGTGTCAAGATGGTGGCTATCAGGATGCAGTTTACACTTTATTTGGTGTTGCTTTTAAACGTTTACAACAGCTTTGTGTCTGCATTGTACTTTCATATCGGCGAGACGGAGAAGAAATGTTTCATAGAAGAAATACCGGACGAAACCATGATTATAGGTAAGCAAGATTTGACAGACAAGTTTGCATGAAGGCTTAGCCCTGTGCTAACTAGCAAGCTTGTCAGGTAAAGTTAATGTTGCCCACCAGCTGGACTTTATTTTTGTTTAAATAAACCACTTTAACCAATAGTAAGTAACTTTATTTACATTTGAATGAACTCTCTGACATTTTTAGATCAAGTACATGATTAAAAACTTTTAATTAAAAACATGTATTATACAGGAAACTACCGTACACAGCTATACGACAAGCAGAAAGATGAGTATTTGCCTGCAACTCAGGGACTGGGGATGTTCGTGGAAGTGAAAGATCCTGATGAGAAGGTCAGTTTGAGGGTTATTAGTGAAAGTCCAGCATGTTTTTATTAAATCATTTCCTCATTTGCTTATCATTCATACACTTCAGGTGATCCTGTCCCGCCAGTATGGATCAGAGGGCAGGTTCACATTCACCTCCCACACACCTGGAGAGCATCAGATCTGCTTGCATTCAAATTCCTCCAAATTTGCTCTGTTTGCCGGTGGAATGCTTGTAAGTTGTACAAAGTCTGCTATGTTTACCTAATCTACAATCATAAATAGGTTGTCAGTGGGGTTTTTTACATTGGAGAAACATATTGATTAGATCCCTTTTTAACTGTTTAGAAGCTTGAAACTAGTCCATGAATCTTGTGTATTTTTTGTATAGCGTGTTCACCTGGATATCCAAGTTGGTGAGCATACAAACAACTATGCAGAAATTGCTGCCAAAGACAAGCTCACGGAGTTGCAGCTACGAGTTCGCCAGCTGATGGAGCAGGTGGATCAGATTCAAAAAGAGCAGAACTATCAAAGGGTAAGTGAGTGTCCCATAGGGATGACAGTGGAGAACTGGATACATAATATTGAAGATTAAGGTCCAAGTGTCCTGTAATTTGCTTATCACCTGTCATGTAGTTATACTGGAAATACTAGTTTTTATGCATGAAATGCTAAACTTTTACACTTAAGTGTATTTTCTGGATCTTGTCTGAATGTTGATTTGTATTGGATCTTGTACTTGTAGTATCGTGAGGAACGCTTCAGACAGACCAGTGAGAGCACCAATCAGAGGGTTCTGTGGTGGTCCATTGTCCAGACACTCATCCTGGTCGCTATTGGATTTTGGCAAATGAGACATCTCAAGAGCTTCTTTGAGGCCAAGAAATTAGTATAGAACTGTGTTTGGGTTTTCGTTTTAATTGATACAGTACAAACTAAATTGAATATTACCTGCTTCGTCTGGGGTCAAGACTGCTGAAAATCCAACATTCTGTCGGTTCAGGTCCCACCTTAAATTCTTCTGTTGAATCCTCCATTGAGATTTTTGTCACACTGTTTGCTTCAGTGCCACACCTTTCCGTAATGTGAATCTAGTTGTTGTTTAGATATACATTACAGTTTGTTCCAGCCTGTTTGACGGAGAAACCACTGAAAGTATTTTACTGGATTCTGTAGTGGTTGCATTTTTTTTTTATTTTATAACCCCTTACTTTGTTACAAAAATATTTGAAGATATGATGAAGATAGCAAATGGATAAAAAGAATAACTGTATCAAGGGCTGTGAGTGTTTTTCTAAATGACTTTGGATTATTTGCTTTAACATTTACAATACAAAAAGTTTATTCTGGTGGCAGGTGTAAATGTCTTCTGTTGTTTTGTTATGCAGTACGGTATTTAAAAAGTTTTTTCAGAATGAATGTTTCTACTTTTTTGGTTTTTCTTTTAAATGTTTTCCTCCATTTTTAAGATCATCTTTGTGATCAACGACACCTAGATCAGATTAGTATTATGCCTTTCGTTTTGATGGCTACAATTTGATGTACTTTAATTAACTGTTTTTAAGTATGTGTATATGCTTGTGAAAAATGCAAAAATCCAAATAAATGGCAAATTGTAGTTATCAAAATGTAAATGGTTGAAATATGCTTAAAAGCAGTGTGAATTTTTTTGTCATCTTAATTCCCCATTTGCTTCTAATTATCATTAAAGATAATCTACAGGATTTTCACATTTCGATTAGTTTTCCGTGAGATAAATCCCATATTGCACAAACTTTCTAAATTTTCCAGATATATCTTTTTCTGTTGTCAAATCCTTAGGTAGAGGTAGAGCTTTTGATGGTTTTCACCCTTAAGTAGTCCGTACTCTTTCATATTTATTTTTCGTTACAAAATTAAAAACAGACTGCCCGCAATACACTGTAAAATGTTTTACAATTATGTGTTTTGTTTGCTTAAATTCTACATGATGTAGTTAAATATTGTGTTTTCTTAGGATTATGTTTTTCAGTGTTTTGTCACTGACTTTCATTGGTCTCACATTTGTATGTTATAAAGGTTTAACAATGTTTTTTGTCATTGTCATTTATATGCAGCCACATGGAAATGGATTTGTCTTTAAGTAGGGACAGAGGAGGGGAAATTTCTGTTAATGAGAAATCTAACCCATACTTGCACTCAGAAATAAAGTTACCCTTCCCACCTCTGTTTTCTTGTAAGAATTTGTAACGGGTATAAAAAGAGACGTTTTAAACATTACAGCAATGAGAATTGTCCTCACAAGAATAGAAACAAAATAAAACTTAACACCTAAAGATCATTTACAGTAAGATGCTTTAATCATTTGTGACTCTGGACCCCAAAACTAGTCATAGGTAGCATGGGTATATTTGTAGCAATAGCCAATTATATGTTATAATACACTGTATGAGTCAAAAAGATTTTTCTTGCAAGCAAAAAAATTAGGATATTAAAGGTGCAGTGTGTAAATTGTAGTGGTGAACAACGGCTCAGTCCACTGCCCACCTCTTGCTTTTGAAACACATAGAGAAGCTACGGTAGCTGCCACCGGACAAACATGTCATTGTCGGAGACAACTTAGTAAACAAGTTTGTCCGTTAAGGGTTTCTGTAGAAACATGGCTGCACAAAATGGTGGCTTTCATATAAGGGGACCCTCGGTGTATGTAGATAAAACCGTCTCATTCTAAGGCAATAAACACATAACGGTTCATTATGAAAGGTCTTTATACACCCCAGATAATTTAGTTTTGTATATTATTTTGCATTTCTACGGAAGCCGAGAGAGGCCATGCACTATTATTATTTTTGCTTGCTTAATTTCTCGTGATCTCGAGATAACAAAAGTTGTTTTCTCGTGATCTTGACATACCAAAAGTTGTATTCTTGAGATGTGATTACAGCTTGCGTGTACTCGATAGAACGTGTTGTTTTATTTGTAAACAGCAAAAGCATATTTTGCTAAATTAGCATGGATGAACAAATTAGATTTTACTTGGATCAGAGATTCGCTCAAGCTGAGATAGATTTGTCAATATTTACAATTTTACAGTGGTGAATTTAGGGACCGTATTTAAGTTACTCAATACACGTTTCTACTTTTAACAGCATTTAAATGGAATGACTGAAAGTCAACAAACAGTCACAAAACCAACGTGTTTATGTGGTTGTCAGCTAATGCACACTTTTTAGATTGTTGATATTTATTTAAATAAACTGTTAAATACTATTGACGATAGAAACGTGTACAGTATTACTTTAGAGATGGTCCCTAAATTCACGAACATGAACGTCCAACTTTATTTATATATTAAGTCTATCTACACATTAGTGTGGTAACGGCGAAGACCCCAACTCATATACATTAGCAGTCCACTTCAAAATAGAATAAATATTATGAACAGGAAATTACATTATGACATTTGGATTATCATGGCAGGATAACGAGATCGTTTTCTCGAGATCATGAAAAAATTAAGTCGTGATCACGAGAAAACAACTTTCGTTATCTCGAGATAACGAGAAATTAAGTCGTGATCGCGAGAAAACAACTTTTGTTATCTCGAGATCACAAGAAAATAAGTCATGATCACGAGAAAACAAGCAAGCAAAAATAATAATAGTGCATGTCCTCTCTCGGCTTCCGTACATTTCTGTCAAGAGATCCTTCTAAAAATTACACACTGCACCTTTAAGTGAAGATATGTTGTAAATTTCTTACTATTAATATATATCAAACCTTTTTTGTGAGTGGATGCAGTGCCAAGGACTTCATTTGGGCAACTTAAGAGGAGATTTTTTTCTTTTTTGCACCCTCAGATTTCTGATTTTTAAATAGTTGTAACTCGGCCAAATGTTGTTCTATTCTACCAAAGAATAGAAGGTCAAGGTCTTGATGTTTCTGGTACAAATATGTATGAAACAAAACAAACATGTATTATAAAATGACGTTTTTAAGCTTGAAACGTATGTTTTAAACTAGATTTGTAAATTCTGCAACATAAATCTGTCATTCCAAGCTAATTTGTAATGTCCAGTGAACATTTTAACCCTCGGAGGTCAAAAGATTCTAGGAACTCAATGTCGTTCGCTGTTTCCAGGGAAACATTTTAAGAACGGACCAGCCAGCGTGTGAATTTTTTCTCCTTTTGTCACAGTTAACAATCAAGTTTGTACCGTAAATGTTAATCAGCATTAATACGGCTTTTAACATAAGCAGAAACTAAGCAGTATGTGTGCGGCTTTTAAAACTCGTGTAAGTAATTCAGAGACTTGAGGGACATGACTGCGAGATCGTGTTGTGCGCTTGTTATCGCACCGTTATGAGTGACGTGTAACTACATTCATTAGACCCTCGCTAACGATATAAAAACAATGAATCGGGCTTAGTCTAAAGATTATTCGTTTAATGTTGAATCGACCGTGTAAGCGATCATTCAACCTAGCAACTGGAAGAATGTCAATTAAAGTTGCAATTCCTTGATGGATAAATGCACAAAGACTATTATAATGCGAAATGATAAAAGCGACATTAACGTGTAGATGACATCATCCAACATAATAAAGCCCGTGTCGTTCGATTACATGTGAAGATATTACGATCGGCATAAAGATGATGTACTCTTCACGCAGAAAACCAGTGCTGTATTTTAAAGATGACAGAAGGTAAGCGTATATTAAATGTATGTACTGTAATTTATGTCTTATTTCAATATAAATTTATTCCAGTCCCTGGTCTGTTGTAATAATTTAAAATGATAAACTGTGGGTTTGTAAATGCCCATGTTTGCATAAAGAGGAAGGTGATCTTAGTTTACTGGCAGATGTTTAATTTGTTTCATAATTTCAAGAAGTGAAAGTCCAAGGGTGCATCATCATGGAGATGTTCAGTGAGTATGACGCATAAAGTCTTATTTAGGGGTGTGTTGACTTTAAAATGGACAATGCTTGCTTGTTAGTTGCTAACTGAAAGTTTAACATACACAGCTAGTTTCAGGTTTATCATATGCACATCAGAGATGGTTTGCATTGCTTGAAAAACTACTTGAAGTGCAATGAATGTGCCTGTAACTGCATCCGAAATTGCAAATCCAAGTTGTTTTTCATACATTCGAATAAAGCTTGACAAATACCATATCCGTCTATCTCAATGATGAGTTTCACACATGCATTTGTGTTTTCAGTTTTCTATCGAGGAAATGCACCGTCTGGAGGCTCTTCGGGCTCTGCATGGTGTTTGTTTTAGGGTCTCTTCTATGGGTGCAGTTGACTTGTTCAGGAGACATGAGTCAAACTGCTGGGTACAGCCATCTCCCTCACCAGCCCTGTCCTGTAGAGAGACAAGCCTCCTCTGTTGATGACCCCTCCTGGGGCCCTCACAAAATGGCCCTCATCATTCCATTTAGAGAACGCTTTGAAGAGCTGCTGATATTTGTGCCATACATGCATGCTTTTCTCAATAAAAAGAAAATAAGGCACAGAATATTTATTATAAACCAAGTGGATCACTTCCGGTGAGTCTCTTGTTTTTATTTTTAATGAGATCAGATTTGTGTTAATATTAGTGCAATTATTTTTAAAGAGATCAGATTACTTTGTACTTTACTAAATTAGCTTTACAGAAAGTATAATTTTGGAGTGATATGATAGGGTTTTTATTCAAATTCATATTTATTTCAGATTTAATCGAGCTTCACTTATCAACGTTGGCTACATGGAGAGTGGCAATGACACAGACTACATTGCAATGCATGATGTGGACTTATTGCCTCAAAATGAGGATCTAGATTATGGTTTTCCAGAGGAAGGACCTTTTCATGTGGCCTCCCCAGAGCTTCATCCTTTATATCATTACAAGACTTACGTGGGTGGGATCCTGTTGCTCACCAAGAGACATTATCAGATGGTGAGATGCTAGATTTTTGTGTGTGTGTGTCAAATGACTTGAGAAATTGTCTGCAATTTGTTGTTCTTTTAATTTTTGTCCTAAGTGCAATGGAATGTCAAATCGCTTCTGGGGATGGGGAAGAGAAGATGATGAATTCTTCAGAAGACTAAAAACGGCTGAACTTCAGGTACAACAGAACTGAAAGATGCACAGATTTGCCTCAAAGAAAGAACATTTGAGTTTTCTTTTTGTTAGCATTATTTTAAAGAAATAGTTTGAATCACTCCAGCTTTTTAGGCCAAAGGGAATAACTACAGGAACTAAAACATTCAAACACATCCATGATCCGGGCTGGAGGAAGAGAGATCAGAAGAGAATTGCTGCACAAAAACAGGTAGAAACAATAATAAATCTACACAAGCTACTTGTTTTGGCTGTACCTAATTTTTATATCCGTTGACTTTGTGATCCCGTGTCATTTACTCTTTCAATGACCTCTACTTTTAAAATGAGATTTTGTTATTGTGACTCATTTAACTCTGTGGCTAATATTACAAACTTGGCTTTAGAAATCAATACAGTGTTTAACAATGATCCCATGTGCTTTGTCAGGAACAGTTCAAGATCGACCCAGAGGGTGGCCTAACTAACCTCCACTACAAGGTGGAGTCCAGACAGGAATTGACCATCAGTGGAGCTCCATGTACTGTCATCAGCACCTCACTCCAGTGTGATCTTAATGAGACTCCATGGTGCCAGTTCAGCTAATGCGCTTTAGCAGGATCTGGAAATCCCAAATGGTACCAACTGTTTTTCAATGGTGGCACTAAAGCATCCACCGCTTATTAGTGCCAGTCACACTTGACGAATCCTCTAACCAAAAGGACTTGAATTGTTGACTCTGTTAGGAGTAAACGACGTCGATTTTTCAGCTTTTATTATATAGGACAGTGTTATTTAATTCATCCACGATGAAGCGCTGACCGTTTTGCTGCCTCAACATGGAGTTGTCAGGTTCTGCACTGAGTTTGCATCTGGAACATTGCAAATATGGGCATCCAAATACCAGATTTTCAATGGTTTGGTTTTTAATATTTTATTTGTTATGGGTGGCCTGCTTTGGACTGTTTTTCATAGTGCAATTGTGAGTATTTGCTCAGCCTTGTCTTTAACAGAAATCCATATTTTATCTTAGCTTGAATTTAGGATCTACAGCATTGTTCCTTGAATATGTGTCTTATATGGACGATGGGTTTAAGGGTACTTTGTATTTGCACATTATTCAGTATTTATATAAAATGGAATTAGTTGTTTTTACATTTGTTCATAATTCAGAATGCATGGAATCTTGTTACACCTTACAGTCACAGGTTTATGTAAGGACCCTTTTAACTGGAAGCATGAAGCTACATCCAAAACACGAAAGTCTTTAAGTGCAACGTTAATGAAATTCTGACCCCACAAACATTTTGTTTTTATTGGCAATGCTTGAATGCACGCTGTGAATTGGTACCCTGTCTTAAGATATGGTAATATATTACAACTGTTTACGATGCCTGTGGCAACAAACTTCTTGACAAAAAAAAAATAATGCTTCACCAATGCAACAATTACACTCACTCACTTTTTAAATACAGGGTACTTTACAGTCACAAACAGAGCAATGCCAATAATAAAAGTGTGTGGAAAGAGAACATTGTTTTGCCTAGAATCTAATTATTGGGATGTTCTGTTTATTAAAATGAAAAGTTGATGGTAGTTGTGTTTTTGGTTTTATTTTCTACAAGGGTTTTCTGAGAGTGGCCTTGGATCAGAGAAAGATTTGAGCAAATCATGGCAATCTGATCGGGCTTTTAGAATAATTATGTGAATTTTACTGACAACTATCTGTTATCTATATGTTATCTATCAATAAGAACTATATATATTGAATACATAAAAGACTGAACTTGCAGATTCCCTCAGAAAGAAAACCACCTTTACATTTTGTGAAGGTAAAATGAGTAAATCAATCGCACGAGCACTGATAATTCAGAATAGACATGTGAAATTGTCAATGTATTTACGTTTGCGAATCAGGTTCGGTTGTTTTTCTTTTTAAATTAGCCTACTGTTGACCCATTTGGTTGAGGGGCTTTATAAATATGTAGCTTTACAAGGCTACAATTCTGCTACAGTCAATTTTGTCAGTGTATCAAAAATTGGTATTTAATATTTTTGAAAAGCTTTATTGTTTCAATTTTTTTAAATATAGTAGGTCTGTAGGCTACTGGGTTTTACCAGGTAGTTAACCTGGTTAAGTTACAGAACTGATTGTTGGCGGAAATTATGGTTTCCATGGTTTAATGAGCCACATGGCGATTTGACCTCAGATGAAATGAATAAATGTGCACAATAAATATACACTGTAAACAATTTCTGTAGAAATTACAGTATTACTGGCAGCTGGTTGCCAGTAACTTACTGTAGATTTTACATTTGTTATTTACTGGCAACAGTTTGTTTAAAGTTAAATGAACATGAAACATTTTCAGTCTTTATCTTCTACAGTAAGTTACTGGTAACCAGCTGCAAAATTACAGCTAATTTTTTTACAGTGTATGGAACAGGTTCTGCGAATTTTAAAATAGTTACAATTTTAAATTAAACTTTAAAATTAAGGCTATAATTTCATAATTCAAACGTCGTGAAAATTAAGTCACTGGGCGCAAGGGGGCGGTTTTCCGGACAGTGAGTAGACTAGTCTGAGACTAAAATAAATGTAACTGTCCAAACTAACAACAACTTGCACTAACATGTCTTAAAATACATCAGGGCTCTTTGTTTTGCATTAAAATGCACACAAGTAATGTTTTTAGTAAGGCATGTTTGTTAAAAAGAGTTATATTTCTTAATTAAACTAGGCCTAGTCCTGCATAATCCCTGACTGTAAAGTGTTAGTGAAACACGATGTGCTTATTTGATCAGTTGATACACTAGATGGCGTTGTTCGTAAAGGATAAAGCTGAGTCTACAACAAACGTGCACTATAAACTATATCAAATAAATAATAAAAATCTTTGCCCAGTCACTGTACGTATGACAAAAACTTTTGTTGAATCTTTATGTAATCCATGAATAATCCCCCAGCACTGTTTGTAATCATTGTATACATTTGTGAAGCAAAATATAAAAAAATTTGTGAAGCAATACCTGTTTTTTTAGGAATGGCCCTTGAGCAATTTTATTCTGTCTGGCACGTGCAATATAATAGTTTTACTTTAATAAACATCATAACACAAACAAACTTAAATCATATTTACCTTTTTATCTATTTAAATTAAATTAATTTTTCCATAAATATATAGCGTAACAATGGGTTATTGCACTACATTTATTATTATTATTATTATTATTCACCTTACACTGAAAAAAATGATTCATTGAATTTAATAAATTGATTGCAACCACTTACCTTAAAAAATTGATTAAATTCAATGAATAATTTTTTGAGTATTCTTAATTGAAGGTATTCATGAACATGTTATTTTTTCGTCATGTTCCTCAAGTCTTTCGACATTGGTCATCCATTTCATTTCCCCTCTCTGAGTCAACTAATGACTAGTAAAATAACATATCTTGGCCTCTCCGTGTTCAAAGAGGGTTTAACACCAGTTAGTTCCAGGCAGGGGAACAATAACCACATTTTAACTCGTCTTCACACCCAGAGTGCTTACAAAAACTCCAACTGTTATAGCCTTTCAGCTGTTCACAATCCGCAATCAATTGCCAGAGGCAAAATTAATAGATGTTAATGGCCATTTGTATTTGAGGCAAAGGGGACAAAATTGGCCAGAGAAAGCTATTAATTATATGCAGAGGGACTGAGAAGGCAGGCACAAGAGGGCTGGAGACGGGCTGCTTTGGGGCTCAAAGGGGTCTGTGCCCTGCGTGGTTCACATGGGTTTCCGCTGTGTGGATTGTGAAAGGCTTGAGCAGGGGGCTTTTGTGTGGTTCCTGAGCCACGATTGTTCCTCCTGAAAAGAGTGACATCTGTCCGGGGTTTCCGAGACTCTGATCCACCCCATTAGCCTCCATCCTCTCTCAACAACTTATTACGTTTGTAACTGACAAATGAGACAAGGAGAGGCACTCGAGACATGTCAAGCCCAGAGATCAATGCTTCGTTCCCTTGATCTGTGCCTACTTCATTAAGACACCTTCATAAACTCTTTAACTGAGCGCAAATTCCTTACATCTCTTGACGTGATGACGACGTTCCGATTAAAAATAAACATTTTGCATGTGTTAACTGTAGTCAGATTTTTTGCACAAGTAAAAGTGTTTTTCTCATTTTTGTTTGACTTGAACAAATCTGTATTTAAAAATGTTTCCTGTTTTCTTTGTTGTTATCTTTATTAGAAGAACCCTAACTCTAATGAGATCATTACATCCCTTGATTAAACAATTATTATTATTATTATTATTATTGTATTATAATTATTGTTATTGCTATTTATCACAGTTATTATTTTTTTATTAATTTTACAATTATTTTTACTACTACTGTTACCAATAAAATTATTAATGTGTTGGTGACATTGATTTTTACTAAACTGAAATTTTCCTCTATATTAATTTATATTAGCATATCTAGCCTATATTAATTTGTGTTGTTTACTTATTTGTTTGCTTTAATTTTCGCGCTGACGTATGAATGTTATGGACCTTCAATAAATGTGAAAATGTTATTAAAGTATTTTATCATTCACCTTGCTAATTCTTAATAAGTTGAAAGTATTCATGAACATGTCTTTCGACATTGATGGTCATCCATTTCATTTCCCCTCTCTGTATATATATATTTGTATTTTTTACCAAAGCACTCTCACAACATTTTTCCATTGCAGAGTCAAAATGTTCACGTTGTTGCGTCAAAGATAAATTAAAGCAAACAAACAGACAAACGCAATATAGTTGTATGTTGTTAGTTATCTTTTGGCCTTTTATAAACATGAAACTTCAAAAGATGATTCATAGATTATATTTCAGATAAAACGAAATAAAGTAGCTAATAATATTTACATTTATAGACATCAAATTACGGATAAGGGATGAAAGAAAAAAAGTGTTTTACAAAACCAAAATGTATGGATCTCTTTAAAATGAACGTATTCCTGTTTTATACAGTTCAAAACAGACACAAAATATAAGATATACTAACTTTAATTTCAACTAAAGTGTACTTTATAGGACCTTAGATTTAGTTCACCTGTTGTATCTGTCCTCGTTCTACTTGACCAACTTTTTAAATCTTTTATTTACAAACTCGAGTTTATCTTTGATTTCTGACATGTCCAAAATGACTCATTTGTTGTTAAACACTTGCTATTCAAATACCGAATTACTTTGCACAGCACAAAATGGCTGTAATTTACTGTTTAGCGCTTGTGCGTCTGCGCATGCGCACCACACCTCTCTCGCGGAGATCTCCGAGCAGGTATTGAAGTTGGCTCATGACAAGCCCTGTCGCAAAAGCTGACGGATCATCGATCATAAGAGCTCGCCGCGATCTGCTCCGAAGCTGATGCCTGCTTTATACGAAACGAACCACGAAGACAGAACTGACGATTGGTTAGGTTTATTCTGACATCCATGAGCTGAGATCTGAGTAAATCTGATCATAACTGATATCACTCAAGCTTGTCCTGGAAACTGACATAATCACAACTCGACTCTGTTTTCATCTACTGGAGTTATATCGCAAGCCACGAGACTCACAGAGCAAAGGAACCTTATGAAGTTATGGATTGTGGAGGGACTATGACAATGTAAGAATTACTTTTTGGGATTTTTTCCACTTCATCATCGGCTTCAGGGTGATTTCCCAGGTCATCCAAGCCACACGTGTACGCATCTTTATTTTTTTATCGAACTGAGTATTTTTATAGCTGATCATAATGTTTCAGCATAATAAGAAGTGTTTCACCATTGAATCTCTCGTGGGCAAAGACTCCAATTCCTCAAGTGCAGCCGCGGATGAGCCCATCAGACCCACGGCTCTGAGATTTTCTGAATCCATCCATCCATCTCCATTTGGGAGCTGCTTCCAGAACTCAGGCAGAACATTGTACAGCAGCAGCCCAGAGATGATGTTCACAGATCCGACCTCTCATACAGCAAACTCAGGCCTGTCCCTGCGACATCTTCAGATGCCCACACAGCCCTTCTTCAGTCCTCATCAGAGAGACACCTTGAACTTCTACCCATGGGTACTGCGGAACAGATATCTCGGACACCGATTCCAGGGTAAGCGCACTACGATAATATTGTAAACATAGGCCTGGAAAGTTCACTTAATGCGTATTAACACTTTGAATATATAGAAGATGCGATATATTTTGGATATGGGGTATTTTAATTGTCAATGTTCGTTTAAATATAGACACAACACTATTATTAAAGTGTAAAGATGCGCACGGGACGTTGTCAGATTTGTTTCTCAACTGAATTATATTCCCTCTTTTTCGATTAAACATTTTAAAGCTGCTGTAAACCACAGGAAATTGTAAAGTAATTAAGGGTAAAATAAATGAATGTGTAACTTTTGTTAATGTATAACTAAATTACCTAAATCAAATAATTGTGTTGTCAATAAATCAGTTAGGAAACAATGCTAATTTATCTTCATTGCTATAGCCTATATATTTATAAATATATATAATAAACATTCGGCCAAATTTAAATTGCGTTCTTGTTTGCTTGATACAGTTCTTAATTTTCTGGTTAATTTACGTGATTTATTATTTAAACATTATCAATGTGTTTACGTATAAACTGATAATTGAGATAAATTTACCCACGTTTTACTTAAATTGTGGTTAAATTTAGCTGAACTAAACCTGCAGCATTGACACATTTTAAAACATACTAAAGTTAACTTTTAAATAAAAAATGATAGCAATTTTACTGTTCATATTTTATTATGAGGATGCCTTTTAAATTATATTCTTATTTAATATTAAATTAATACATAATGTGGATGGGATAAAATTAACCACGATTTCTGATATGCTACTGGCAACCTATTGCATATTTTTGTTTGTGAGTTTTTCATTTGCATCCATTATTAGCCTACATTGTTGCTAAAGTGTTAAAGAATTTCAAATTACAACAATAAAAAGGCAAACATTTGTAAGACTGTATTAACGACGTAATGTACGAAAACACACATTTCTTTAAGCTTTAAGCATTTCCTGAACTTTAAGTTGTAATAATAAAAACAAATCCAGCCTTGACATATCTTGAAGCTGTTTGATTCTTTGCAAGTTATAATTTAAAACTGGTAATTTTTTAAATATCAATTTATCACCACTATGCAATCTTAACAATGTCTCTGAAAGATTTTAATAATCATAATAATAATAATAATAATAATAATAATACAGTCCGTAATAATAATAATAATAATAATAATAATAATAATTATTATTATTATATATATTAATAAATAATTATATATAATATTTTAAATCAATTTTTATGAGTCCTCTGAAAACATGTAATTGATATTGGTTGGCCCTATTTACCAGGCAATTTGTTAAAGCATGTATCAGTAACTGGCTGGTCTTATTAACTCATTGGAGGGCTGTGATGGAAAGCCCTGCCACATTAGGTGTCCATTTAGGGTGCTGAGCTATACCACAGTCCTTGGGGGCATTACACAGGTAATTGGTGGAAGTCAGAGGTTGTTGTCACTATTACTCAGATCCGGGGTTCAGATAGTGCCTCTTTGTTTACACTCAGAATAGATCCACTCACTGATGGTGTCCAATAACCTAGAAAACTACTGTTTGGACAAGACTAAATACAGCAGAGGGGATTGGGTGGGAAAGTATTCCCCTGTCTTGTCAGCGCTAATGTGTGCATGGGTTTAACTCTAGCACTTCCTGAATGGGAAAAGAGATGCATCCATGTCCTCGAATCCGTCATGCGGGACAAGGTAAACAGGATCCCAGAGCGCCCTGCTGTTGTACATGAGCTGAGTTTGGTGTTATGGGTGCGTTTAACAGATTATGGTGCCGGTAACAACAGGAGAGAGGTCAGACAGTGTTCTCCAAAGCAGATGGACTGAGCCTTATCATTGTGCTAATGCATTTTTATCTCAGGTGACTCTCTGCAAGGTTCCAGGTGTCATCGCACCCTAAATCGATTCTTTCTAAAAATTTTATATTTCATTAATGTTATATTCAATGTGTTGGGTCAATCAGTGTTGCTGTAGCTCAATTGGTAGATGAGTTAACAGTGCAAAGGGAACTGATAAATACTAATAAAATATATAGCCTGAATACATTATACGTCACTTTAGATAAAAGCGCCTGCCAAATGCAAATGTAAATGCCATAAATGGAAATTCATGCTCAGATTTAAGAGGCAACACATTCAGTCTATAGAAGAGACCAAAGGGTGCAGTCTCTTTATTTCCCACTATAGACCACCCTTCGCCCTGCCCCTAATGAGAACAGCACTGACAAGACCAAGCTTGTTTGTGCCAGGGGAATGGTAGTAAAGCTGATCTGGGTGCCATCTGGTTCCCTTTTCCTCGTGTTGGGGGCTTTCTTGACTTGGATAGGCCAGTGTGTGTTTGAGTCCAAACCCCCGGAGGGTCTCCCGGCTCTTCAGGAGGCTCGAGTCTCCGTCGGTTCTCTGGCCTGCTAGTCTGATCCACCACCTCTCTCGAGAGACACGGAGGTGATGCGACACATGATGATGATGCCAGACCGAGAGTATGACCGCATAGTGTATCGAAATAAGTTAGAATAGTAGAATTTGCTAAGTTACCAGTGTTGCTGGGGTCATTTTTGGTTGGTTTGGTGCTCAGTGCACCTTGAGAAAGGTTTAAGGAGGGCTTTTCAACACCTTAGAAGGCATTATTTACATTCTTCCACCCACCCGACCTGAGCTCAGCTCCTCTCATTTCTGCACAGAGACGTCTCCATTGTTTTTGCCTCTGGTGTTCAAAGCGTTTTCAGCACGCCAGCTGAAAGCAGTTGTCAATGACAGTCCTGTGACAGAAAATATGCACCTTAAACTAAAATAGAAGTGAAGGGCGTTCTTTATTAGGACCTTTGAGAAGTCTGTTATTCAAGGCTTTTACCGGAGTAATCGATACTGTCAGTCCGCATGTGGAAACGAACAAGTTTGGCGTTGCAGTTGGTCAAAAAAGTTTGCCTTTTTCACATCGGGATGCATGTCTAATGTGTGTAGACGACGTATTATTAGGCAAGGCAAAGGCGGTGAGTTAAAGTAGCTTCTGTGTGATGGCTTAATGCTCCTGTGAAAGGAGTCAGTTCAAAGCTATTGTCTGCAGATAAAGGCTTGGTTTCGGTGGTTTTAAAGAGACTTAAAGTCCGAGTAGGCTCAATCTAATCCTCTTTTCATCTTCTGGTGATGCCATTAGTAATCCTTTGTGTTGAGAATTGTGTTTTCTTTGATGATCCGTGTTAACATTTGAATGGGTTATTGTAAACTGAAGTTTTATTGGTTACAATTCATTTTTTAAAATTAGTTTAAAGTCGTGGTTAGGCAATTTAGTTAATTTAGCAATTATCATTCCTGGATGCATTTTAAAAAATCCATTTACATCATCAACGTGTTTGTAAGCACTTCCATTGGCTAAGAGTTTAGGCCTGAGTTAGGCCTTGAACAACCACATTCACCCAGTCAGTTGATGTTGTGAAAAGGTGTTTGCAGTCGTTATTGACACAAATATCTATCTATTGGAGCGGTTTGCATGTTACTGATGCACGTTTGCGGTTGCACACCTGATGCGAACGTTGACACATTTTGGTTATTTCTCATTGACAAAAGATCATGGTCTGTCACTTCTGGGCACTGTACAATCCACCCTGCAACCGCTCGGAGAGATTATTTTGTTTATACGTGATTGCGGTCATCTTCTTTCTGAATATCCTTTCAAGCATATCTCGCCAAACACTGCAGTGGTCACGTAAATTACACATCCATTTGTTTATGAAAAATGTTTTGCTCGTTTTGTCTGTTTGCAATAAACGGCAAATGTACTCGGCCGCGCAGATGTTGTCTGTGGTGAAGCGAAGATCACGCTTGCCCCAAAACCGATAAGGACAATATTTTACTATTGCCTCACCTTGAATAAAATCAGACAAAATGTAGGGGATTTAGATTTGCTTAACCGACAATTAAGACATTCGCTTCAATTGTTTTGCGCCCTTAACCATAGATGTTTATCTATGATTCAATATCAATATGTCAAAGCCCTGCATTTGTATGAAAATCAGCATAATGCCACATATGGTGGACCAAAGGTTAAAGACTTTTCTTTGAATGCATAAAAGGCTTCGGTTGGTCTGAATGATGCAGTGTGAACACACTTCATATCATCCGTGTATGAAACCAAGATGGGATTATTCAAATAACTCATGGGGCTCAATTAAGACATGCAACCCTGCACTTATTGCCTATGTGAAACATAAATATGATAAAAGTGTTTGCTTATTGAATAAATATATATGAACTTTAAACATGAAAAGATCATACTGTGTAAATATAATCTTAATATCCTTAATATTGACTGAGTAAGGCCATGTCAAAGATTGAAATGAATGCGAAATCAATGATTGAAATCAAAAAGACTTTAACCTGGATTTCACACACAGGGTCACATATTTTAGATTTTGAATTGTTTATTACTTATGATAAGGTTACTAAACTGCCTAATTAACATTTCCTTCTCATCTCCAGGTGAGGACAGTAGCCCAGAAAACCTGCTTCTACACGGACCCTTCTCTCGCAAGCCTAAGCGCATCCGGACGGCCTTCTCTCCGTCGCAGCTGCTACGGCTGGAGCACGCCTTCGAGAAGAACCATTACGTGGTGGGCGCCGAGAGGAAGCAGTTGGCCAACGGGCTGTGTCTGACAGAAACACAGGTAAGAACCACTCTCTACGGCATGCACGGCTGCATTCCAACACACTGAGCTGGCTAACACTGCGGGATATGAGCACACATACGCTCATCTAGACCCCTGACATAGTTTCCTCACAGGACGGAAGTCATTTGTCATGCATTGCCTCGGGATAGGCCAAATAAATGCCATTCGTTCGACATGTATTTATTGGCTATCATTTCACAATCGGCTTTGGATACATGTTCAGGATTGTTAAGCTTGGGCAATAGGTGTTTTGACATTCCGTAGTGTCTGGGAAGTCTGTAAAATGTCAATTAAAGCTGTTATAAAGTGTTAAAACAAAGAATTTGTAAAATGCATAACAAACACTGCTAATTATAGGTAAACTTCAAGCGTGCAAGATGCACCTTTCAACATTCTTGAATCACGCTGGGATAATGAGGAAATTTTTTAACATTCCAATTCAAATGCGTGTTGCATTAAAACATTATGAAATAAATGCAAATGTTTATTTAAGATGTTATGATGATAATATAATTTGGAGGGGAAAATAAGTTAGTAATAATTTAAAATAAAGCAAATCGAAAGCATTATTAGACTTCTGGACACCATTGTGTGTAAAACAGCACTTGCTAATTTATGATTAACATTTAACATTTTAATTATTATTTAATATACTTTGTCTATATAAAGTTGTCACAATAATATTATGTTTCCACACACACAATAAGGCAGACATTAAAAAATAAGATTTTCTTTTTGTAAAAATTCCATGTTGCACTTAAATTTTTAAGTTTAATCAACTTAAAATTACAATTTATTTCAACTTTCTTGACTGGTGAGGATTTGGTATAAATTTAAGCTTATTCAACTTAAATTAAAAATTTAAGTGCAACAAGGAATTTTTTACAGTGCATTTTGATAGATTACATTAAAACTTGAATTTTTTTTACAAGTGCATTTGTAAATATGGCAAAATAATGATGTGTGGATATATATATATTTTGGGACTCTACCATTTTTTTAGCTCAAAATCATTTTGAAAAACACATACTCATTCTTGTTATTTTTCTCTGAAAAAAAAGTTAAATTAAAATGCCATCTCTTTCTTGGTCTTGTTAAGGTGAAGGTCTGGTTCCAGAACAGAAGGACCAAGCACAAGAGACAGAAGCTGGAGGAAGAGTCACCAGACCCTCAGCAGAAGAGGAAAGGCACTCAGCATGTGAACCGCTGGAGGGTAGCCACTCAACAGGGCAGCCCTGAGGACATAGATGTCATTTCAGAAGACTGATATTACACAGCTGTTATGTTGGCCAATAAACCATCGATCATGATGGTGGATCTCATTTTCAGACACTGACGTGAATTGAACTTGACTTGTAAACTAAGGAAATGAGTCAGAACTATGCAGTCGGCTCACATCGGTGCACAGTAGAGCGAAGGACGTCAACGGCTGAACTGCTTTTAAAGACTTGATTGTATGCAAAACACATGGACCTCTTCATTTGGATCTCATTTCATCTTAGAGCAATGAAGACTTTTTTCTACCTTTTTGTTTTTCGCGTTTTTTAGTTATCACCTTGCCCCGTACTATCAGTCAATACATTTCTTCATTGTGTAGTATTTTAAAGATAAAGATAATAAACACATTGCTAGATAATATTTTATTGTTTTAGATTTTCAAGTTCAACAACAACAGGTCAGTCCAATAAATCAAAAATACCACTCATTGTGACAGTTTTCAACAGGATGTCTGTAGTTTACAAAAATCTTATTTTACCAGCTTATTTTGGTAAAAAAAACCTCATAGTCAGATAGGTTTGTCTTTTTATTTTTTAGAAAGCCTCTAGTACAGTTTCACATTTGAAATGCTTCTATTTATTCTGAATGAACATACTTTTCTATGCATTTAAGCTCCAAACCCAAAATTGTATTTTGTGTTTTACACATGGGTCAAAGCTAACACCACTGAATACATGCTGTATTGTGTGAACATAGTTTTATTTCTTAGTTTTTTATATTGTTATCAAAATGGCTCTTGAATCTAAAAAAATCAGCAAGCTATACTAGAACTCGATGAAATCTGAATTTCTTTCTACACTCACACAATTAAAGAAAAGAGAGAAAATAAATGCAGTCTAACCTCTAAGACCCAGAATGGTTTGTAGCACTTCACAGCAGATTGTTTGTTTGTTTTTTTGGGTTTCCTTTAGGGTAATAAGCACTGTAATCGCATCTGTTCGTCTTTATTGTTTAGGATTTTTTGTTATGTGTTTAACTTTTTCTGCAAACTATTAGATAATAAAAAACCTATAACTTAATAATTTTGTGTTCTTTGCACACCATATTATTGTGTAAGTTACAACAATGTGATTTTATTTCGAGCAGGTGTTTATTGAAAAGTGACTGATGTTTTAAAATTATTATAAATTTGCATTTCCGCAATTTAATTAGTTCAGTTACATTAAAACAAAAAGCCATCATTAGTCAAAAAAAATCTGTGCAATGATTGAAAACTTACATGCTCACTGAATGTATAAGTGCTTACAATTGAAAGCAAACATCTCCGCCTTTGAATTTACTTGTGGAAACAGTATCACACACCACAACACGTACAAAAACGCAGTTTAATTAAAACAAAACAATAGCACTTTTTCTTGAAGCTGTTGCAAAAACATCTGCAAATATATTTGGCCAGAGTTGTTTGTTTGTTAGATTTCATTTATAACTGTTCACTTATCTGCTATATTTATCATATTGAAAATGATATGTATAATTCGTCTTTTGGAGTTACTTTTCATCCTGTAACTGAAAAATTAATCAACGTCACCTTTTGCATTGTAATTTGCACCCGTTAATCCTCAAGGCCCAGAGTGATATGAATGTATTAAATTTGCAATTTTGCATCACCTTAGTACACAGCCAGTAATACATAGGCTCATTATCGGTTGATATGCATATAAACTGTGAAAGAAAATGTAAGAACAAAACTATTTATAATCTCTTTAATTGAAGAAATGAATCCCCAGGAAACAACACTTCTGAAAAACACTTAAAAAAACTTATAAGGCACAACACTTTAGAGAGATAACTGAAACACCATTTACATGAAAAACAGACTTTGTGTTTTTGTATCACAACTGCTTTAGACAGGAGGGTATTTACACCAGTTTTTAATTGGCTAATACAGTATCTGTTTTTACATTTTAGATTTAGTGTTTATCATAATAAACTAAAAGAAAATATATAGTGGTTTTTGTTAAAGTGTAAATCAAATCACCAGCACTCCAACTATACACAAACCCTTTGTTTATGACAAAGCATCACCAAATGAAATGAAAACTGAGCAATAAATCATGACATCTCTCAATACACACTGTCTGGGCTAAACTACACAATGTAACATAACCTCTGTAGTCACAGTGTTTGTGTATGTAAAATATCCACATTGTATAAATAACGATGTAGACGTTATCTGAGCTCAACACATGATAATAACTAAACGATCTATCCATGCTGATAAAACACAGATACGATGCAACATTCAATTAAATAGACCTACAACCAAATATACACCTTGATGAGAAATTAAGCATGTAAAGTGCAAGCTTAATATGTTACTGATTCAATCAGAGATTATCTCTTGATTTCTTTAAACAAAACGTTCTCTATTAATCTTATATGAGGGCTTTGTGATTTACAAATATTTCCGACTAAGCTACCTGCCCCCATGTTGTTGCCATGGATATGAAGAGGTGTAAACAAAAGAACAGATGGTTGAAAGCATGTAGGTGTAGAGAGCAGTCTGTGATGTTTCCCAACTATGTTAAGTGAAATAATTCATCTAACTTGCAGTAATTTGATCTGGATGTCTGCCAAAAGCAAAGTGCTTCACTGATTTGGATTATTTTACTTAACTTACTCAAAACTATTGCTTAAGCTGCTGCTCATTGCTTTCTTCACTTCTTATATAATCCATACATCCTTTTCGGGGAACGTTAATATAATTTATGGAAAGTTCATCAAGCCTGCACCGAAAAATTATGTAAAATTCTTAAAAACAATAGTGTTTTTAAAAAATGCTGGGTTGTTTTTTGGAAAGAACACATTGCTGGGTTAAAATGACCCAAAAAATGGGTTGTTTTAACCCAACTGCTGATAACCCAGCAGTTGGGTTAAAACAACCCATTTTTTGGGTCATTTTAACCCAGCAATGTGTTCTTTGCAATAGTGACCCAACCCTGGGTTAAAAAACAACCCAGCATTTTTTAGAGTGATAATGTATAATAAAGTATGTACTACTGTTTATTAATATACTATAGCCAATACTACAGAATAATACAAAATACATAAACAAAGTGTAGAAAATACTATAATATAGTACACTATACGCTAGTTTACTACAGTAAATATAAAATATACTGCTGAATTATTCATTCTTTAAAAAATACTGCTGCTTTTAAATTGTACATTAAATATAATAAAACAATAACTTTAGTATAAAATACTAATTATAATGTTTAATCTATGGATGATGTATATCTACTTAAAGCACTTGTAGCACATGCTGTTTATTTTGTATACTTTTTGTGATGCGGTTTCAGCAGCAACAACAAAAACAAAAGCTTTTGTGGACTAAATGCAACTTCCGGTAGACTCCACACAAAATCAATAACAGTAAGTAAGTTTAGTTCTGATAACAAGGGAAGTAAATTACCTTCGTTTATATATATTATATCTAATGCATAAACTATTTTACTGTGTAAATTAATGTATACAATGTTAGCTTCCTTATTGCTCTATGCAGTTGGGATCCATGCTCGTCTTCTCCCCTCGTTTTTAGCAAACCAAAACATTTCATTTCATTTCATTTTCGAAAATGTATAATTGGTATTTGTTTCAGAGATCATTTAGCCACATTTAAAAATAATAATAATAATCATTTAGCCACAAGCCAGACCGGAAGTTCTCTTTAATTCTCGCGCCTGTATCCGCGACAGCGCGCGTGCCGCCGATGTTCTGCTTGTTTATCTATCAGTCCGGTTATTATCTAAATTGACATTTGCAAATATGCATACGTTGTGGAAAATTAAAAACGTTTCCTTTTTCAAAAGACGAGGGGAGACAGTAAGCAAGGATCACCGCTGTGCGGATTTGGCAGACAGGCAAGAAGAATCTAACTTACCTCACATTGTATATATTTTACTGCAGTAACGTTAATTGGTTGCGCATTACAATAAGGTTCAACTAACTTTAACAAACATCGTAAATGCTATAAAATTGCATTATTAATGCTTAGCTAAAGTTAGCTAATCCATTAACTAGTGTTAATGAATGAAATTATTGTAAAGAGCTCCCAACATATCACTCCTATTAAGAAGATCTCGTGCCTTGTTTATTTTCTTCAACCGTAATTTAAGGATTAATTCCACTGTCAAAACTAGACATTTTAATAGGTTTACTCTGTTGCTTGGTTGGTAAAAATTATGGAAATGATGATGTCCTGTTGGTTAAAGAAACTATCAGTTGTCTTATCTATTTATCAGTGACTCATTTGCCTCATTTGAGGCTGTATCAACTGCAGCTGAGCAATTACCATGTGTTTAGAGGGTGAGAACATACAGTACCTCAGTCAGGCTATAAACAGTGTCATTCTGCAATGCTGCATGTGTTTTAATTACAAGAATTTATAAAATGATCTGAATAACTGCGCAAGTGGTAAACAACGCGTGCTGTTAGTATTTACGTTGTCATAATAAAAACAAAAACACAGACTTTATGTAATGTATCTATTTAGCAATCCTCACGGCAGCCATACATTATGATTTATTGCTTTTGCAAGAGATATGATGGACATAGGCCATTATAAATATGTTGTTCATCCTCGCTGATGGGCCATCATTTGATGACAGGATAATAATTTGGTATGTGGGTGGGTATGCTGGGATGTTTAGACTTGAGAAGGAGAAAGTACATATTAGCTAGATTTGAATTTATTGTGTAATGTACAGTACAGTACAGTAGGTAGGGTTTTCACCCAACTTCTCTCTATTTGGTTCTCTCTCTCTTTCTTTCTTGAGGGAACTTTTTTAAGGGGATAGATTTGCTACATGAAATTGCTGCGGCTGATGCTACCATGACAAGAAGCCGTGTGATTTACAACACAAATGATATGATAATTATAGGTTGGCAACTTTCAGGGGCTAGTTAGCCAGTTTTATAGACTGGAAGAGCTTGTTTCCTCTGCTGCCACCTGTTTGGTCTGCACCGATTGGCTGCAGGGCACTTGAGAAAAGGAAAGCAGCCTCCCAATTATAGGGTACTGCCAGTCAAGTCTAGAAGAATAATTGATTGGCTTTTGTGAATCAGCGTCAGGAGCTTTTATTAATGCACAATGACTGTTGCCGATCCAAAATCCACGGGCTAAACTCATACATTCGGTGGTTACGCTGATCTTTCGACGCAAATTGCTTTTGATTTTGCAAGACAAAGTGCATTCGGAGAAATATTTTGATTGGCTAGGCCTTTTTGTGTACACAAAACAGACAGTGAAAGATTTCTGTTTGGATTACAAATATTTAAATTGTTGCAGACAAGCTGCTTTGCTTTATTTGTGTGTCTGCGTGTTTGTAAAACACACAGACAGAGTAATTACACAGCAACATCAGTTAATAAGGTGCTGAATGGACAGGAACAGCAAGCTTTTCAAAAGAAATAATAGCAATCATTCGTTTGCAATGCGTCTTTAGAGATATAAATCTTGTCTTTCACATGTCAGAGAGCTGAGGAAATACGCAGGACAAAAGCTTTGAATGATAATTACTGTTTGCTCGCCAAAATCATTTTTATATTTAAAGAGCACCTATTGTCTGATTCACAATTTTACATTTCCTTTGGTGTGTAAGTGTGTATTAGTGTATGTTAACGATATGCAAAAGGTTCAAACCCCAAAGAAAACAATGATGCGAGTTATCGTCTCCAACGTAAATCTCTTTTCTTGGACTACAACAAACACACAGATTTTAGGCAACAGTTTACTTCCTGGGATTGGTGATGTAGACAAGTCATTACGACATTATCATAATTCCTCCCGCTCTGGACTCACAGCCTGTAAGTTAACTCCTGTTAGCATTGCATTGTGAGCGAATCTTTTAAACATGGTAGGCGCGCCACATTTGTGACTGACGTCAGAGTTATTCAGGCCAATCACAACGTACAGATTACTGTAGCTGGCCAATCAGGGACACAGAGCTTTTCAAATCTGTGCGTTTCAGGAACAGAGTGAAATCTGGAGCTACAAAAATGTACGGTAAAATAATGTGTTTTTTAACTATAAACCACATGAACACATTGTATTATAACAAATACACAAAATAACGTTGTTTTTTAGCAATGAATTAGGGGCACTTTAAAAGACTACTCTTTAATTTTAAAGCTCACATAACACACGCTGTTTCTGCATGTTAATCTGGAGTACCTATAGGGTAGTATTACATCCTTTATATCTCCAAAGAGTTTTTAGTTTAAGCAGATTTATAAAAGAAAAATTAGCTTTACAAAATCTTTCCGATAACGTACAAAAAAATGAAGAAGGAGGAGTTACTACCGCGGGAGGAGCGAGTACGAGTCATGCAACACTATACAACACTGTTTATCTACTATTCACTACATGTTCATGTAATTTATATAATACGCACACGCCTATTTCCAACAAAGGCAGAAGTCTTACTTACCGCATGCAACTCGTGACCCGGTTGGGATTTTTAAATGAAATCCAGCGCATCAAACACACACGCAAAACTCCACTGCTACCCCGGATAATAAACTATATCCATTGTTTCCATAAGGCTGGCTTTCTTCTTCTTACATCCAAAAACACACTTCTTCATTCATGCCATTGTTGAGTTTTGAAATTAAACAAAGCTGTGTTGCGTGATGTGATGTTTGCAAGTTCTAGTAGGGATGCAACGATTATAAATTTTGATGGTACGGTTATAGTCTTATAAATAATCACGGTTGTACGGTTATTACGGTTATTATGGACTCATTTATTTTACAACATTAATGTAAAAAAATCACATGAATAAATTTTTTAACAATTGCTAAATTATTTTGTATTTTCAGTTTGTGTATTTTTTCTGTAATTCTTGGACAAATTTTAATAATAATAACCTAGCAGGCTTTGACTTAAACAGTATAGGTGCCTTTTGAAACCTGTAGGCTATTCATTTTAATGATCTTTTGAATAAATGTAATTTTATATTTGGACTGAATATATATTATAATATATTATAGATATATTATAAAACTAAATGTATATTATTTTGATTTGTTTAAAGTATTAGTAAAAATGATAAGAGCCTCTCAAAACGAATAATAACACAGGGTCATCCTGGACTGGGTTCTGCGAGTCATTTTGTACTGGCAGCATTAACGTGTTAACTCATGCTATTAATTCATAAATCATTAACGCGTTAAAATAATTCAACGTTATTAAATGCAGTCAGACCACCAGGAGCCCCGCCCGGATTTGATCCGCGAGGAGGAGGTTTTTAATGCTGCACAGACCGATTGGAGTGTGGCTCTTTCACGCACCCATGCAGGCACGCACACACACACACACACACAAACCAGATGCACGAACAACCAAGAGACGTGTCACGCGCACAGATTCTTTTGAACGCGGAGCTTTGTCATACAGTGCTCTCATGAGCATGTCGCATGCCGCACTCGCCTCTTGGTGGTTCGTGGATCTGGTTTGTGTGTGCGTGCTTGAAACAAAAACACGCGGTTTAGCGGAGGCTTTACGGTTACTTAACCGTGACATTTTAAAGCGCGGTTAATAGTGAAACCGGTTAATCGCTGCATCCCTAAGTTCTAGCATCTCCCGCTGATTGACAGGTGGGCGGGGTTTTCTGGGGGAAGTGCCCATAAAAAGAAGTGATACATATAGAAACTAGGGCTGTGTTGAAAAAATCGATTCACCGATTCTGAATCGATTTTCATGTTAATTTCTAAAGATCGATCCGTAACTCAGAGGATCGATTTAATAATTAATAACTTAAACTTGCCGCGTCATTGAATTCACGCATGCGCGCGAGGTGGAAGGACATTAAAACAACGAACATAGCGGTCAGTAATGTTAAGCAAGTGGTTGTTTTGAAAACTCTAGAAACGCTCAAAGCTCCGATCTATATGTAAAATAATCCACTCATAACAAATTAACGAGTTATTTGTGTAATTTTTATAATAAGCGCCAGTGAATGCAACGCGGGTCTCCAGCGGGCAGAGGTTTCTTGAGGCGCGCGCAATGGGTTGCCAAATAAAGAGTTCTTCTTGCACATAATGCTAATAGTTGTAAAGTTTTCTGAACTTTAAGCAAGCTAAGACAAAACTCGTGTTTATATCAGCTGCTGGAGCGATGTAGTTTGACGCCTAATTCGCTTATAGTACAAACATCTTTGATCAGAAAGACGAGAAAGAAACGCAAATGTTAATGTGTAATAGAAAGTAAAGAGTGTCAAGACCTTAAAACAGACTTCATCACATCATAGCACCCGTCTTAATATCTATATCTAGAGCTCCGTCTCTAATATACAGGTATTTATCATGTCTGTATGTTTGTGCATATATATATATTTATACCTGTTTATTTTACATACTGCCTATTTTTAATGTAATGTATGCATAAATACAAAATACAATGCATACTATAACTTCAATAGTCTATAAAATTAATAACTCAATTAAAAACAAGATTCTGTCTATCAAGACTTAATCTGTTGTTATCCTCTGGGCATTTTCACTTTAACATTATTTACTTTAAATTGTCCATATTTTAAAACTGTGGTGAGCAGTTAAAAGCTAAAGTGAGTGGCAAATAACTGCACATTTTTATAATCCAAAAACAATATAAACTGAAAAACATGTATTCCATGAAATATACCGTTACCGTAAAATAAAATGACTCATTCTGTGGAATAGATTTTTGGTCATTCCGCCCACTCCTATCTGGCACCATTTCGGGCTTTTTTCAAAAACACTTATCTAAATCTCGAAGATCGGATCAGATCGGATCAAATCGAATCAAATCAAATCAAACAATGATAATTGATTAAAGATCTTGAGAATCGGAATCGAATCGATTCTTGAAATTTCGAAACCCAGCCCTAATAGAAACCCCTGAAATGTCAGCTGGACCCGTAATCGGAAAAAAACTTTCAGAAACTTGTACAAACCCTGGCGAAGTGCATTCGGCACAGAAATACTCTGTAACACGCTCAACTGCTTTTTTGACACTTTGCCTATGTTAAGCATGAGGAAACAACTCTATAACTGGGTTAATAAGTCAGAATGCATGAAATACCATTGAGCCCCCCCTTTAACATCCTTTACATTTATAACTTTTGTCTGGAGGAAGTACAGAACTGTATTTTATGTGAAATTTCTTTGTGACAATAAGCTTGATATCATTCCCTCTCTAATGAAAACCACACTCTTAAAAGCTGGGTTATTTTCAACCCATCATTGGTTCAAAAAAGGAACGAACCCAGTCGGTTAGATTTTAATTTAACCTATGCTGGCTATACAATTTTGTGGGTTAATTTAACCCAATGGCTTTGTTTGTCTCTTTTGACCCAAACGCTGGGTAAAAAGGGATGAATCCAATCGGTTGGGTTGTAATTTTACCTATGCTGTGTCATATATGAACATTTTGTGGGTTCATTTAACCCAACGGCTGGGTTTGTCCCTTTTTGACCCAATGCTGGGTTGAAATTAAGTTACCCAGCATTTTTTGGAATGTAAGGCCTTAGATCGCATCACCCACCTTAAAATATTAGTAGTCTATACACCACTTCAATCTGATTTGATTGAGGGAGGGGTATTTTTAAAGTTCTGATATTTCCTATAACATCACTAAAATATTTCACAATGTTTGTATCAATTCGATTCGGTTAAATTCAATTTAATTCAATTTAAATTAATTTACTTTTCACAATCTTGCATTGTATCATACCTATGTGTTTGCAGCATTTATTGTTTGCCATTCAGCCAAAATGTATGTGCTTCTTTTATAACTATCTTTGTTTCAAGAAAGCAAAATCAATCTAGCAAATTCAGTGCATGATTCTTTGCGAACAGATTGAGACACTTAGACGTGTGTTAAAAGGGAAAAAACAGACCGAGCAGATGACTTTGACTGACAGCTGATAGAGAGTGACACTTATAGCTTTTTGCTTCTACCAGAAACAGTTTGCATGGCTTTCACACAGACCTGTGATTAATTAAGTTAATAGCCTTGAAGCCAAAAATGCATTGTGCATGCTTAATGTGCGTAAAAATACCATAATTCTACAGTATCGTACGATAGTGGTGATTAATAAACATTGATGAGAGTATTTCTTTCCCTGCCAACGCCTCTCTTCCTAGCTCAGCTATAAAACTGACGTGCGTCCCTATTGGCACTCACCAGACAGCGCGAATCAACACCCGACAGCAGGTTTTCTCCAATGTGATCACGCATCCCCTATTTGTGTTCTAGCACATTACTATTTAAGGGGCTCAGTCTGGTTCTTAGTGCTGAACTATGATGAAAATCGTCTCTTCGGCGTCATGGGTATCCGGTTGGTGTGCCTACTTTTATCAATTCCTATATTTATAGATGACACTAAAGTGACTGACCGCTGACAGTCACATCAGACCAGCAAACTGAGATGTTTACATATCATGAATTGCTCACAGTTAATCTGTTGGTCTAATGATGGATAATGGGCTACTAGACAAATAGAGCCAATGTCCATGGGCCTTCAATTAACAGGTCTGCAGTGGCCCAACACCTATGATAAGATATTTGACCCTATGCAACACCCTCTATGTGCGTCATTCATGTTGGCTTATAAAATTATTAACATTTTTATAGACTTTTATTTTTTTCTGACAACAAACTGGTATTTCTGAATGGCCTGAGGCTGGGATTAAGCAGATTTGAAATGAAAGTATTTGATAAATGTATAAAATGTGCAAAGAGTATTCAGTTATCATTATCTCATTTTTGACGAAGTTTAGTGGCTTTTGCATCTGAGGTACTTATACAATACGTCTTCTAATGTAAAAAAAAATATGTTTGTGAATAAAAACAATAATTTTTTTTTTAGTTGATTTAGTGAACGGCATTTGTGTAACAACATAAATATAGTGTTTACATTGACACCATGATATGGTAAACATACAAGGTACATTGACTGCATAATAAGAAGATAATGTCAGTATTTTAACAAGAAGTTACTTTGATGTTTAGCTGAAAAAAGGAAGTCAAAAATCTGGAATGCCATGAGGATGAGTAAATTACGACAGATTTTTTATTTTTACATCATTTTATAGCACTCAGAATAACTTAAAATAGCATCTGAAAAGTCCGCTCCCCTTCTCACTCTCATAATGGGAGAGGGAGGGTGTTACTGCGCTGAGTCGAAGTACTCCCATAAGTGCTATTACGCCATAAAATATAGTTCCTCTTTTAAATCCGCTTAGAAAAGCGCTACGTTTTATTTTGTACCGCCAAACTTGCTCGTATAACTACTCGTCTTAAATAGGAAAAACGTTGATGTGTTTGGTCACTTCTAACTTTATCTCTAAATGGTACCATTGAATGAATAGGGCTAAGCTAAATGCTATTGAAGCGTCGCAGCGCGCTCCAGCGCTTACGTGCACGCACACAGATGATAGAGGGATGTATCAACAATTCTTAGTTAAGGTAATAACATATTTTAATATTGAAAATGAGTAGACTATTACTTTCATCTGTTTAAATTATATTAAGCCTTAGTTACAAAAAATATACCCCCCTCACAGTTGTCACGAAGGGCAAAATAAGCTATATAGGCAAAAAACAATTTTTGTACCAGGCTGTAAACATATTTTTTTCTGCTCTAAAGATGGGCGTTTTAACATGGGGGTCTATGGGGATTGACTCCCTTTTGGCGCCAGGCTCTAGTGGCCATTTGATGAATTGCAGTTTAAGTCACTTCTGTATTGACTTCATCCGAGAGATCAGATCGATAGGTTGCCCCTCTGTAAAATGTTGCATTGTTGTCTTTACATACTTTGTTTTGCATATTTGGAGTAAGTAATCCTTTTTTTAAATGTCTATTTTAACATCTTGCATGGAGGCGTTCGCCAAATAGTCCTCATCCAGGATCTTATCCATCATTTCTTGTGCTGTCACATAGATTGGAGTCATTTTTTGAGAAAATTTTTCTGCAAAGTAGGACGGTCTGACTGCTGGCTTGTGCCAATTACTGTAAAACAAAGAGATGCTTCTATTGCGTTGTGTTGTGTTAGACGCACACCTTGATGCTGACTTGCCTTTATCTGTACGTTAAAGGCCTGCTGAGATTATAGCTTAGGATTTATAGCCACATATTGCAATGGAAGTGGAAAATGTGTGGTCCCTCCATGACAAAGCGGATGAAACACAAACTATGAATGGCATTAGCCTCAAGTGGGTATTCAAAGTGTTAAACTCAGAGCTATCGTGTGAGAGACTTTTGAGTATCTAACACTTGTTTCACAACGCACCCTAATTGCTGCTTTAAGCAGCACAGAAGAACGTTTTAATATCAGGCCTCGGGTTAAGACTACGTTCCACTACGCTTCATGAAAAGACATGGCATTTCCCTATTACCTGCTGCGTCTTGAATGTCGCAGTAAAATTCCAAATCATGCTTTTAACAAGCTGCAGTTAGCTTGTGTTGTCTAGTGAAAATAAGGCTTAAACATAGTAATTCAAGGGAGAAACTGAGATTGGCAGGGTGGGCATCAAGTAAATTTAGCCTCAAATGGAGTCTTAACATGAAGAGGGGAAGTGAATGAGATGAGGTTGTTCTGTAAATGCTGCTTTTTTAATTTTGTAATTACCCGTGTGTCTCAGTCAACTCACTACTGTAGCAACCTTTAATCACGTACATAGGTTTAGGGACTGTAAATTACACTGGCTAACTACACACTGGGACACTGATGACTTATTGTCCTGTGATAGCGATACTCCAACGAATAATGAAAATTACCCCATGATTTACTCACCTTCAAGCCATCCGAGACACATATGTTTATCATCTTTCTGACAAATACAATTTGAGTTATTTTAGAAAATGTCTTGGCTTTATCCTGGTAGAAAACTTTGAAGCCCAAAAAAGTGCATCCATCCTTCACAGAAGTAATCCACACGGCTCAAGTAATTAATAAAGGCCTTTTGAGGGTAACTGGTGCGATTTTGATAGAAAATATCCATATTTAAAACTTTGGTTTTAGATTTTTTCCAGCTATTTGGGGTTAGGAAGAACCAATAAATATAATAACCAATTTTTTTCTTTTAACATGAAGCAGTGTAATTATCCACGTTTGTGTACAACAGGTTCCAGTTATACAGAATTAAGTATTATGGCGCAAACAACAAAAAATGTTGTGGTCTTTTGGGGCTATAATAACTAGCTTCCGGTAATGGCCAATGCACATTCACCAGAGACTATTAGCGTAGGATGTAGCATATGATGCGAAGGCACAGAGGAGACACCAAAACAAAATGCCAGCTATGAATTAGAAGTCTGACCCAAGGATTTTACAGGGTTCCCGCAGGGTCTTAAAAAGTCTTAAAAAGTCTGAAATTTAGAAAGTTAAATTTAAGGCCATAAAAAGTCTTAAAAATGGCCAGATTTTCACCCTAGGTGTTAAATTTAATTAACCAAAGTCTTAAATTTCTTCCATTTATTCCCGAAAAGGTTGTCCGGAAAAAAAAAGGTAAATTAAAATGCCTCAGTGACGGAAGAAGAATGTATTTGATAGGTGGGCCTCTAAAAAGAAAAGTTCTGCCCTTTACGTGTCACTGAATGTCTCTTCAATCCAGTTTTTAATCATTATTTTTTAAAGAGAATACAAATGTAGGCTATTATAATCCACGCAATTCATGCCATAAGCTATATTTCAGATGTTGTGATCCGACTGTATACTGTAGGTTTGGCGAGAAAAATCTTTTCTGTGTTAATTTATCCAACTAGCCCGTGGCTTACCAGAGCATTTGCAAGGTTCTGAAACAGAGGACCCAGAAGTGAAAAAATCAACACTGCTTTATTAAAAATCAACTTAAACAGTCAGGCCATCAAGTCCCGCGCCATCAACAATGAGTCAACTTTAGTGTTACACAGTTTTCATATGCAGCCTACAAATGCGACCTCTGGAGGCTTCAGCCTTTGGATTTAGAAACGGCCTTGTTTGCCACAAACAACAAACCACGAACAGCCTTTTAATAGTATATTTCCTTTTCATTTCATTATTGTGTAATTAGAGAGGGGAATAAATGCGATGGCGGTATAGTGCATATTTATGCACATAACGTATGGGTGGAGAAAGTGTAAAACATGTTAACAAGTCACATATCAGCAGCTGACCATACTGATCTTCCCATATTAGTGGATTTTATTTGTCAAAAAAATAAATAAATAAATAAATAAAGATATAATAAAAATATGTTTTGAGAATTTCTGAGATCATTGTGCCGCTTTGGTCTTAAATTTCACTCATAATGGTCTTAAAAAGGTCTTAAAAAGTCTTAAATTTGACTTGGTGAAACCTGCAGGAACCCTGTTTTAAAGAAAATGCATAACGCACGGTTCTTGCGAGTCTATTCTCACCAGATCTTACACATCGTACGATATTCTTCTCTCTGGTGAATGCGCATTGGCCACTACCAGAAGCCAGTTTTTAAAGTTTTAAATATGGATATTTTTCTTACAAAATCGCAAAAATTACTTTAGAAGGCCTTTATAATCCCAGTCGTATGGATTACTTCATGAAGGATGGATGCACTGTTTGGGCTTGAAAGTCATGGACCCTGTTATAAAGCTTGGAAGAGACAGATTTTTTTTTTAAATAACTCAAATTGTGTTTGTCTAAAAGATGACGGAAATGTGTATCTCAGATGGTTTGAGGATGAGTAAATCATAGGGTAATTTTCCTTTTTCACTGAACTATTCCTTATGTGTGTTGTGAAACATCATTACTAATATTTTGTAATAATATAAAATGGATTTTAAACAACAGGCAGAAAGTGTTTCTCTTTAATTTTTTTTAATGATAAACCTTTGGATTCTGTTCAGTGATACACGGGTGGATCCAAAATGAGCGGGTGACTGCGGTCACACACTGAAAAAAATGATTCTTTGAATTTAATAAATTTTTTAAGGTAAGTGGTTGCAATCAATTTATTTAAGCTACATTTAAACAAAAAAGATTAGTAACGTAAAATAAAATATAAAACTTTTGTTTAAATGTAGCTTAAATAAATTAATTGCAACCACTTACCTTAAAAAAATGTATTAAATTCAATGAATAATTTTTTTTCAGTGCACACGGGTACGAGTCATCCCAAAAAAATGTGAACGATATTTGGGTCACTGTCGTTTGGGTCGTTTGAAATAAAGATTTTAAACAATTACTACTTTAAAAAAAACGTGGGAAGCGGGTCGAGTATTATATATATATATGAAGAGTTTCGTTGCAAAACGAGATAACCACCATTTTTTTAATTGTTCAGAAATCGCGTTTTTTGGTTGTGCATTCCAATTAATTTCAATTCAACTGCAGTTGGTTTGTTTTGATTTAAACCTTCATAACTTAAAAAATACAGCTAAGTAGGACCATAAAACAAAATAATAACATGATAACATAATAATAAACATGTTTTGACAAAAATGTAAAAAAATGGATTTATCTCGTTTTGCAACGAAACTCTTCATATATATTCTTTTTTTTTTTTACAGTCCAAGTTGCGGGCGGGTTAGTTGGAAGCGTCGGTCGGGTCCGGGTTGTTTATACATTGACCCGCTCATCACTGATTCTGTTACATATCCATTCAATATTTCAGCTGAATGTTGCAATTAAATTTTAACAAGATTATGTTCTTTACCTATTGATTTTAGTTTATAACATAATAAAGTCCCATTTCATGATGCTTATTGAGCTGGCTTGTCTGATTTCAGTTGTGCTTCAGAATTGATGTTACCTGCTGTTTGCGTTGCATTGTGGGATTTTTAAGAAAAACATCATTTTAGTGCACTTAAAGTATTTAGCGATTGAGACGGCCCTTAAAGCTCCCGTTCTTTCTGTGTTTTTGAAGCTTTGATTGTGTTTACAGTGTGCAATATAACATGTGTTCATGTTTCACATGTAAAAAAAACGTGGTACCGTGTTTCACATGTAAAAAAACCGTGGTATTTTTCAGACAATTTACTTATCTGTATAGCGCTGTTTTCACTGTCCTCAAAACAGGCCGATGTCTTCCTTGTTCTGTGAAGTCCCTCCTTCAGAAATACCTAACGAGTTCTGATTGTGTAGTTTGTTTAGTGTGTTGTGATTCAATAGCAGCTTAGCTTAGCAGAGCCGTTTTAGCCAAAGCTGGTGACGGACAAACCTGTGGGTGTAGTTTAGTCAAAAAAACTTTTTAATGACGTCATTAAAGCAGGAAGTAGAGGGCTGTAGTCCAAACCGACCATTCGCTGTAGGCTTTGAAAGAGGAATTCTATTAAAGAAAATATATCAACTGGCAGTGAACTTTAAGCTTAATAATTTTACAGGTATTATTTATGCTATTATAACAACATTACACACTAACTAAAGTTTAAAAAATGGGATCAGGAAGAACGTGACCTTTAAAATGTCCGACTTCCTGATCAGTGCCCTGACTACTGAACAAGGGATGCACCACACTTCTTTCTCTCTGGGATGCTTGATTCTGATTGGTCAGGTGCTGTGGTAAAATTTTTATTTTTTTATTGACTGCTAGTATGGTACACTATGCAAGATTGATGTGTCTCGTATCACATTGCCTTTTTCTTTTTTTCTATGATAAATTAATTAAAAACAAAAATTAATTAAAATAATATTTTTAAGCTATGCATCTTGTCTTAATAGAAACAATGGTAAACATTACATTACATTACATATATGCATTTACATATATGCTTCTGCAATGCTCTACCACAAGAGCACAAATGTAGCTTGTTTTGAAGGAGGGGTCTGACCCAAAGATTTGGCTCTGAGCTAAGTTTGCTTTTTAATTTAAACTGTTAAAATGTCCAAGTCAACTAACCTCTTTATTGTATCTAATAACACAATAATTACAGATGATTAATTGACTTTACTAAATAATAGCATAATAAAGCAAGAGCAAGACTGTCATCAAAGAGAAATTTGCATTATGGTATAATTTTACCATCTCTTTTCAAAGGTGAGAACGTTTACTCCAGTGCCGCTAATTAATTTTCTCCCAAACAGGATGGTTTTATTCAAATGAGCCAATCCCTTCATTAGCACACCTGTGCTCTGCTCCCTCATTAAAATTGGATTCCTGTAAATTTTTACATCCGCAGACAGTGGCTCTGTTACCAAATATTGAGCAAGGTAGCACTGTGTTAATTAATGTTATAACGAGTCGGTGAGTCAACGAGGACTGATTTGCATAACCTGTGCAAAAACAAAACCTGCAGATGAATATTCTCTCTGTGCGATTGTCGGAGGTCTGCGGCATTGTGTTATTTTCTACCCTCAGGCCCAATAGCACGCCTGCTGCCACCCTGTGGATTAAATCATATTGGGGTAAATATATCAAAGAAACGCTAGTTCATTAACATACAGTTCATAAGTCACACACCAATCATACGACAGATATGATGAAACTCTCGTGTCAGCGGCTTCAGCTATACACCTTGCATTGCATGTAACACAGCTTGTAATATCCATTGACATAACCATGTCTGTCTCTGAAGTAAAGGACCAATCTACTTTACTTTAATCTTGCTTTCACATAATAAAATACTTTCACTTGAAAATGTATTTATTTGCCAAGTAGTCATGTCATAAGCAGGATAATGTGCCATGATCCAGTCATTACACAAACCCTTTCAGGAGGACGCAAGACTTCATGTCAGGGTTTATGTAAAGGATTATATACAGGAAGAAGGTCTTGTGTTACCTTGAAGAGGTTTGACAAATAAAAGAGCAATATAGACTCTATATAGCAGTATAGTCATTTCTATGGTGTTGCTATGTATGATAATTTGGGTCAATGACTGGGTAATTGTACATTATTCTTTATATTTTAGTAACAAGCAGGCACCTGTTCACATTTATTGAGACTTTAATTGTGACTACATCTCAGATTCCCGCGGCAATCTCCTTTGTATGCCCTAATAGGCCTCAGACCAGTGGGTACTGTTTAAATTAGCCATTTGGACATGGGTTATTTATTGGTTATTTGTTTAAAAATGGACTGCGGCAAAGAGCAGGTTTCTTCCCTGCCTTCAAATTGTCTTTTGTGTGCGTCTCCCGGGTGCACTCATGCATGCCAAGTGGAGGGTGGCACCCACATCCTGCAAATTAGCAGGGCGATTTCCATCCAAAAGTTTGGACAGCTCACATCAAGCGTTACACGCAGGACTAAAGAGGACGGCCATGATCACTGTGGTTGGGCCAGAGGCTATTCCTGCAATTCAAAACAGTTGACTTAGTTATTACAGCTAGGGATTACCCAAATAATTTTACCATGCTCTGTTAGGTTTAGCTCATGTAACACGGGGTCGGGATTGGCTGCGGGCCGTCTTGTTTATTTAACGTGCATTGTGCTTGCACAGGGGTTTGGTAAGGTGTGCTGCGAGGCCCGGCTGTTTTTACTGCCGTTGACTGAGTGGAGCAGTAGAGTTGACAACAGCATTAGCAAAGAAAGCACTTGGATCATTATAGTGACCTTGTCATACCATCAAAGCAAAAACACAAAACAGAAGAAAGCGCTCGGCGTATTTAGCATCAGACGTGCGGTTAAAAAGACTTTTGGCAGGGAATGATTCATCATATGCTTGTGTTAATGAGAAAGTACGACTCTGCCACGTTTGCCCACGAAGTTGGTCGCACAGAATCTTGGCACCAAACCGCCGGTGTGTGACGGAGTTAAATAAATGCACTTAAAGTTGCAATCATAAACATATGCACCACAGTCTGTTGTGTTATTTTCCGGCACGCTAATCACCAAAAAGCAAATTTAGTGCGTCCTGCCTGTAAAAATTCTGGAAAGACTTCACAGTTAATAATTCATAAGCACTTGCTAATCTCACTGTAGGAGTCTAATTAACGCATCATTAAAAGCATAATTCTGATAATTATAATTTCTCACGTTTTAAATGGGAGCGCCACAAAACCGAGCAAAGCGGGGAAGGGTGTCTGTTCACCCAATTTACTCGGTGAACCAGATGCCAGAAACAGAAGTGGGGTGCACGAGAGAGGAGCCCCAAATTAGGCCGCAAATAATAGCTGGTGCACCCCCGTCTAAAGTAGTTAGATCACGATGCGTTCGCCTCCGCAGAAGTGATAATCCCACCAAACACAATGTTGACTCGTGTTAGTTAATGTTTAGTGTAATCTGATAATTAAAGATGACTTAAATAATATATTTGAAGATCTGATTAACAAAGTCACACCACAACTGTAAAGAAAAGGCTAATGCATTTCATCGGGGGAATATTTTTATGCAGAGCCGCCAGTGTATTTGCGGGGAATTATTGGTGTAAATGATGGCGCCTTGCAGTTCAGCCTTCTTTTATTATGTCATCAGAAGGTGTGTCGGTGTGAGAAGACCCCAGATGTTCTCCGCACGGCTGCCGTCCAAATCAATTATTCAACCCTCAGCATGATTTCAATTCTCCTGCACTCGTCGGAGGTGCGAATAGGTAAACATCACTTTATTCCGCTTTTCCCTTATGATGCAGCGCTGCATAAAATGAGGCGCAGAGGTTGCGTGTGCATTATATATAGAAGCCGGTGGTGTTGTTGCCTTACCGTCCTACCAATTGGGGTTAAATGTGCCATTGATTTCCCTAATGAAACGGCACACATTCACAAGCCCGCTACAGATGTGTAGCCTTGTTGATGCTTTCTGGAAGTAAATGATTGGATTCTTCCTCTTCATGCTGTTTGATGGAGTGATTAGATCAAATATCCACCTTTTAAAGTGTTTGAAAGTCTGTTGAACTTGCGCACCTGTGTTGGGGCTTGATGAGACTTCACGTGATTACACCTGGAAGACTCTTTTTGAATAAAGATTCTTTGTATTTGCTTTCGCACCTGCGCAAGATCGGTAGGTGAGAGCTTTACCACCTCAGGTGTGGAAAGGATGTCGACTTCTTTTGTGTGTGTGAATGCGCCTGTTGTTGCGTGTGTTGATATGGCTTTGTTTCACATTACATGTTTGTGGCACTTTCCATTTTGACTGCAGAAGTGTAACCCTGAAGTCACAAACTGGGTTAAAAAAAGATGAGACAAAGAACAGATTTTAAACTTTTTATTGAGGCCTAAATAATTTTTAGATCAAGTGCATACATGATTTTGATGGGGTCATATTTTCTGTAATATTGGTAAATACTTTAATCGTACGCTTACGTTTTGCATGAAAATGAGCAACAGAGTGGAGTGCTTTCTCTGCCTATACTCACACACTGGCTGCGGGTTTGCATTCGGCTTAAACATACATTTTAAACCCCCCCCCATTCCTTCCTTTTTGAAAACCTGCATTACACCACCACAAGATTACAAAACCATTTGCACTAAAAACTTCCACATTGTTAAAAACCCTAACTAATAAAGAGCAGTTAAAGAGCACATATATTATCCAATGGACAATTTAAATTTCCTTTGGTGTGTAAGTGTGTGTTAGTGCATGTTAACGATATGCAAAGGATACAAATCCCAAAATAAACGATGACGTGAGTTAACTTAAATCTCTTTTTTTGAACTACAACAAACGCACAGATTGTAGGCTACAGTTTACTTCATCGGCCTGTTAATGTGGACATGAAAGTCATTATCATAATTCTTCCCGCTTCTGACTCACAGCCTGTAAGTAATCTATGTTTTCATATTTAAAAAATGTACTATTGACTAAACCATGATCCATGATTCAGATTTTGTGCAGTACAGAGTAGTGCCTTTTCTGTATCAGATAAGGTAGTAAAGATGATATTACAGTTTTTCTCAGTCGCTTGGTACATTTCTCAGATCAGATTTGAAATTCTCAATACCTGTTCAATCTTCACACCGAGTCACTTGTGCACATCAAAAAAAAAAAAAATCTAATTTCTTTGAAGAAGTTGCAAATGCTTTGGTACATCTATGCATATGATTATGTACAATTCTCTGCTCTTTCCTACATTGTAAATTGCTTATGATAAGGTTTGATCAAAATGTATTATAATGGGTCTCTGTTGAATAGTCTTACAGCCCACAACATTTAGGCACAAGTTCATAGCATAAGTCTTCACATGCAAAATGGATGAATATGTTGTCATAATATGTCAAGCATATTCCTATAAATTTCCATTAGACTTTTTAGATTTCTCCCAGTGTAGACGCACTTCTGGCGACACAAGGTCGAGTCTTTTGCCGATCCCATACCCCTCTCTCCACCCTGTCGTCTCTCAATTACTGTCTATCAAATAAAAAAAAAAACGCAAAATGAATGTGCAGCTCATGAACCATCAACTGGCAAGTATATATATATATATATATATATATAGCCGGAGCATAACACAATGTCTGACAATAGAAGGACAAAATTGTATTCAGGTGATTGGGCCATACAAAACATATTGTCTTGTGACCTTTTTAGACACACTGTACAGAGATCTCATTCCTCAACAAGAGAGGGGTCAGATTGGAGATGACCTGCTAAAGTACGTGATAGTACCAACATCACCAGGCAATGATTTGCGGCCCACAATAGGATGCTGATGGAGTTACTCTCACCCTACTCTCCATTCCTTAAAGGAATAGTCTACTCATTTTCAATATTAAACTATGTTATTACCTTAACTAAGAAGAGTTGATACATCCCTCTATCATCTGTGTGCGTGCACGTAAGCGCTGGAGCGTGCTGCGACACTTCGATAGCATTCATTCAATGGTACCACTCAGAGATAAAGTTAGACGTGACAAAACACATCAACGTTTTTCCTATTTAAGACGAGTAGTTATACGAGCAAGTTTGGTGGTACAAAATAAGCAGATTTAAAAGAGGAACTATATTTTATGGCGCAATAGCACTTTTGGGAGTACCCCGACCCGGCGCAGTAACACTCTCCCTCTCCCATTATGAGAGGGAGAAGGGGAGCGGACTTTTCAGGCGAGTCGAAGTACTTCCAAAAGTGCTATTACGCCATAAAATATAGTTCCTCTTTTAAATCCGCTTAGAAAAGCGCTACGTTTTATTTTGTACCACCAAACTTGCTCGTATAACTACTCGTCTTAAATAGGAAAAACGTTGATGTGTTTGGTCACTTCTAACTTTACCTCTGATTGGTACCATTGAATGAATGGGGCTAAGCTAAATGCTATCGAAGTGTCGCAGCGCGCTCCAGCGCTTACGTGCACACACACAGATGATAGAGGGATGTATCAACAATTCTTAGTTAAGGTAATAACATATTTTAATATTGAAAATGAGTAGACTATTCCTTTAACCCCATTGAGGAATTTTTCTCAGCATGGAGATGGAAAGTATATGATCGCCAGCCACATACAATGACCCTTCTGGCTGCCATGGATACAGCGATTCTTGGATACTAAAAGATTCTTTCCACGCTGCATCACAAGAGAAGATATTCGTTGTGATGTGGATGAGAATTTGTGGCCCAACAGACAGGAACACCAGGAGGTGTAGGAAGACTGCACTGTATTTCCTATAGCACTGTATATACTGTACAGGAGATTGTTCTATGTTCACATTTTTTTTCTTTGTGCTATGGAGTGCTTTCTTTTCATTTCTGTATTGCAATGACATGGTCTGTCAATGGATCACAGTACAATTCTTGCAATCAAACTCCCACATAACTTACACTAAGGTGTAACCTACAATTTACAACAATTGTCATCAAAACTAGCCATAGTTTACATCAGAACATCCATCTAGAGTAAACTGTTATATTGACAGCATTACTAAACAATTTGACTGTCTTATCCGTACACAATGACACAAGGACTTGTCATTCTGATGGCATTGACATCTTCATTGACACACATATTTACTTTTGAGAGATGAACTAAGGATTTTGAGCAAGAGAGTGGCTTTTGCAGGTAATCCATGGTGTTTTGCTATTTGTACAAATTGTTTTGAGAAATGCACTTGCTGTTTTGCAATTTCTCAAATTGATGTCATGTTGAGGATGATTCAAGAAATGTACCAAAGTGACTGAGAAAAACTATCACTCCTGATAGTATTGCAATGGGAGCTAATCTTCAAAATACGGTAAGAAGTGGCACTTTTCCGGCTGACGTCAAAGGTATTCAGGCCAATTACAACGTACTGGTTAGCTCGCCAATCAGAGGACACTGTGCTTTTCTGAACGATGAGCTTTATACAAAATCAGGGAGGCAGCTGGCATAGAGGAGCAACAATATGGTATGTGGAAAATAATGTGTTTTTAACTATAAACCACGCAAACACATTGTATTACACAAAATAACATTGTTTTTAGCAATGTAATAAGGGCTTTTTAATGCATCATTCCTCAGCATAGGAGAACAAGCTCTGGCCACTCTAAAGCTCGGGCCACACTAAAAGATTTTTAAAATCTTATCCGATTTTTAAAATGTGAGAGACCACAAAAATGATGACAAAAAAATCTACGATTTAACAGTTTTGTTCCTATAGTGTGTGGAGTGCCACTATGTGGTCATGACAACACAACACATACCTTCAGATTCTGTTCACAAACAAAATGTTGTGGCTAGAAGAGATACAGCAACAGCCAAAATCTTGTGTAATATCACCCGGAAAAGTGCTGTTTCATCCTAATCCTACCCCCAAACCTAACCCTAAACCCAAAATTTCACGGGATTTATGCCATAGCTGTATCCTATCTAGCCAGAACCTCTGTTTTTTTAACCCTAAACCCAACATCTCGCAAGATTTGCCCGTAGCTGTATCCCCTCTAGCCAGAACCCAACCAACGTGAGTCTCTGATAATTCAGGAATTAAAGAAATTGCATTAATACAATAGACTGCTTTTTACATTTCTGATGTCCATCTTACTTTGGACTTTGCCTGCTGCACCATGACTGTGGTTCTTATGGTTTCGTCTTTCATCAGCTCGCTTTCTGATTGGGTATCGTTCCGTTCCACGTGGCAATCTACAAGGTGTGTGCATGTTTGTCCTCGGGGTTTCCCCCACACAACAGGATTTCTGATTGTAAATATTCAACATTTTGAATAGTTACGATTTGCGATCAGACCCCGATGTGCTTCTGAGCAGATTCTTTCCTTTATGAAAATTAATCATGGTTTTACTACAGTTAAGATAATCTGTACAACCACGAAGACGATTACGGCTTTACCTAGGATTGTCGTAAGGGGGAAAATCGGGCCCGATTATCTTTTGGTGTGGGCCGACTTTAAACCAAAGGTGGCGTCTGGTTGTGTGTTATGATGTGATGAGGAACGCAAATAAAGAAATCTGGAGAATATGTCAAAGTAAACTCTAGACGTTTTAGCACTTGCTTGAGCTGTGAATTAAAGCACCTTTCTATCAGCTGGAAGACCTTGAGGGTAAAGTTGAGGAAAGTAAAGGAAATCTTGGTTACTATGGTAACACTTGCAGTTCTTAAGAAGATACTATACTGATCACTAGAGTCACGTGGGTTGTCTCATTCAGCACACCCATACCAAAGTTATTGGATATAACAAGATCGAGCCCTGGTGTTACTGTAAACAGGGGGAAATGCGGTGCTCAATTTGACCACTCTGGGGTCGGATGTCCTGCCTTTCAGTTCAAAGAACCAATTACCAATCAATAAAGACTAATGATTCTTTGGGCGAGGGGCTTTGTACAGTCATGTGAGGTGCTTACCTACCTTTGCACATGCGCATAACCTAAAACAACTTTGACAAATGTGATTCTAGTGCAATTTGAGATTAAGAAACTAATTTTATGGTAAAGTTGATGTCAGGTTTAATTGTTGGTCAGAAATATGTTGTTTAATTGTGATTTTAGAGAAATCTGTCTTTCTCCATTACAGTGAATAGGACTTTAATCTGGCATGACTGCCCGCAGTGGCGGGACTTTCCCCGTACACAATACACTGACAATCTGGTTGGACAATTCTCAAAAACTCAAGAATTTGTGGGTTTTTACTAGTCGAGCAGGAAAAAGAAGAATGTTTACAAGTTAACTACTACAATTAGTCGTTCAAATGATTATTTAGTTTGTACATTAGCAAAATTTGTGTCATTAAATGTTTGAAATATGATCAAAGGATTGTATTTAGGCACTTTGTAGTAAGACAACACAATTTAAAAACAATTAAACCTTATTTGTTCTCATTAGATTATGGTAAAGGCCCTTCAAGACAAGTTAACTTGGCAATGAACATGGTAATGTCGCTGGCAGTTTTTTATAGGTAACCAGCTACAGTTTCTATTTACTTGAAAGAAAATTCAAGTTTATGTTTTAATTACATGTTTTACATCAGCACTCAGTGACAACATCCAATAATAATGGTACCATAAATTTAGTACCTTTAGCTGAAATCAAACATTAAAAACAGTCAAGCTGGTTTCTTGAGTATAAAGCAATGCCTCTATTAAAAAGCCATTTATTATTTTTGGTGGGAATGCTTCCATTGCTGCTTTTATTACCATATTGCAGATTACAGTATTTTTTCCAAGAGCATTGTCACCTTTTCCTCATACGGTCGCCACTAAACATAATCACCCAACTGTGATGATGTGATCAATTTACATGTCGATCAGGCCGATCTTTCCTGTCCAAGTGAGTTTGGGATGATGAAGAACAGGGCCGTCCAAGTTAAATAGAAAGAATTTCGAATGAAGTCTTTCATAAAAACAATGTCAAGTAATATTTAATAGTTGATTGAGTTTTGAGCCCCCATGATGACACTTCCAGCGCAGTGTAACATGAGAATTTCCATTACTATTAACAACACTTAATATACAGGTGATAATCACTGACTACATAATGAGCTCCTTCCCAGTTCCTCTTTTGCACTTAAGATAAATCATTTACACTCATTAAATCTTTTCAAGTAATTGATGTCACCCCCTCAAAAGTTCATGCGCCATTAGTGGGTGATAGTGTACAACAGAAAGGAGTGAGACATCTCCGGCATACTCCCCCCAAACTCGTGCCGCCACTGACAACACAATGTGGGCTGGCTGCAGACTCACGCTTTGCGGTGGCTACAGATGGCCAAATCTTGCCCAGCCCTGAATTCTCAGTACAAGATGGCTGGATTGGCTCACATCACTTCATCGCCGTCTGCACACATTAAAGATGGCCAGCTACTCAGCACATCGCCGTGCATCAAACAAACCAAGCCCACGTAAAGCCGGTTGTTTGACGTACGGTGTCACTACAGTAGATCTGCATTCCTCAGTCATTTTTCAGTTTGGAGGCACTTTTTTGGCATGGATGAAGTCTGTATTGAGACAGGAGGCTCGCAGCTTTCAGTGACTGACAGACAATGATGATGTCATTGAGTGTGAAGGACTCTGACCTGAACAGAAGAAGGAGGATGGTGCTTGTAACTCTCCCAGCTGAGGTGCCTGCCGGTGCAGATGGACAGGGGCTGGCTGTGGGTCTCTTGTGTGGGAGAGACAAGAGCTGGGAACGGTACAGAACTCAAGTGATATTTAAGTCCTCTCTCACCTCTTCAGCTTTTTCTGTGGCTCTCGCTGAAGATCAAACCACTGCGTTGCCCATCCTCAAAACATGGTTTTATTTTTAACACTTCATGTGATAAAGTAACTGCTGTGTATAATGTCTGGATGTCTGAACCCAATATTTTTGTGATAAATAAATATGTATTTTTACTAATGTGGTTACAGCCTAAGGCAACGTTTACACAACAACAATTTAGTTAAAAACTTTCCTTTGCGTTTTTGGAAAAATTGACTCTTAGATTAAAAGGTACATGAAGGTACAAAAGTTGTCACTGGGGCGGTTTGTACCTAAAATCTACATATTGGTATCTCTACTGGTATAAGGTAGAGGTATATACTGGTAACTTAAATGTACATATCTATACCTAAATGGTCTGTACCTTTATTTTATTTTTATGCTGTCAAAAAGACCTGCGTTTACACAGATTCGCAAAAACAACTAAAATGCTGTATTATGCGTCTCAGGCCAGTAGATGGCGATGATACTTTCTAAAGAAACATGACATTTCTGTGCACATATGCATTATTTTACAGAGCGATAAAACACAAGCAAACCATATGGTGAAGGCATTGAGAAGTTTTGTTTAGATGGACGATGAAGTAGGTTTATTACTACAAATGACCCAAGACAAAAAGCGGCAAAATTTTGTAAACTTTGTTGGAGAAGTGTTCATAAACTCAGTATCTCTTGGGCAGCTCAAACACAGTCCTATAGGCCACCATTGTTGTTTTGGTTATACTCACACATGCCTATAGATTGAATTGACTCATGCAAATGATGTCACTGTTATCATAGATTCAAATTTAGGTAGTAGACAGACATTACAAGCAATGTTGCCAAGTCCGCTTATTATAAGCGACTTTGGGCTTGTTTTTCTGTAAATTCGCTTACAAATATTGGTAGTCACATTTTTTTGGGCTTGTTTCTAGAGTGTAGTTGCTTATTTGGGCTTGATCCCAGCTTCATAATAAGTTGTCAATCAGATATTTTCTATATGTTATTTAAACGTATGAGTTTGTCTTGCCTGTTCTCTTTGTCCCTCCCCTTTCCCCATACACATAGGAGACAGCAGAGTTTTTTCACACCCACATCCTGCTTCTAATTGGCCCTGACCCAGATGGCAACGAATACTAGCCAATCAGAGGCAGAGCAGGGCAATCTGTTTTTTTCTGTTTAGGAAAATGTAGTCAGTGAGTGACGTAAACTTTAAATTAATGCGCACAAGTTGCGACTGATGGTGACTGACTGGACTGTATGAGAGTTTTTTGGGGTAACAAATGCCTGGGACAAAGTTGGCAAAATATCGGAAGAAATATAACAAAGACTGGGAGAAAGAGAAAGGAGTAAAAAATGGATTCAACCTGTCGTGTGGGACGACTCAAAAGCACTGTGCAGAGTATCAGTTAAGTGTGAAATAAGTGCACACCATGCGGACCTCGTACAACATGCTAGCACAGAGAAACATTAAAAAACGCAGCACCGTTCTCCTCAATGAGGCTTACGGACACTGGGGCATAGAAAAGTCACTTGTTTTGGGCTTGTTTTCACAGGCCTGGTTGCTTATTTGTCTCGCGAGATCTGGCAACACTGATTACAAGCCGTTGTTTTCTAAAACTTGCACTATGAAACCCGTCTTCAATACATTAAGCATTTTAAAACCCCAAAATGCGGTAAATAGCATTTTAGCAAGAAAAAGGTCTTATGCACTATCTTGTTATAAGCATCTTGTTTCCTAATCTTTGTAAGTCGCTTTGGATAAAAGCAGTGGCGGCCAGTGACTTTTTTTTTCGAGGGCACACAATGAGAAGTTCGTCACAACATGTATGTAGCCCATCATGTGTGTGGTTGGTAATTTCAAAATATGTGTTCGGCATGTCGAGTGAACCTGTGCATCACGTGTCTTGTCAAACTAAGTGCCTGCTGCAGATGCGTCTAAAGGGTTTATGATAAAAGAGACGCTCGCGTTTGCCAGATACTCGCATAATCTCATGCGTAACCAGAGTTTAGTGTTAAGGGAGTGTCTTGCGTGTATTTTGTGAACGTGAGCGTCTCTTTTATCATAAACTGTTTTGACGCGTGTGCAGCAGGCACTTATTTTGACAAAACACAAGATGCACATGACGCAACAAACACAACACACATGACACTCAGAACACTTATTTTAAATTTCTGTGCCCCTCGGAAGAGCAGTCACGAGCCGCCACTGGATAAAAGCGTCTGCCATATTCCTAAATGTAAATGTAAGACTAAATAGTTACATTATTCTATCCCTGTCACAAGAACCGATAATGCTAATATAGGGCTGATAGTAAGTGCAAAATGGCTAATAACGTCTTGGGCACATACGGTCTCATCACATTACATTATTTATTTACAGTCAACATTTTGTTATGAACTGTTCACTTTCCCCAAAACAGTGCTGGACAGCTGAGCAAGACAAGGTCAATATGTGTAAACCACAATGAAGTACTTTTGTGAACTGTAAAAAATCGTCTCAAAAACTTCATGAAGTCAATCCCTTAAGGCCTGCAGTCAATCATGGATATAGCATTTTGTTAACAATTAGAAAGATTTTTTGTCTAAAAGAAGACACTGTGAAAACACTTTGTTTATAAGGGATTTCACATTTTTGAGGGCAGATGTGAATGATTTTCAATTCGATTGCTTCAGTTAGTCTCTCCTATATGAACACCTATACTCATACTAAATATGGTTACTGATGGTTCCACTTAAATTTTATTATATGCAAGACATGACATAACCTACACAAAGCAATTTAGTTGTCTTTTGTTGGCAAAATACTTCCACACCCTGTTTGCGGTGTGTTCTTGTTTAAAACAACCCAGGATGAGTGTTAATGTATGTGGAGCATTATATTGTAGGTAGGCCAATTGAATGCTTAATGTAAATGCACCTGTGTGATTAATCAATGACTACATCAAGTCAATCAGTGAAATGATTTTGTTTCGATCTAGATATATACTTCAAAATAATTTATTTTTAAAACACGACATTGAATTGACAACCCAAGCAGACAAAACATAAATCAATGTATTGTACAGAAAATGCAACTGACTATTATTTCCAAAGTTTGCTTTAGTATCTTTAGAGGTTGTTTACAACTGGTATTAAGATGCGTTTTGGTCGATTGGATTGCAAGTGGATGACGCTAAATACAGGTATAAATGGGATGTTAAAAGTTTTGAGCTCGTTCACTTTCGACCAAATTTTGAGGTAGTTGAAAATGCAAATGTATTTTTTAAGAGACACAAAAGACTGCCTACTCTTCGCCTACTGATCTAATGTGATGTACCCAGCATCAGACCTGACTTCTAGCGCTAAATCCACAGTGTTTAGCACGATCTTAAGGTTTTTATTTTCTGATCGGGTTTAAACGAAAGCAGAGAGACTCGCTCACATACTACCCCCTCAAAGTAATCAGGACAAAAGCAGTCGAAAGTGGACAAAAGAGATGTATTAAAATACCAGCCAGGTGTAAACGTAATGGTGTCTCTCTCGTCCACTTGTGATCATCCGCTTAACAAAAGTGCATCTTATTACTGTAAAATTACAGGAAAAAGCTGTATTTTTGTATTGCGGAAAATTTCTGTAATTTATTGTGCCCGTAATCTAACAGTATTTTTCAGGCACCCCATCTGCAAAATTTTTTATTTTCAGTGCACGCATAAACAGCCCCACCAGTGTTGGGGTAACGCATTACAAGTAACTTGCATTACGTAATAATATTACTTTTCTAAAGTAACAAGTAAAGTAAAACGCATTACTTTATAAATGTACACATTAATATTTGAGTTACTTTAAAAAAAGTAATGCGAGTTACTTTTCACTTTAATTCATTTGATTACAAAAATAATGTACAGAATTAAACTGAACTTATACCACTGGCCTGTTGAATGCTTTATTCTGATAACTTGTGAAATGTTCAATGGGTGTTGATTATTTTTCTGTAAACCGCACACCTAACCTGTCAGATAGACACCAGATAGGTTTGTGGTAACTATAGTATAAGAGGAATAATTGACTTTTGTTCTTTGAATTGTAAGAAAATAATGCACACCCGCGGTGTTGGCACTCTATGCGTTGCGGCCATAGACAAAAAAAGATGGATGTAGTGTCCGTGACGTCACCCATAGGTTTCTGAAGATCGTTTTTGAAGCTTAAAATAGGCGTTGCCTGTTTTCACCCATCTTGGCTGCGCGTCACCGCGCATCACTCACGAATATCCGAAAATGGGTAAAGAGGCGGGACGTGGGTGAAGCTGAGGTGACTGGTTGCTGAAACCATGCCCGCCTAGCTCGACTCTAGTGACGGCAGTGGCTGTTCAACCGTCACTCAAGTGGCCACGCCCTTAATTATGCAGAACTTTAAAGTAACAGTATGTAAGAAATGTATATAAATTAATCATAAAATGGCCCTGATATGTCACTAGACATTAAGAAATAATTTTCATTTCAAATACTTATATCACTGACAACAGTGGTCTGGCCAGGATATTTGTCATTTAAAAAGTGGAGTTGCAGCAGTCCCGGCGCCATGGGCGGGCTTTAGGGGGCCGGGCCCGCCCTGTGAGTCACTAGTGCCCGCCCTGGACGAACCTGCGGTCTCCCTTCACCTGTTCACCAGCTCCATGTTTTTATCAATAATAGGCCACTGTTATTAATTAAAAGTTATTGTTTTGTACATATATAACTCATGAATAAAAATAAAAATGTGTTTGGTCTGATTTAAATATATATATATTAAACGAATTTGATTGGTTTGTCAGTAGTGAGCGCGGAAATGTTTGGTTGTTTGCTAAGCGCGCCACCGCTTTAACGTTAAGACACGATTGAGTGCTGCCTGCAGTGAGACTGACACGTTATGGTTCTGCTGTTATCTTTCACTATTTTCGCTGCTGAAACAACAAAAACAGTCAACATTGCGTCTAAAATGTAAGTGGCTTAATATTAATTATTTGTAGTGAACTGTCATTAAATCTGTCACATTTTCAACCGTGATGTGATGCTGCTTAACTGTATCATGTTATTAAAAAAATCCACATTTTTACCGCAGTATGTTTAACCCACTTTGTTAACACACTTTGTGTTTGCTGTGCTTATTTGTTTAACTTTGCGTTTTTACATTATGCACTTTCGGTCGCCATTGATTAAAGGATGCAGAATCATTATCCTGTTTTGGTTATTGTTATTGGCGTTTTTAATCAGACTAGGCTACTTCGGTCGAGTAAGTAAAATTCTCTTTCACTTGGCCTTTTAAAAAATCCACTTGTCTCTGATATTAACCGGACAAGCGTTGATGTCGAGCCCTGCGACGCGTTTTATTTGCGTTTAGATTGCTTCAGTAAGCTAGGTCCAATCTTTACGACTTCTCCGTTGTATTGCATTAATGGAGAGGTATGTTAGTTCTTCCTCGCTTTTTTTGTCCACTTAATGCATAATTAATGATATTATGCATTGCAGTGACGTTGCTCTCATTTGTGCCCCCCCCCCTGAAAAATGAAATGCCCGTTCGTGAATTTGTGTCTGGCGCCGGGTCTGAGTTGCAGCCCTCAACTGATGTTTATGTTGTCATTTTGTGTATTGGCCACCAGTTGTGTGATTGCAGTACCGGTTTTAGCCACAATCATACATACTGTTCCTTTAAAGCTTAACACACAAAATGACATCAAAGACATCACACACAAAATGACACTAGGATCCTGATAATAAAATCGCAACAAACGCGGTTTCCGTTGGCTGCTCTGTCTTAAGATTTTGGAGGGTCATGCATGAAATGTTTTTATAAAATTGACACAAAGAATTGTAGTCTGTTCGCATCATTAACTTCCAAGTTTCTTGTGAGATCTGTCAAGCCTATTGAGCCTTAAGGAATTGATCCTTATGAAGTACATATTGAACATCAATCAATATACATATCATGTCAGTTGTAGTCTTTTGTAAGAGAATGGTTTTATTCATCTGATGCCAGCAGTCCTTTTAGAGGAACCCTTGAGCCATGCTTACATTACACTGATGATGTTGCAATGATTTAATAATGACAATTGGTATTCTAGAGATGTGTGCTGTAACCGTTTCCATTTCTTTGATTACAATAAAGATAACACTGTGTCGGTTTTGTCTGTGCTGCAATTACAAGTTTGATCTATACAGAACAATGAAATTCCTTAATTCATTTAATTACATGAATACACTACCTGACTTTTTCTTATTTATGATCTCCCAAAACATTAGAATCAAACCACAATAAGAAAAACGAGCGATTTGGCACAGCACAAAAGTTAAGACACCCGCTACTGTTTTTTTTGTGGTGTGCCAAAGCTCTTCCACCTTAAAGAGAACAACATAGCTTTCTGCTTAAAATTGCTATCATAACATTTGCGCTTATAGTTGAAGCTATCATATGGTAAAAGCAAAACAAAAATAATTTCCCCAATCAAGAAAAGTTTACTGAAATACCTAATCTTTCAATCTTCAATACTGTTAACGTTGTCCCAAAAACCATGAGTAATATTTCCAACCAAGAGCAAAAACTGGAAGGTTGTTGTAGTGAATGATGCACAAATTTAAGGGAGACAGAAAAGCAAAATGAGCGTTTAGCCGTGAGTGTGAATTGCCTTTCGCACCAGACAGATTTTCTGATCCCATTATGGCTCCAGCTAGCGTTTTTAGTGCAAATTTCTCAGTGCTTGTGTGGATTGCACATGCTCCCGATGCCTAATGAGGGAGCATTAGCCAAGGGAGAAGCAGTAATTAGAGCAAGCGTCAGAGCTGAGGACAGATGGCATGCAAAGACAAGTCTTTTGCTTCAGACTTATTGTCCCTCTCCTATGAGGGATGTCAAGACACGTAGCTTTGATTCCGGCTCGTAATACTTTTGATACACTAATTACAAAACAGTTTACTTTGAACAGCTAAATGGGTTTTAAGGATTACATTCAATAACAGGGCTTAACTAAAACTAATGGAATGTTAAATCATTGGTTTATCATAAGCCCAGGAAGTTGCATTTATAGAGCACATTTCCAAGTCCTACCGTAAATAAAATCCTATAAGCACATAGTTTTTATAGTCTGATTCAATAAAAAACTCTTGTGCATTTTCTTTTTTTAGATGCATCTGATTGCAAATGCGTTTGCTGCCTTTGTCAGTGACGGCACTGTTTATTTATTTCTCGAAATTCATAAAGATCCATGTGATTATTTAGTTTTGACTGTACGTAAATAGCTTGAGATTATGGCATAATTTAATGTGTTTTATTAGTGTATTGTTTATGGTAATTTATTGTTCATGTACTCAAATATTGCGAGACGTTCTGCATTTGTCAATGGCACATTTGAGTCTCTAATTAGGCTGCATGGAGTTGCGAAGAAATTGTGCGAAGATGATGACAGGCCTATCAACATATCTGAGGTTTATGGGTAACTTACGGTGTGAAAATGTGACTTGGATGACAAACACCATGGATCACAAATGCCCTGTTTATGCATCTCAGCATGTATTAACATTCATGCACGTGCTGCTTTTGCAAACTGTTTTCATGCCTGTGATGAGACGACATACACAAAATACAAATTACATGGATGTCAAGAGACCCCTGTGTGCATTAAAGCATTCTGTAATATTTTCACTGTGCACTAAAGTGGCCGTTTAGATGTCAACATCTTTTAAATGTAAACGGGAACGTTTTCATGTCTACATGACGGCAGCGTTTTGAGGTTTTGATGTGAACTTTTGATTACGGGTTTCAAAGTGCAAGTTTTTGATAGCGACACCTTGTTATCTTCCGTGCAGAATACGTAAATGTGATAATGGTGACATCACGCGCATGCATAGGCGCCGATCCCGGAAAATCGGCAGATATGTGCAATTAATTTTAATTGAGCCTCTCTGATTGGTAGATGTCATGAGTTACAATATCTACAATGCTTTGATGAATGAATAAACTAAAAAAGGGGTGCTTCACGTTTTTCTTCTTCTATCCAAATTGCTTGGGCGCTCCTGTAGTGTTTACCATTGCTAAGCAACCTAACCATTGCGTGAAGTTGTGCCAAGCAAGCACCCACCTTATGTGCGCATGGGTGATTCTTGCGAAATTAGACTGTAATGAAACATTTTGATATAAAAAGTAAATGCTATCAAAATAAGAAGCATACAGTTACAAACATCTCTACATGTACTATTTTGCACATGATTTCAAATGACATCATACAAACCAATTTTGTAGCTTTCTCCACATTTAAGGGTAAAAAATTCATTACCGCAACGTGTCCATGACTGGATTTGGGTTCTTTGACATGGAAATATTTATAATTAAAAAAATCTAAAAAATAAAAAGCTTCAGTGCATGTTATACTTTAAACATTTACAGTAAAGAAACGTGTGGTATTTGGTGATTATTGGTAAATGTAGAGACAATAATAAGGAATATAAATGTGTCCAAGACCAATTTTCTCATCCTCTGCAACAATTTTCAGTCATTGTTTAAGCCCTCAAGGAACTTACATTGCCAAAAAATTTTTTGGAAGGGACATAATTGACTGTGACACTCAAGATGTTTACCAGGTAAGCAATTCTTATTTTTTCTCTCCAGATAAAAGTTGAAATTTAGTTTATCATAAGCCTCTTTCACACAGTAATTCTAGTAAATTACCATGAATTTACCAGAATGAATTTACCAGTAAATACAAAAATGTGCTGTTCACACATGCAGTGACGTTCCGTCTTTTTTACCAGTAAGACATCATTCACACATCAGTATCAAAATACCGGTAAACTCGGAGAGAAAGCGGAAGTTACCTGTGGCGCGCAGCCGGCGAGCTCCGTCCGTGTCGTATTTGTAAACGGCGGGTTATGACTTTAATATCCACGGTCCGTATTTTGTTGTTTTCACATCTTTGGCAAACGGTCGCGAAGTTGGTCGTGACCAAACAACATTGCATTAGGCGGCGTCAAACGGAACCTGCGCGTTTGCACATTAGGCTTCACAGATGGTGTGCTAAGGACGTCGGCAATTTGGCAATTAGATGGTAAGCTGTTTTAAACAACTTTGGTGAAGAAATGTGTATGTTAACTTCAGGTGTGCTCGACTTTTAAGCAACATGTGTGTGGAGACGTCCGTAAACAGTCCGGGGGAAACCGCGTCACCTGTTTAAAAAACTTTCTGATTGGCCCGCCCGATCTGTCAGCGCGGTCTGACGTCATCCGTTCTAAATGCCGGTAATGCTATATTTTTCGTTCACACACAGCGCTTACCGGTAAATTACCGTTAATCTTACAACCTGTCTTACTGGTAAATTGGGAGCACTGATTTACCGGAAAGGTTCTGTTCACACATGACATGTTAACTGCAATTTACCAGTAAATTACCAGTAAAGACTGTATGTGTGAAAGGGACTATAGTGCCTAGACAATTTTTTAGTTCTCATTACCGAAACTGCATAAAAAACTAAATGCATAAAAAACGAAAATGCATATATTTTATGTAATATCATGTTGCGGTAATGATACTTTTTGATAATGATAACCCTAACCCTAAAAAATGTAAATAATTCTATATGAAATATTTTTTAAATCCTCTAAAAATAATGGATATAGTAAGTTCAGACCTTAATCTTATATATGCAAAACAAATTTGGCCTCAAGGGCTTTTGAAACATTCTGATGCTGGACACCTTCTAAATCTGGATTTCGCAATGCATGCCAAAACAAGTAAAACCAAAACAACAATGGCGGCCTACAGGACCATGTTTGCGCTAGCTCAAAACAGGCTTTCTCTAACATTTGAAGAGCTCAGATGCAAATGCCGCTAAACGTCACCTCCATCAAAAACTAGATAATGATATTAACCATGCTCTCAGCACCTTTTATACGTTCATCAAATACTTTTGCTTCAAATTCCGTCAAAATACTGCTTAGTTGGCAGAATCCATTAAGAAACCATGCACTTTTTCTTTCTTTCCACTTTTTCACATGCACACGCTTTTTCTCTCTTTCTAGGGATTAGCCGCCTGTTCAGGTGCTGGATGTAAAGGTGTTATATAGACTGCACAAAACTGGGCACATTAGCCTTCTCTCACCGGATGCCATGCTTTAGGGGATTCTTTCTGATTCACACATATTTCCCCCAGTCTTAAGCACTCTTGAGATCTCTGATTCCATCTCTCACCCTCTATGAAGTCCCTGAATCAGCACTGTGTGGATTTAAAGGGCCTTCACTTCTCAAAGGGGCCTGAAAGCCATTTTTATGGGACATTCTTTATTTTGTTTATTTATTTTTTCTTCCTCAATGTTAGTGCTCTCCCAGCGCTGTCGGTCCAGCTTACACACCTGCACTGCCCGAGGCGAAGTCCACGGCTCAGACCCCACGCCCCCGACATACGGTTTCTGCATAGAAGATACGAGCGAAACACACCTTTTAGTGATCACAGAGTCTGAAGTTATTGCTCAGCTTCAACAAAACACTTTTCCGGTGCTTCAGCTCAATATCAACCAAACCTATTATCTCAAGTCAATTATCAACAGAGACGTGCAAGTTTGCGTACAACACGTAAAAAATTTAAATGTGTTTAGACTACAACAAAAACTGCAACCTCAGCATTTTTGGTTTCGTGGTATTTATTGTAACTTGGTTATTGCGGTATCAAATGCGGTTGATGTTTTTGTAATAACAGTATCTATAGTTTGTGTGTGTGTGCGTCAACTTTGAATGTGAGTTTCTGTGTGTATGCATGTGTGATCGGCAGCACCTGGGACATCGGGCACACCAGGAACAGTCCCTTTCCCAGAGTGCCGAGCGGCAGTGCCCGCCTAGCTTTGGCACCTCAGCTGTCAGCCCGTTCTGCTGATGAGGAGAAGGTGTGGGGCGATGAAGCCGATAATGAAGGTACCATCTTGTTGTCACGACAGATTGTTGCTCTGGGCTTTCCGAGGTGCCGGCAAGCTCCACCAAACTCCACGCCCCCTCTGCCTCAGGGCTTGGCACCTCTGCCGGGAAAAGGAAGGTATTTTTACCCAGCGTGCAAGTTTCCGCACTCCTGCCCAGAGCAGTCATGTTAATTCCAAATGTTAATATTTTGCCTAATGACTCTCTATTTTGTAGGTGAAGGTGTGTGTGTGCATGTGTGCGTTTTCTCTCCATTTGTTATTATAGCCGGGGGAAAAAATCTACAATATACACAAACTATTTTTTCTTTGAAGGTTTTGGACGTGTAAGGATAGCTTTAAATTTGTTTCTTTTGTCGTTAAGGATTTTGACTCGCTCTGTAAAGTGTACCAATGGTTTCATGTAGGGTCTTTGGCTCTCTCAGAGGGGCTTTAGAATTGAAGATACTGAATGGCAGTATCTAAGTGAGCCAAGACTTCAAAAGAGTGCTTTGTGAAATCTGTCAAGGATTTGCCTCTAATGAGAGTTTGCCCACTTGATGAGGGACGCCCACTTCCTCTGCGCTAAATGCTATATTCATGACGTGCTTGTCTCTGATATTGTATTCTTTGTCTTTTACGTTCTGTGGTCTTTATTGTCTGCCTCTTCAGATCAAAGTGAAATGATCTTTATACTCCATAAACACATGGCAGAGTTGTTGAAACAGAGGAGACACTAACTAACCAAATAACTACTGGAATGTGTAGTGTAGAACAGAGGTAAAGCGACTAACTGCTTAGTGATCTCAGATATATGTTTGATAAACACACTGACTGAAACCGAGCTAGATAAATAAATAAATCACAATAACTTTTAGGCCATTAATCCCAATAATGAGTCATTTGAAGGAAACCATATGCAGAAGCATCTGCTTTCTCTGACTCTTAACTTGCGGAAAAGTCCAAACTATCTCCAGAGTCTCTTGCAGCACACCAAACACTGTTTTCAAATGGAAGGGCCATCTGTCCTCCGCTCTTCCCTTGCGAGGGCTTTTCTTGGCACACAGTGATGCTCTACCTCCACCACCAACACTCTGAAATAACTCCGTCCAGACAACTCCCAAAAGTGGTGGGATATGGACTGCGATTGGACGTTCATTGTGTGCGAATCCGCCGAAAGTAGCGGAGAAGCACAGATCTCACACTAAATGTCACACAAAGTGAACTGCCAACATATGACTTGAAGTAAATATTTTCTCAGCCATAAATTCATGTGACCAATTAACTCCCAATCTGTTTCAGCTTTGATGCAAAAAAAACTTCTAATAATATCTTTATTTCTTTAATCCTATATGTCCAGTTTGTTTGTCACAAAAGTAAAGCAATGAACTGGGGTTTAAAGAAAGACAAGTTAATGTCAGGACAAGTAAAGGAAAGCTTATTTGAATTTTATTTTGCAGGTTGACTGGTTATATAATGCTGATTGACTAAAAGATTATTAAAAGAGGCTAGTAGCAATAGCATGCAGGCATTGACCAATAAGATCGGATGGTAAAGAACTGGTCAGTAATTTTAAATACGAATATACTGAATATGGGCCATTTTACAGAACTGTTGTTCCACAAAAATTGTCCCTACAAAAACAAGGATGTACTGTAGCTTCACCACATGTTTTGGTTCAGTACGAACAAGTGATGCGCAGGTTGATCCAAATTGAGGGGGTGCCTGCGGTCACCCACGGTTACGAGTCATCCAAAAATATTTGTAATGATATTCGGGTTGCGGTCAGTCGGGTCATTTTGAAATTAAGATGGCAATTTACTATTTTAAACGATTACTACTTCGGTTGGGTAAAACATTTTTTTTTCGGTCCGAGTTGCTGGCAGCTTAGTTGAAAACGTCTGTCGGGTGCGGGTTGTTTATACATTGACTCACGCATCACTGGTATGAACCAACTCAACAGTGGGCTGTTAATACCTGATAATAAGATATGTTTTTGTCGATCGGATCATAAATGGACAAGAGAGACAAATTAACCTGCACCTTCTTTGCTGCCTTAAAAAATTTTGTTGAATCAACTCGGATTTACACCGAGCCCCTAAGGTGACATTGGAGTAAAAAAAATCTAAAGTTTAGTTTCATGTGCTCACGTGAAACTATCGCATGCGCACGTGAATGCAAAAGTTTCATGTGCTCAAGCGAAAGTATCACGTGTGCACGCAAAGGTATCACGTGCACACGCGATAGTTTCATGTGCGCACGCGAAACTAAACTTTATTTAATTTTTGCTTCATGTCCCCTTAGGGGCTCTGTAGATTTACAAGTCATTTCAACTTACTATTATTTATTATTTATCTTGAAAGATGAGTTGTTATAACTACAGGTGAATTGTTATAACTTATAAAATTAGGTTGACAAGTTGTGACAACTCATCTTTTTTGACATGACTTGTAAATTTGAGTTGATTTTTAACAAAAAATTTAAGGCAGCAAAGTATTTTTTACAGTGTGGTATTTTAATCCATCTCTTTTGTCTACTTTCGACCGCTTCTGTCCCGATTACTTTGATGCGGTGGTCTGTGGCAGAGTCCCTCTGCTTTCTTTAAAACACAAGGGGCAGAAATTATGGGGTTTAAATTGATACGCACTTATATTAGGTCAAAGTCCGCTGCTTGTGTTGTTGTTGCACAATGAGAGCTTGATTTTTCAGAGCATTGATAAAATAAGCTCGCGCAACTTTCACACGCTTGCAAAATGAAACAAAATTGAAAGAGACGGAGAGCAGCCGCTTCGGTTTTATCAATGAAATATCACTGGGAACACTGTTCATGCTAGAAGTCCAATGTAAAAACATTGTGCCCGGTACATTACACATTAGATCAATAGGTGGAAAGTAGGCGGTCTTTTGTGGCTGCTCAAACACATTCGATCACATGGGCGTCTAAAAGCAATCCGATCGAATGGTTTTCGACTATCTCTGAATGTGGTCGAAAGTGGACAAGCTCAAAACGTTTTACACCCCATTTACACCTGTATTTAGCGTCATTTTGTCATACGATCAGCTGTAAACAGTCTCTTAAATACTTTTAGCTTAGCTCAAAGATGCTAATCAGTTAGCTAGCACAGTTCTGAACAGTTGTAGACACAAAAAACAAAATGTTTTGGAAAATCACCAAAATTTGAAGGACAACGGTGTTTGGTAGTGATGCTCCTTAAAGTTACACACAGATTTGGTCATTTAATCATAATTTTGAACACATTTAACTCAATGGTAGGACCCATATATCCACCATGTAGCCTAGCTATGAGAGAGATGGATTCAGAAGTATTGTAGGGGTTTGGTTAAAATCAGTATCAGCAATGGACCACGTCGGTAGTGAAATGAAAATACAGGCAACAATTTTACATAAAGTTTTGAGAGAAAGAAGATAAGATCAAGAGAAGATAATACATTTTTATTAATTAATTAATTTATTTTTTGAACCACTTTTTTACATTTAAAGGTACAGTGTGTAAATTTCAGTGCATCTAGTGGTGAGGTTGCAAATTGCAACCAACGTTTTAGTCCACCTTTCACCAAAACGCATAGAGAAGCTACGATAGCCACCCCCGGACAAACATGTCATCGTCGGAAACAACTTAGTAAAAAAGTTTGTCCATTAAGGGCTTCTGTAGAAACATGGCGGCACAATATGGCGACTTCCATGGAAGGGGACCCTCTGTGTATGTAGATAAAAACGTCTCATTCTAAGGTAATAAAAACATAACAGTTCAATATGAAAGGTCTTTATACACCACTGATAATATAGTTATGTATTTTATATTTCATTTCTGTCAAGAGATCCTTATAAAAGTTACACACTGCACCTTTAAAAACTATATTTTTAAAGAAAAGAATGAAAAATAATTTCATTTTTAAACTCGAAATATACAGGTTAGGGTTCAGAAAAAACACTTTCATTTAAAATTATCCAATAAATTATATTTTTTTATAAATTAAGCTTACTGATATTTTAAATATTGTTGTGGATCTTAGTAAACATCTATTTAAAGGTGTTATGGTTGTGGGACAGCAGTTTGCACCAACATTGTATGCTGGATAGATAGATAGATAGATAGATAGATAGATAGATAGATAGATAGATAGATAGATAGATAGATAGATAGATAGATAGATAGATAGATAGATAGATAGATAGATAGATAGATAGATAGATTTTCTTTTAACTTATGTGCTCCCATTGAACAGGTCTTTCAGGCATGTTTTCATATCACACCACATGCCATGAAAGTGATGACGAGATGAAAGAGCAGACAAACACTGGAATGCAAACTCACTGCAGGACTGAAGGCTATGAAGCATACGTGTGCACCTCACTAATCACTCCTGATAATACAGCGAGCTCCGGTCCTGTCGCTCGTAATGAGGGAGTTGTTTTGGGAACCTGCAATGACGGCGGCTCCTGCAGGTGTCTATTGTGTTCTCTCTCCATGAGAGGTTGAGGAGTGGGAGGAGTGGCGGCTAGTTTGAAAACGACCGCTCGAAAAGGACCAGGCATGGATTAGCTTGTTCCCAGCAGTATGGGGCTATTTTAGAGGTAACGTCATTAGATGGCATTAAAGCGATTCACTTTTTTCCCCTTTATTCCTGGGTCTTTCCACAATGAGGAGAGGATTAGTGTAAAAGCAGCATTAATTGACAAACCACAGTCATTATTGATTTTCCTTTAAAATAACGTTTTCCTCCACAATCAGTGATACCCTATGTAAATGTCGAGTATTATAAAGTGAAGTCTAAAGCGTATAAAGCTTTTTTAAGTGACCAAAAATGGCTGAATTAGTTCAACGTTTAAAGCCGGCAATTTGTGAAAATGTCAGGTTGTTTGGTCTAATGACTCGCACTTCAAACTTTATTACCTGACTGAAAAAATTAAGGTTTGCCAATTACAGCCATTAGAGCAGAACTATTTTGCTCAAGTGAGGCAACTTTTACCGTCGGCTTCATAGCAGGAACAAGCAATGCTGCACTAATGTGGTCCTTCATCTCTCTAGAGCCGTGTTGTAATTAAAGCATGATTAAGAGGCCGGCTCTGATGAATGTGTTTCTAAGTGCCACATGCTGTGCTGCTGTTGGGCCCAGCATGGCCATTTTAATTGATTCGGGCTAATCAGTGAGGAGAATTAAAACAGTCACAGTTGTTTGGAAGAACAAGAGAGCAGGTCTGGGCACCAGGATGAGTGAAACCAGCAGAAGGCCTGAACCACGCTGGAACAGCTTTCAGCCCTGCATAAATTACAGCGGAGAGGCGCACCATTACGCCTGGCAGTTTGGTGAGACAAATGCTAGCTGCTATTGTTTGTTATCCACGGAAATGTTCGCCAAAGAGACGCTTTTGCTTTATTCTCGTTTGCATAAATAGGATTATGTGTTTGTGATGTGTGTGTGTCTGTCTTTTTATTCAATCACGGTGTGTTTCAAGCTATGGTTGGGTCAAATATGGAAGTGTAATTGCACAGGAATTTGTATTTTACAATGTGGGTAATTTTTATGAATTCGTATAAAAATTAGGGCTGTCAAAAGATTAATTGCTTCTAATCACATACAAAATAAAAGGTAGTTTTTGCATAATAATGTTTGTGCACTGTGTGTAATTATTTTGTAAATACACACAAATACATGTATGTATTTAAGAAACTTTTACATGTGTATGTGTGTGTGTGTGTGTGTGTGTGTGTGTGTAATATATATATGTGTATATATATGTATATGTATGTTTATATATATGTATATGTATATTAAAAAATATACACATACATAAGTTTTCTTAAATGTATACATGCGTGTGTATTTATATATACAAAATAATTACACAGTAAACACAAATATTTTTTGCAAATACAAATTTTTATTTTATATGCGATTAATCGCAAATAATCTTTTAACAGCTCTAATAAAATGTATTATTATTATTAAAAAGCAATAATGAGGCCACAACCCTAACGTCACTGGGGCGAAAGCAGATTATACTGAAACCAATGAGATCACAAGAACTCATAAGAATTAGTCACATTGTAAAATGGTATTTCCATGATATTGTGTTGAATATGAATTTTTTTAGATTCATTTGGTTGGGTTTGTGCACATTTTATCCACCCATGAGTTAAAAAACTTATTTATTATTACATTTTTTGGGCGTAATGTGACTAAAGAGATTGAAGTACTACGGAGCTAAGGGGACATGGAGCAAAAATTAAAGGTATTGCGGAGGATTTTCTTTTTCCGGGTGGATCATGAAGACTATTGGTCCTCCTAGTTGTCAATCCGGAGTGTTGCGCAATTGCATTTTTTTAAAAAGTGGAGAAGGCGGTTCTTTTCTAAAATTTGAGAAAATCCTCCGCTCACCTTTAAATAAAGATTAGTCTCGTGTGCGCACGTGGAACTATTGCGTGCGCACGTGAAACTATTGCGTGTGCACGTGAAACTATAGCGTTCAGTTTTGCGTGCGCATGTGAAACTATTGCGTGTGCACGTGAAACTATTGCGTTCAGTTTTGCGTGCGCACGTGAAACTATTGCGTGTGCACGTGAAACTATTGCGTTCAGTTTTGCGTGCGCACGTGAAACTATTGCGTGTGCACGTGAAACTATTGCGTTCAGTTTTGCGTGCGCACGTGAAACTTTCGCTTTCACATGCCCACGCGATAGTTTCATGTGTGGATGCAAAGCTAAACCTTTAAAAAATTCTGCACATGAAGGTTTCGCGTGAGAACATGAAACTAAACTTTAGATTTTTTTACTCCAATGTCACCTTAGGGGCTCGGAAATATACAAACCTGATCTAACGGGGAATTCGTACGTATGTTTTTTCAAGGTGGCAAATTCTTATAAATTTGTATGTAGTGAGTCATATGATTGTGAGGAGAAAGCATTCATTAAAAGCCACCACTAACCCTCCCCCTAAACCCAACGTCACTGGGGTGAAAGCAAATTGTACAAAACCTATGAATGAAATCGCACAAATACATACAAATTAATCACATTGTAAAATGCATACAAATTACCATGATATTATGTTTGAAATACAAAAAGTTAATACTGCGTATTGTCAGAACAGGTGAATTGATTTGGTTGCGTTATTGCTTTGGCAACGCTGTCAAAAATACTTACGTTGTTAGTTTAAGAATTTCTTTCGATTGTAGCGTTTCATAATGCTAGCAGATTCCAAACCTGACAGGCTGAGTAGTCTTTAGATGGTCTTACCCCCCTATTGTGGCTCTGGTGTTGGCAGGAGGCCCTGCTGCTCAAGAAGAGGAAGTCTTGTTGATGTCCATGACAGCAGCCCTCGGGGCCTGGACTGAAGCCAGAGAGTCCGTAATACCTCGCACTAAGATGGGCCGTTGACTTTAAAAACAACATTTAATCATTCAGGGAGTCAGTTGCATTGGGAGACTCCCACAGCAAAGCTTCCCCGCAACCCCGCCAAAACAACATTATCAATTTATTGCAATGATTTCCATTAAATTTTTTAAACACCTGTAATAAGTCCCCTCCCTGGTTAATAATATCTCTCAAAAGGGTTAGCTAAAACACACAGGACATTGTTGGAGAGGCAATAAACAGCAAATTATTTGCTTAATTTGTGTCTAATGACCACAAGCTTGAATTGTAGTAACTCTGTGAAACACATTGTAAAGACAGATGTTTTGGCTGTGAACCGCAATAGATGTCGTCCGCAATAGATAATGGTGATCTAATGAGAGAAGCCAAGCTGCCTGTACAGATGGTGATTCTGTGGTAGCTGTAACATCCAGTAAAAAAGATGTCACAAGATCTGCCTCCAAGGCCTCTATTAGAGGAATCATACAATTAAAGACCATTTAGAAACTGACTGGTACCTGCTACGAGTAGTATGATAGTTTCACACCAGTATATAAGAATATACCAATGTGATTTATTGCACAACTCTCTGGAATACTTGATTGTTATCGGTCAATAGAGAGATTCTGCGATAAAAAAAAATTACAAACTGTATTCATCTGCAAACCCCGCCAACCTGTGCTTGTTTTAGGTCTCTTGTAGCACTCAGCTGCCTCCTCCTTCTCACATAATAAATTACTTCACCTCAAATCATCAATTTATGCGCATTTATTTGTAGTATACATATATTTTACATATCTATGTCACATAAGGAATAATTGATAACGGGCCGTTGAATTATTTGAAAATAATGCACACCCAAGGTAAAAATGTTGCACGACGCATAGTAGAGGTGTGCATTTATTGAAGAATAATGCATACCCGGGTGATTCTCATGAAATCTAGTGTCCATTCTTACGAAATACATGTCCAGCATCAGAATTTTTAAAAAGCCCTTGAAGCCAATGTTTTTTTGCACATATAAGATTAAGGTCTGAACTTACAATAACCATTATTTTTAGAGGATTTAAAACATATTTCCTATAAAATTATTTAAATTTTTTTAGATTATCATTATCAAAAATTATCATTACCGCAACATAATATTACATTAAATATATGCATTTGCAAGCTCATGTTTCGGTAATGAGAACTAAAAAGTTGTCTAGGTACTATGACAAACAAAATTTCAACTTTTATCTGAAGAGAAAAAATAAGAACTGCTTACCTGGTAGCCATCTTGAGTGTCACCGTCAATTATGTCCATTACAACAATTTTTTTTTATTTTTAGTTCCTTGAGGGCTTAAACAATGATTGAAAATTGTTGCGGAGGATGAGAAAATTGGTCTTGGACACATTTATATTCCTTATTATTGTCTCTCCTTTTACCAATGATCACCAAACACCACATGTTTCTTTACTGTAAATGTTTATATTATAACATGCACTGAAGCTTTTTATTTTTTAGATTTTTTAATTCTAAATGTCAAAGAACCCAAATCCAGTCATGGACACGTTGCGGTAATGAAAATGTTCCCCTTAAATGTGAAAAAAAAACCCATCAAAAATGGTTTGTATGATGTCATTTGAAATCATGTGCAAAATAGTACATGAAGAGATGTTTGTAACTGTATGCTTCTTATTTTGATACTCTTGCATTTACTTTTTTTTATCAAAATGTTTCATGACACCTCATAAGCCTAATTTCGCAAGAATCACCCAATTGTATAATTCAGTTGTCATGCATGTAATTAAAAAAAATTAGTAAAAGCAAAAGAAAATAATAATATATTTGGGAAAGGGCTTTGTTACATTGCACTATAAGGTAAACCAACTGTAATAATTTACAGTGGCATATATATATAAATATATATTTATATATAGCAGCATTTTATCAACAAATATGATCAAAATGTTTCATGACACCTCATAAGTCTAATTTCGCGAGAATCACCCACCTGTGAAATTGGTATAAAAGCAGAATAATGTACAGTCAGGTGGTTATAACTACAAAACAAATGTGTTAGGATATCCAGACCCACCTGCTTCAAGTCCTGATTAGACAAAATTGCATGGACAGTTTTATGCACAAAAGGCTAAAATGCTGACATTTTGCATCAATTCGAATATGTCCCCAAAGACCAATCGTTTACCAAGAGGAAACCCACTGTATGAAGAGGTGTAATTGAATACAGGGGCAGTTACCATGCAAATGTTTCTCTGACCTAGCTAAAAGTAATCAATGCTTTTACTTTGAAGTATAAGCACACAACTTAGAAACTAATAGTGATCAAGACATAAACTACATCAATTGCAAAAAGCATTTACACAAAAACGCACACACACTCTCATACCTGTGCGCACACACACACACTCCTCACCTCCCTAGTAGGTCTGTGCACTGTAACAGGCACACCTGGAGACGCTTGAGTACTCCTTGTGTGAAGCCTGTATTATGCTAATTGTGACCCACGGGCACTGTGTGAAGGCTTGGTATAATTATCCGTGTAATTGTCTCGTATTTTGTAAAGTGCCAGATCGTTTAATTCAGGATTAACATTTCTTCACCTCCAACGGCCGAAGGCTTTATTTCGACTCGTTGCCCCCCGTGGGGAACTTCACTATTATTTTCAGATTTCTTGCTCTCGTCGTTCTCATAAACGTATTTTTGGTTTTCGCGAAACGCATGTGAAATCTTTTATTCCGTGAACAGTGGATTTTGACACACTTGTGTAGTAGGAGATGACAGAATGGCTTTCATTAACGACAGCATCAGTTTTCACCGGATTGTTTCCTTAATCCTGCAACTGTTTGCCCGCGTGGCTGTTTGGGGCGAGTTTGGTTACCTAAACAGAGCCACTGTTAATAGCGTGGCTATAATGCAAACCACAAATCTTGACTTGTTCTGACATAAGCTTTATACACTCACCTAAAGGATTATTAGGAACACCATACTAATACTGTGTTTGACCCCCTTTCGCCTTCAGAACTGCCTTAATTCAACATGGCATTGATTCAACAAGGTGCTGAAAGCATTCTTTTGAAATGTTGGCCCATATTGATAGGATAGCATCTTGCAGTTGATTGAGATTTGTGGGGTGCACATCCAGGGCATGTAGCTCTCGTTCCACCACATCCCAAAGATGCTCTATTGGGTTGAGATCTGGTGACTGTGGGGGCCATTTTAGGACACTGAACTCATTGTCATGTTCAAGAAACCAATTTGAAATGATTTAGGCTTTGTGACATGGTACATTATCCTGCTGGAAGTAGCCATCAGAGGATGGGTACATGGTGGTCATAAAGGGATGGACATGGTCAGAAACAATGCTCAGGTAGGCCGTGGCATTTAAATGATGCCCAATTGGCACTAAGGAGCCTAAAGTGTGCCAAGAAAACATCCCCCACACCATTACACCACCACCACCAACCTGCAAAGTAGTAACAAGGCATGATGGATCCATGTTCTCATTCTGTTTACACCAAATTCTGACTCTACCATCTGAATGTCTCAACAAAAATCAAAACACATCATACCAGGCAACATTTGTCCAGTCTTCAACTGTTCAATTTTAGTGAGCTCGTGCAAATTGTAACCTCTTTTTCCTATTTGTAGTGGAGATGAGTGGTAACCGGTGGGGTTTTCTGATGTTGTAGCCCATCCGCCTCAAGGTTGTGCGTGTTGTGGCTTCACAAATGCTTTGCTGCATACCTCGGTTGTAACGAGTGGTTATTTCAGTCAAAGTTGCTTTTCTATCAGCTTGAATCAGTCGCCCCATTCTCCTCTGACCTCTAGCATCAACAAGGCATTTTCACCCACAGGACTGCCGCATACTGGATGTTTTTTCCTTTTCACACCATTCTTTGTAAACCCTAAAAATGGTTGTGGGTGAAAATCCCAGTAACTGAGCAGACTGTGAAATATTCAGACCGGCCCGTCTGACACCAACAACTTTATTAGGTGTTCCTAATAATCCTTTAGGATTAGCTAGCAAAGCCAAATGGCATAAGCAATTACAGCGATGCTAAACAAGATGTCCCTGTCCATGCCAGCAGCACTTGTCAACTTTTATTGCCATTGGTTTCAAGTTCCTCTGCATGTCGCGTCGAAAAAAAATCATTGTATGGTAATGTTTTATATAATTTCACACTTCCCGTTTATACAGGCATTTAACCGGGACTTTTTATGTACAAGCATGGTGCACAGCCATGTCCTTTGTTTTTTGATAAGTGAAGCTCTAATTTGCAGTGTTTATCTGTTGTGACATAATAGCAGTTTTGTTTAAATCATCTTTCGAACAAGACATGACACAAACTCTCCGTATTCTTCCTGTTAGAGACGTGACATTCCATTCATTTCGCATCGATGTCCCTTCAGGCATAGACTGAGTGATTCATCGAAGCCTAATTATACTATGAACAATTATGCTGTATGAAATCCTGTGTCTGGGCCCTTCCCATGATCTAGATAGTCTTTAAATAATAAAATATAGCACGATTTAAAAAATTACAGTTTTTTTGTTACTATCATTGCAATTCAAATTATTTTATGAAATTCAACTATAGACTTTTCTGAGATATATTCCTGATAATGTAACATCAAGCATGCAGTATTTTGTTTTAAATGAGCAAGAGCAAAATGATTTGAGTTTAAGCAAGACAAGACAGACTGTGGTGTCACAGGTGACAAAACTGACAGGCGCTGCAACACCTTGAGTTTTACATTTAAACATTACTGGCTGTTCTTTGCTGATGAAGGGGTATTACAAGTTTGGACTTGAACCAACTGTACATTTATCTATATTTGTCTTAAAGTGACTCAGCTCCACCTGGCACGACAAGATTTCACATTTCCCAAAATCCTCCGTAGGATTTCGGTAATCGATTTACACAGCATTACAAGCACTAAAAGATATTTGATCTTGTCAGCTCGCAGAAATGCTGTCTTTCAAACATCTGAAGTCCTGACATGCTGATAGATCATTAAGCAGGAAGCGCGGGCAGATACTTCTCCCATTCATTGAGCGATGATAGCATACAAATTGCTTGACTGAACATGTCAATATTTAAAATAATAAAAAAGAGACATCACACTGATCTACCAAGCAATGATATCTGTAAGATGTTATTCCAGATTTTCAGCGCATTATAAACCTGTTGTACCTTCTGTATGATGTGACTGCCAGAAAAAATAAAGAATCATTGTGAAGGGGATGAATCCTGGATTGATCATGACATTCAGCATGTCGATATCTTTGGATTCACATGTTTTTTTATTTGCTTTGGGAAAAGTCCAACATCCAACAAATGCTCTTTGTCAGTATTTGTGACAGGGTATGTTTTCATTTCTTTCGGATTGGTGACTGACAGCTAGCATGTTTTAAAACACGCCAGTGACGCAAATGGCATCCTTCTGCAGTCAAATTAACTGGCATAACTAGTCACACTAATGGTACATACAGTACATCTAAATATTTGTGTCTGAAACAAAAAACGAATGCTTTCCAAAGTATCACGTTTCTTTATTTGGGTACAGTAGTGAGGTTAATAACAACGATGGACGACTTTAAAACTGAACTTTCAAAGAAATGTTTCAACCGAAAACGGTTACGCACTCAAACGCATCTGTGACTAACACAATGATTGCAGACCGTGTTGCAGCCAAATTTGCTTTAATGTCAAATCATCAGCTTTTTCATTGTACTCTATGTGCGCACAGCGACTGTTAGGAGACAAGAAATAAGAACCTGGTATTCGTCTATTGTACATCAGTCAAGTGCTCTTTAGCAAAATGTGAAAGATTGATTTTCACTGGAAATGTATAATTACTCTCTAGTTTCGTTGGTTTGGTGAATCTGTGTGACGCTGGCCCCGGAGCAGGGGCGGCTCTACGTCACATTGGCCTTATCTGATCCAGACCACTTTGGGAAGACACCTGTAGAATTTCTTTTAAGATAAATTACCATCTAAGTAACCATAAAAGAAGATTTACAGCACTCCCAACAGCTGGATGCTTTACAACCAAACTCAAGAAATAATGAGAATTGAGAAAGTTAGGTATAGTGACCCAAACTCATTCAGCATATACAACTTGTACAACTTGTACAAATAATATGGATATAGATCACGCCGGCCCCATTAGTATTGTGCCCAAGGACTTAAGGGACACTGATCCATGCTGTCAAGTGAGGTCTTTCAGTTGCTTACCTGCTGGCCCAGGTTGAAAGGTAGTTTATTTGACACCTAATGTGTTGACAGGTGTCAAGGTAGGGTGCCTCTGCCTTTGTAAAGGGGAGATGAGCTAAGAGAGAGGGGGTGTCTGCATTGCCCCTGGGGTCTTCCTGTGGTGGCGTATGTTTCCAGTGAAATCCCTAAAGGTGATGGGGCTTTAAATAGAGGCTTTAACCAGCCCAAACGGCTCCCTGGTGTGCACAATTAAGCCTTTGTATATCTTTCTGTTTGTTTTCTTGTTTTCATGTTGATGCATTGTTTGTTTTGGTGTTACGTTATGTTCTTACGACGTCTGCTTTATTTGGATCTTTGATTTTGTGTACCACGCATTACCACAGATGGGGATGACGTGGATATTCAATTCCTTTATGCAGTATCTGACATTTACCACAAAATCTGATGTTTGCATATATATATATATATATTTAAAGTAAACGACTTTTATTACTTTACAATTTGGCTCTAATGTAAACAATTTCATTTAACGCTCTGGATGACTCAGCTGAAGTGATAACAGGTTGACGGATTGTGGCAGGAAATGTTTCCGAGAGATCTGACTTTGAAAACCATCCTTACTGATGATTGACTTCAAATTTGTTTCATCCTACGAAACTGACATAAATTGACTTTGCACGTACCATAAAGAAAGAGATGAAAGTGTAGACATTATGCACAGAAGGAATGTAGCCAGGCTACATCTCTTGTCCATCATCTGCTATCAATATAAAATGTGTGTCACTCACGCTCCTGCGTGCGCATAAAAAACTTCTGCAGGACAATGCTTGGCCAGTACCACATCTGAGTATTTTGTACTAATAGCCCTACGCGACAACAAGCAGCTTATTATTCCAGAAAATTATTGTTAATACAAATAACAGAGGGTTTGGAAAGGTGAGCGTCCTTGTGTGTTGTTAAACAAATGTCTGGTTCGCTGGGTACAATTAGTTTCACTCAGTAACTACAAATAGTGGTCTGCTGTTTTACCCCCCTCCCAAATAAAAAAAAGAAGGATTGCTGATGCAGGTTTAATAATGCACACAGACTTCCTTATTAAAAAAAAATGTCTCCCTGTGACGCTTGTATATATGAGTTGCACCAAACATGAACATTTTAAAAGGGCACCAGTGTCCTTTAAACCAATGAGGGTACCACTACAGTTGTTTTATCACACTGTGTGTACACAGAAATACAAGGGTATATGTTTTACATGTTATATTTAAAGCAAGCTGTTTACACAAAGTTACACTCTGTGTTTTTACATCCAACTTGGCCCAAGGGCCTAGTAGTAGCAGCAGCAGAGGCGTAGTCAGCTTTTAAGGAATAATTTATGTTTTATTCCTGGGGACAGCTTGCTTCTGGGGTGGTGTACCATTAACTAAACTCAATCTCTTCTGCATGTTTTCACCTGTATGAGAGCTATGCAAAAAATGCCATAACTCACCATATCACTGAGCAGCACAAGACATATGAAGGAGTTTCAAAAGAGCTCGAGCACATATTTCAACAAGACAGAAACATCCCATTCACTAGCTCATCTAAACTGTCAATCTATTCATCTAAATTTGGGTCATTTGAATACCATGCAATCCTTTGTGACTATAATTAATTGTAATAAAAAGCATATTCAATATGAGTGGCCTAGTGTCACTGGAAATTTCATTCACAAATAAAACTGTACACTGTAAAAAATACTTTGCTGCCTTAAAATTTTTGGTGAATAAACTCGGATTTACAAGTCATTTTAACTTACTATTATTTATCTTGACTAGAGATGAGTTGTTATAACTTAAAAAATTAAGTTGACTTTTCTCAACTATTGTCTATATCTAACTATATATCTGTGTTGACATGACTTGTAAATCTGAGTTGATTTAACAAAAAAGTAAGGCAGCAAAGTATTTTTTACAGTGTAGTGCACTGTAAAAAGTCAAAAGTTGGTTTAACTAAAATGTTACTTCAATTGGTAACACTTAAAAAATAAAAACGTACATTTTTCACCTAAAGTAAAACTAAAGTGAAATTTTAAGTTGAATAAACTTATTTTTAGGTGTTACTAATTGAAGGTATTTTTTTAAGTTGATCCAACTTAAAAAGCCTTAAATAATGTACATTTAAATACATATTATTCTAATAGACACAACTAGAAACTTAAATATCTGTGTCAGTAATTTTCAGAAAAATACCATGAATTTACTAACCTGAAATCAAAACCGGTATCATATCAATTTTACAAATCTACCCTGTAAATCGAGTTGATTTATTAACCAACCAGACACATGGCGCTATCATCTCAGACAAATTTGACGGGTAGTAAGAGCAAACATGTTGTATCTTATCTGATTTAAAGCGACCATAGGAATTGGGCCAACTTCAGAAAGCACCTGCAATGCCAACAGCATAGAGCCCTCTAGTGGTTTTTTACAGTAATACACTTAAATCTCATAAGGATAAGAGACGCTCAACCTTTCAAAAGTAGGTGAGGACAAGAGAAAATATACCTTACAGCGTTCTCTAATGTCTTAAAAAATTTTTATTTTAATGTATTATATGTGCAAACAGACATTTATTTAGATAGGCATGCTGGGTGTAATGTGCAATGCTTATACTGTTAAAATGTGAATAATTATTTTGACAAATAAGAATACATCTAAATTGACCTTACGTGGATGCAATTAATAATTATTAATTTATTCTAAACAATTAAGTGAATCAAATATATCATGGTTAAATTTTTGCATTAATGGCCAATTCAATGTAGCCCAAATCCGTATGGTTTAAAATATTATACTGGTGCACCGAAACAGCAAAACCTTGCCCGAGTTTAGGAAATAAAGCTGATTATGGTGTGTAAAAAGTGGGGTGATAACCAGCCCCACACCTTTTAATCAAAGCTGTTTTCCCCAGGGTGCAATTTTCACCTTTTTTGTTCTAAGTCAAAGTGATAAGGAACAACGCAGCAGCCCCAAATAGCAATCATCTTATCTGAGAAGAATCATGTCTGCATCAACGCTTGCCAATTTCAAGGTTACCTTTGCTGCAAAATACGAATAAAATAAATAAAGCCCTCGAATGACCGCACATGGTAGAGGATGCAAGTTAATAGCAACACATTTTCAATATTGTTTATGCGTATATGGGCGCTTCTGGTGGGCTATTAACAGATAATGAATTTAAAGACAGGTATTGTATTACATTTGTGTGGCTGATGATGTCACAAGAGACAGCGCTTTAACTGAGGTACACACAAAACTCGCGCGCCTTCCCGCCATCTCAGAGGATAAACTATTTTTAGTTGTCTAATAAGCCTGACGTGACGCCTTTATAAATTTTAAGCTTAAAATTTAAATTTCTTGGATAGTTTAGTTTGTTACAATTATTAAAGTAAAAAATATTAGAATAGAACTTTTGGTAAGGCTAATTCCCCTTAATTACAAAAATAACACAACATTTTGCATAAGATTAATAATTTAAAAATAGTATAAAATGTATAATTAACTTACAATATTATTTAACTTTATGCATTCAAACCTGAACTTTGACTTAATAAATTGTTAACGGATATTTCTCTTCATTAAAAGGACATTTTATTATCATAGAAACTACCATTTCCAAATTTTAATTCCGAGGTGTATTATTTATAGTATAACGAAATAGTAAAAAATGAAACACCATGAGGATATTTTGAATTTCCAGGCATTTATGCTAGACCAGTGCTTAAGTTGAGAGAAATTAAAGTAAAATAAAATTGCTATCGTTTTATCAATTCATAAAAAAAATCAGGTAATTAAAATAAATCAATTAAAGGGTGTAGCAGTTCCAGAATTTTAACGAAATTATTTCTTTTAATTACAGAAAAACTTCTGGACACCAAATGCAACACCTTTGCTACTATTTATTTATTATTATTAGCCTATTATTAACAACCCTAAGCTATATAATTTGGAAACAAAAGAACGTGCGTATATATACCCTAGTTTTATATTGTCTGATATTTACTTCAGGTCTGCGGTGTTCTCTTTGGCTGGAATGAAAACATTCGTGAGGGTCTCCCAGGTGGCTGTTAAATGCTCTGGGAACCTCCTGACATCACTTCAGGGGGCTGACCTGTGCCTATCTTACTGGCTAGGCAGGTATTGTCCAAACATGTCAAGCAGTAAAGAACCAGTGATCCTAACATCCGCTAACCCGCAAAAAGAGCTGGGCTCTTAACGGGGAAGTGCTGCTGTCTAATATGGGGGCACCACGGGGCAAACGTCTCAATCTGTCAATCAGCCGACCTTTATGTTCTTATTTGTCATGAGAAACACCCACCAATCAGTGTCTCATTACACGCAGCAGTGAAAGTTATTGGGTGTCTGACCTTAGTCAGCGCGAGAAAGATCAGTTGGCCGAAAAATATTTTTTAATCAACAGTAATAAAAATATGTAACGCGCGGTCTGTGGTGATGTCAAAACAAAGGTGAGCTTAAATTATATAAAACACAACTTACTTAAAAAATGTTTCAACGACAATATTCCCGTCTGTCCGATTTTCAATGCCACGCTTGTGAGCGCCGCTGGCATATTCGACTTTCAGACCCATCGGCATATGACATCACAGTACCGCGAGAGTGATTCGAATACTCTGTTATAGAAATGATCTCGCGGTACTTTTGTTAGACGCATACGCTGATCAGTCTTCGCACACATCGTGACTGGCATCTGACAAGGATCTAGAAACTGGATTTGAATAGGCCAGTTTCTGCACTAGTTTATTAAATACATGTTCGAACTTCATCATTTTATATCCAACTAAATCGCTGTGGTGCTCACACAAAACAAGGTTTCTTGTCATTTGTTTTCTCGTCCCATACACACAATCAAAAGACGTGTAGGCCTAGTGTGCGCTTGCCAAATAACACCGACACTTGAATATGTATTTCAATCTTGAAGAACAAATCCCCCTGCACATTTAGTGAAAACATATGCTGAAATAAAATGAACATGTAAAGTGAAAATAAAGTAATGATAGTGCTCGTTTTCAATGGTGGCAATTTTCAACAGGCCCCTAATGAAAAGTATTTAACATATTTTTTTAGGCTAATTGGTGAATTATAATGTGGTGTTGTTTATAAGTTTGGCAAATTAACTCATAACTTGACATTAAATTATTATTTTAGGTTTCAGTTATTGAGTCTTTGCGCCCCCTAGGGACAAGGTATGCAAGTGTTACCATGTAAAAATACGGATACAAGTGGGGTGTTTGAAGAGGTGTGCTTTAGTTAAAATTTTGTCTACATATTATTGTACATTCTAGACTAGAGGGATGGTTGAGTTGACGTCATATTTAATTGGGAACAGAACTGTAATAAACCGGAAAACATCCCTATAATCAGAATGAATGACTAAACATTTCCCTGCATATAACTGTTTATGTCATTTGATGTTATTTATGTGTAACTTCCCCAATGCAATTATTTACTTTATCTGCAGCTTTTGTGGAATAAGATGCTTAATGTAACAATACAGTACCTAAGATGCAGATTTATTGCTTGGTTTTCAAAGTAACACCATTCACTAAAGGCACTGATTCAGACATTAACATATGGCAGAAGATTTAGAATCGTTACAAAAAACAATATGGGCACACGGGCAATAAAGCTACTTTTGTTGCTTCTGAAATGCTTTAAAAATCAAATCAGAAGCAAAAATCATAATAATGGCACACAGACCATTACAGGTACTGTGGCAAAAACAAAACATATCTGCCTAAAATATGTTTAGAGGTATTGTTAAGCAATAATAATGAAAACTTTCTGAAAGCCTGGAAGGTGTAGATTGAAAGTACTGGTATTCGCTAAAACCTTGCAGAGGCCGATCATGTCTCTTACAAATAAAACCACTGATTTAAAAGTGCAAGTGCATCTGAAAAGATCCCAAAGCCTCATGCTACACATATAAGTGCTTCTTGCTTCAAAAATTATAATCATATTTGCACATACACAGAAAACCTGCTTGACTGCCATTTCCTGGACACAAAAAAACATGAAAAGAAATACCTACAGTCATGAGTGGTTACTAAATTGTGTACCACAAAAAAACATAACTGCTGAATTACATCTACAGTCATTTTAAAACGGAATTAATATACCTGATAAGTCCTTTAAAATAAAATCTTAAACTGTACAAAAAATATTTGTTTTGCCAGATAAAATGATAAATGCAGTGATTAGGTCCATTTCAGCACAGCACTCCATAAAACCGGCATAAAAAAACAAGGCACCGTAACATATGAAACATGTGTCAGGGATGATTTTGAGGTCAGCTGGGCGACACTTCTGTGGGTACAATAGATGAAAGGTGAAACGAAGAGCATGAGTCTCTGCGGTGTATAAGTTTAAAGAGCAACTCTTCTTTCTCCTGGCTGAGCTTCTGGTTCTGCACAGACTGTTTCTCCAGCGCCTCCTGCAGGTCAATCTGCTCTCTGGATAGTTGCCTGCAAAAACAAAGAACAGGGTTTAGTTCAACCAAACATTCTGTCATCACACACCCTTATGGTGCTCCAAACATGCATTACCATTATCTGCTGTGGAAGAATAACTTATAGGTATATGATTATAGGTTTAAAAAGAATCTTGACATCTGACTTTTTTTTGCCCATTAAGGAGAGAAGCAGAAGTTCAGACTCATTTTTGTAAACAAGATCAAGCAGATTATTACTAAAATATGTGACACAAAATAATATTTAAATGTATAAATCCGACTTTGGTGACTTTAAGCATGAGTTTCAGGAATGAAAGCAGCAATGTTTTTCTTTCAGTCATAAAGTCATAAAGATTAAGTAATTAATGAATTAATGTAATTAAGGATGAAAAATAGTAATTAAATTATAAATAAATAGATCTTTTCTTCTTCATTTAGTTTATGTGAACTACACCTTGAAGCAACAACTGACATGTAATTAATCTCAAATTTAAAGGGAAATATTACTAAATTAAAACGCCAGGTGGCGCTATATTCAAAGATTTGGATTAAAGATTTAAAAACAATACTTTCATGTAATAAAAAACAAACACTTTTTAATATGAGGGAAAAATGAAACGATACCTGTAGATATTTTAAAATAAATTTAAAATAAATTTAAAATATCTTAAAATATTAACTTTAAATATATTTTTGAGTTATTCAAAACTATAGCAAAATTTAAAAGTTTAAACTTTTCGGTCTGTGTACCCCCTCCCCTTGTGTATGGTACATTCCTTCGCTGTATGACAAAACGATCCCAAACTTAAAATTTGAATTAAACAAAACATATTATATGCTACAATGTAGTGCTGTCGGTTAGTAGCCTTATTTTTCTGAGGTTCAATTACCCAAAATGTAATTAATTTAATAAAGAGAACCACTGTGCTAAGCAGTGAAGTGAGTGCAGTGAAGTCGTACTGTATGAGGCTTTGATAGTTTTCCATCCGGACCCTGAAGTCTTCATTCTGTTGTAAAACATGCAGGAGTTGATCTTCCAATGAAAGATTCTTCTCAACCTGACAATCAAAATGAAGAAGCAGAACATCATAAAAACTTGTTCTTTATCATGGCTCTTAACTAGTTTTTAATGTTCATCTGGTCAATTGCGCATTTCATTTTGCAAACCACACGCCACATGCAAATATACACCATGACTAAACAAATAGCATGCACCTGCTCTCATTTCTGTAAAAAAATGTTCACATTACAATGTTAAGTCAGGATCGGGGCCACTAACCTTTGGCAAAAGAAAAAGGCTAAAAATATCGTTCCACTTGATTAATGCACATAGCAAAATACACAACAACTTTCTTTAAACTTTTTTTTTAAAGACCGACATAATAAATAAATTAAAATAAAAGAGTTCGTACCAGCGTTTCCATCTGCAGCAGCTTGTTTCCCTGGTCCAGTAAACGTTCACGCTTCATTTCAATGACGAACAACAGGCTCTCCTGCTCCTGCTCCCAGAATCCTCCAGGGCTGCCATGGGTCTGATACAGCACAATAGATGCAACTAAATGAACTGTATCTTGAAACCACACTTATCTGATATGTGCTTTGATAATCTTTATTTTTGCAACAACAAACCTCAATATTTCTCTGAAGGTCTCTCCTGAGCGTGGACTCTTCAGCTTTACGCTTTAACTCATTGAAATGCCGCAGCTCTGATGTCAGACTTTCAATCTGTTCCTAAGTTCACAGAAAGTTTAGATGAATCACTTTTGCTATGACTGGCTTAAATTGGGAGGCGCAGTATATCAAGTCAATTCTTAAGAAAGTAAAGCAAATCTGAATAGTGGTGCTACCTTCAAAGCATTCTGAGCCGCTGCATGAGATTCATTTAAAACATTCTTCTCCTCGTCGTGTGATTGCTTTAGCTCTGTTAAGTAAACATCAATTCACATTTCTACACCGAAAATGACTAGATGTACATAAATAGGTTCTAGATTGACATGGATGATCCTGGCAGATGCCTTCTTGTCCGTTTCGTGAGACACAAATACATTCACATAGTGGCAGCTGTTGTTAGTGACCATTAGATGGGCTCTACTGTCTGACCTTCGGTTTCTTTCTGATGCTGTTCTGCGGTGCTCCTCATCTGTTTTTCATGAAGATCACTTAGATCAGCAGTTATCTCGGTCTTCACCTGTTCACACACAGGACATGCATAGCAAAATATGATATAGCATGATAGAATAACAGTGACAGGGTTGCAGTATTTAAAGGTCCACTGTGTAGATTTTTAACACCATCTAGTGGAGAGATTGTGAATTGCAGCCAATGGCCTCTCTTTCGACACACATCGAGAAGATACAGTAACGCCACTGGACATTGTCACAAAACGCACTCTTTAGAGAAGTTTGTCTGTTTAGGACTAATGTAGAAGTACGGCAGTGCAAAATGGTGACCTATGGTGTATGTAGCAGTGGCAGCCGGCGACTTCTTTTTCGAGGGTGCATGATGCAAAGCTCATCACAACATGCACTTAGCCCGTCATGTGCGTGATTCATCATTTCAAGAAACATGCGATGGCGCAATGATATTACGCAGTGCACAAAAATAGTCCCCTGCTATTGAAAGCTATCAGGGGACTATGTTTGGGTGCTGCTTAATATCAAAATCCTTGATTATTACGCCGGAATGAGAGTATAGTTCCTAGCCATATTAGTCTAGAACAGGAGTGGGGAACCCTGGGTCCTGGAGGGCCACTGTCCTGCAGAGTTTAGTTCCAACCCTAATCAAACACACCTGAATTTAATTTCCAAGTGATCGTGAAGACTTGAATTAAATTTTTCAGGTGTGTTTGATTGGGGTTGGAGCGGAGCTCTGCGGGACAGTGGCCCTCCGGGACCGGGGTTCCCCACCCCTGGTCTAGAAAGTCCCAACTTTTAATTTTCCGACGGTCTTAGCACAAGTTGTAACTACAGAAGTTTGAAGTTTTAAATAGGAAAAATATCGAAAACTCTTTGGTCATCTTTGAGCGCGATGCTAATGGTCTAATCAGATTCAATGGATTATGCTAAGCTATGCTAAAAGTAGTACCGGCAGACCTGGAGATTGCCTGAATGGATTCCAAAACAGTAAAAATCAAATGTTTGACTCTAGGGAAGCTGGAAAATTAACCTATTTTCAAAAAAAGTAAAGTGTCACTTTAAAAACTCTTTTGGGAAGAGTGAAGTCATTAGAATTCAATTTCATTTAGGTGTAAAACTGCCTGCAGGTTCTGTTATTGCGCAAGTATAAGGGGAGCTTACACTAAATACTTCACACGTTAGTTTATAATTTTATATTGCATACAAATTTGGTTGTATTCTAATAGAGACTGAGAATTATTTATATATGGTCACTATATCATTGCAAGAACAGTTACAGGTACAGTTCTGTACATTATGTAATATTATGTTTTTAAACAAAACCATATTATATTAAAAAAGTCAGGACACGTCATCTTTTGTTCTTCCTTGTTAAAACAAGTCATGTTCTGCTGTATGTTTAAACATACAAACCAGCCCTCCTTCCAGGGCAATGAATAACATCCCTCCCTGCAAACAGGTTTACCATTGTTGGTCAGGGGTTAACGCAAGGACAGATGTACAAAAGCACTGATTCTCAAGCCCTATACAGACATCAGAACAAACGTGCATACAATCAGTTAAGTTCCCAATTATGTGTTAATGGAAAAGCACGAATTGTTTATCACCACTGGCAGCTTTATAATAACAAGTTGCTGACATAATCTGGGATCAAAATACTAGTCTTACCTGAATGGATTTTAACTTGAAGCTACATGTACTCGAGAAGTTTTCCATTCATTAAAAAAAATAATATACTGTAGGATCAAATACACAGATGGCGTTTTCATTATGAATAGGTTTAAGACTCATAATGGCTTCTCTACCTTCTCTGTAATCCTGTGGACCAATGTACAAACATCTCCAGGATGGTCCTTGAGGAGCTTGTCTCTCTCTTGGTCTCCCGAAGCCGTCAAAACTGCATGTAGGATCTTTAGCTGCCATTCGTAAGCCTTTAATTGACTCTCCAAGTCAGAGCATTGCTCCTCAGATGAAAGTACAGCTAGTGGAGCACAATTGAAAACAACATGTTTTTCTTTTAAGGGTATGTCTGATACATTAGCTACATAAAACAATGCCAGGTTTGCCCAGAGGCAGCAACACAAGCGCATTAGGTGGTCTCTGCACATGGGATCATAGGTACATAAAAAATACTTGATATATAATAAATAACACAGGACATGCAAGGTGTAAACAACCGTTTAAACGTTAACTGTGACATATACTGCTTTTATTTAATGACATGGTGCCCGACAGGTAAATTATGGTTCATTAAAATGTTTTATTGTAAAGAAATCTGTATCCAGGATACTACAGTCACGATGGTTTTAGTCATCTTGTTTATCTAAAAAGACAGATACACAAAAACTATAGCCCTGATACAGTACATTCCCAGAAAATGGTTCAGGGAAATCACTTACCACTCCCATCCTGAAGATTGATGTCCTCCTTTGTTTGCTTCACACCTTCTTTTGCTTTATTTTTCTTCTGAATGAACAGGAATACATACATGTTACTCATTTATATCTGTAGATACTAAATCAATAATTCAAAAGCAAAATGTGTGCAACTTAACCGAAAGGTTTTGTGCATGTCAATATTTGTTACATTCCAAACCAGTCTTACATCGCCAGCAAAATATGTGCTCAGGAGATTGCACAACCATGACATCACCTTTAAATCACTTACAGTAATGCAGTGCATATTCGTAAGCAAATGAAATGCTGCATTTTTTTTTAAATCACTAAACTACAGGTTTTGCATTGCTAGATCCAATCTACATTAAACATTAAAACAGAAAGACAGGTAAACAAAATATAAAGGCTTACTGAAATGTCACAGCCTAAACTTAACCATAAAATACTGCAACGTCTCTCCTGGATGTTGTTTGCTTTAACATTTTCCTTTGAGCAAGCATTGAAATGTAAAGACGTTTATATATTCGTAAGTAAAGAATGTCGCATTGCGGTGTGACTGTTTAAAGATTTCTCAAGGCCAGACCTGTTCAGTAGTGATTTAATGTTTTGAAGTGTACACACCAAATGTCTGTCTGCTAACAACAGGCCCATAAACCCACATCATGGCATCAAACCAGTGCATAATCTCTCTCAATCTTTTGTTTGCAGCTCAAATTTGAGGCTCACCAATTCATAATTCAATTAAAGGTAACACCCTCCAGCAAGAGTCACAAAAGACACAAACCTATTTACTGCTTTATGACTTTTGGGTGTTATGCAATCTAATGAGTATGTTAGCCATGTATTGTACAGTAACTAGTATGTGGTGTTGGAGTTGAACCCATAAACTAACCAAAGCTGATATTTGTGGAATTAAATCATGACATTGCTGCATGCGATATAAATCCCATTTGATCTAATATGGGTCATTGGTCAGTTCTATTTTGGTTGTATACAGCATGAATAAATACATACAAAAAAAGTTATGCATCTAACCCTATGACTGTGTATAATCAACAGCAATGTAGATGTTTAAATATTTAAAAGGAAAACAACACTTTCCATATATCGTTTGGTGATAAAAGGCTTGTGCGTCCATGCAAACTCCAAAAAGTGTTTTGTGCAAACCCAGTCACTTGGTAAACATAGCCAAATTAGGCAGATACAAAACATGGACAGGTTGCACTGGCAAGCCCTCATTCGTAAAAACAACATATTTTAAGAACATAAAGATAAAATACATATTAGAGATTAAATAACATTTGTGTTGTTGTTCATTTATGACAGTTTTTCTATTCAGTCAACTGTATAAAAAAAGAATAGTTTTGCATATTGGCTAAGGCTGAAAGATACTGACCCAAATTTACATCTCAGTAATTTTGGAATGAGTGACGGTACGCTTTGTATTTTCTACAAAGTGGAAATCATGTTTACATGTAGGTCAAAGGCTGTTTCTCAAGTCCAAGAATGCAAAGAACTGACTTGCGTTTGTGGAGACGAGGCCAGGCAACCTTGGGTGAACTAACTCACCCAAGGATGCATCTTTGTGAGAAATGAGACATTCTGCGATCTGCCTGTGGGTTTACCCAAGCTTCCCAGCATATTTTAACTGAATTTAACATTGCACAACTCATATAATGAGATCATTATTTACATTATCAACATTATTTTATTGCATGCTATTTTTGTATCTAGTCATTTTTAGGGTTGCACAATTCTGGGAATATTCAGTGCTAGAAACTTTCCATGGGAAATAACTGGAAGAGTTGCCTAGACGGTTTCAGCAGTAACAACATAAACAAGCGGCTGTCGCGGTCCGCACGTAACTTCCGGTAAACTCTGCTAATCATAAATAACAACAAAGTACTTTAAACATAGTTTATTTATGTAACAAGCAAAAAACAACAACACATAGATTACCTAGGAAAATAACAAATGTTTCGGTTTCGACGAGGCATTTGTTCAAGAGATCAGTTTAGCAACTAGTCAGACCATTAAAAAACGAAACCGGAGGTAAAGTTCGGATCCAGGCGTGTATCACGTGCGTCCGATGAAACCGTCTATAACAGGGAACTTAAAAATATCTCTAGCATAAGATTTTATGCAATTTCAGTTGAATTTCTACCCTGCAAATTCCTCAGTCACATGCACACAGCTTACTAAAGGGCCATTGAGGCCACTCACCCTGCATTCTTTCAAAACATGCTAATTCATATTAGAATGATTTCTGAAGGATTTTTGATCAAATAAATTCAGGCTTTATTAGCGCAAGTATCAGGATTCTTCAAAATGTGTATAACCTTGCATGCATGTTTGCTTATGAATATGATCAAACACAAGTTTTAATTATTTTAAATGATAGTTTATATAATTTTCCTTAATTTCAAAATAATTACCATAAATTTTCATTAAGTTTCCAATTTTGAATATTTCCAAAATTCCCCAGATTATGTTCCCATGGAAAGATTCCGAAAAATTACCGGAAACTTTACGCCCATTTGCAACCCTAGTCATTTTCCACCCACTGGAAATCACATCTCTGATAATGTCGTAGCAAAATTGCTAAAAAACAACGTTATTTTGTGCATTTGGTATAATATAATGTGTTCGCGTGGTTTATGGTTCAAAAACACATTATTTACCACAAATCGTACATTTTTGTAGCTCCAGATTTCACTCTCTTCCTGAAACGCATGGATTTGAAAAGCTCTGTCTCTGATTGGCCAGCTAATCTGTACGGTGTGATTTGCCTGAATACCTCTGACGTCAGCCAGAAATGTGACGCTCCTTACCATGTTTAAAAGATTTAGTTGCTGACAGGAGTTAACTTACAGTCCAAAGTGGGAGGAATTATGATAATGTCGGTCTTCTCTACATCACCAATTCCAGGAAGTAAACTGTTACCTACAATCCGTGTTTGTTGTAGTCCAAGAAAAGAAATTTACGTTGGAGATGATAACTTGTGTCATCGTTTACTTTGGGGTTTGTACCTTTGGCAGATTTTCGCACCGCATTAACCAATCAGGAGCTTGCTCTAGCAGTGACAAGATTACAGGAAGCGAGCGGAGGCACAAAAACAAAACAACAATGGAGGACAATCATCATCATACTTTATTACTTTTACAGGAATTAAAAGAATCTTGTTTGGAAGAAAGTGAGTGAGGAGGTTGAACAATCTGGTAAGTTTACTCAATTTGAGCTATATAAGCCCCTCCCTTGACGCAGATTTACACGTGAATGTCTCAAATTATTAGAATTCAAACTCAAATGTTCAATCGTCCAACCACGCGAGGATATCTTCCGCGTCTGGTATGAATGCACAGTTACACACCAAAGGAAATGTGAAAACGTGAATCGGATAATTGGTGCTCTTTAAATATGGGCGTTATATTTACAAACTGACCCCAGAATTCAAGTTTACATATATATTCTCACCTAAAATAATACTATGCGACACATAAACAGTAATTTTTATGCAGTTTTCTGGCAGTTTCCGCAAAATGCATTTGGTTCCACACAAGTCACCTACCAATGCATCCTCAATAAAAGAGCCGAATCAAGAACACATCCTGAGTTTATGTGAACTTGGCAATGGAACAGTACTTGGGCCGCGACTGATGAAGTTCACAAGTACAGACAAGATTGCATATTGAGAAACTATTCAATGAGATGTCACGGTCACCTTTGTTAAACAGCACATGATAAAAATAAAATGTAAAGACGGGGGTTCCTTCCTATTTGAAAATATACAGCTGCACAACATGCAGTGTACATTTTTGTTGCAAAGAAGAAGGGTTATATCAGAGTCAGACAATACCGATATGGTCTCATCACGCACGTATCCTGGTGGGAAAAATACAGATAACCAAAACTTGATATACCGCCCAGCCCTAATATTGTCTGACCACGTACACTACTGATAATAATAAAAACATTTTAATTGTTTGATTTTAAGGAAGTGATGTGTTTACTTTTGTATAATGCATTTTTTATACTGTAATGTATTGGGTTGGCACTACAGCTGAATTATATTAGATCTATTGAAATAGCTTACTTGTGCATAAACCATTGTCAAGTATGTTTACATGTAATATGACTGTTCACTTTCAAAAGTTTGAATACAGACTCAAAAAGTCTCATGTTAAATCCTGGTTCAAAAACAAAATCCCTTAATTCAAGCATTAAAAGGCACAAATAGCATTTTATGTAATTTTGCACATAATAAAGGTCTACACCGCTTCATTTCACAGTATACAATTAATAAGCAGGATTACTTTCCAAAAATAAATCACGAACTAAACACCAAGGCCATGAACTGCTTTCATAACATAATTCAGTTTAATCAGTTTAATCCACAACACCATTTCGTGCATTTGAAGGCTCTCTTTAGCAAGGAACCAAATGTTCTGAAACTTTAATGAACTCTTGGCTTTATTACACTTCACAGTCATGTGGTTAGGTGCTTTTAATGCATCTGGTGCAGATTGTAAGTGTAAAGCTTTCTCTGTTTAGTCTTCAGAGACTTTTACACGTTTCCAGTTGTCCATGTCAAGTATACTGACACATGGCTATGTGATTAACAGGACCAAATGAACACTGTCTGTCTGGTGTGGGTCACTTTATAGGGCACATTAAAATTGGCAGTGAGAAACTTGGGAGAGTGCATATCACGTTCAAGCCCACTGTATTGAATCCTTCAGCAGTCTGGGCTAATGAAAGCTCGAGCCAGATGTCACAAGAATGCATTAGTTTTTCCCGCACATTAAAACAAAAATGTAATTTTAAACGTGCAGTGATTGCAATACTGGCGTTTCTTTTAACGTAAATGCGGAACTATTTAAATTGAAACAAAATTATCACACGAACATCCCAGATAAAACGTCTTTAACTGGCCGTTGCTCATATCAAAAGCACATTTTAAAGTAAACCGGCATCTGTTTCTAATTAAAACTTTCACAAGTCGAGAAACTAACAAGAGAGCTTTCACGTCGACTAACGCATTAGAGAGGAAGTAACAAGTGATTTGAAATAACAAAACAAGAGAGACTTTCACAGTACAGATATCATTCACACGTGGTGCATACATCTGTAACGCCTCAAAAGTCAAATTGCAACTTTGTATCATTTGTGAACTCACTGAAGATGCTGAACGAAAATTAAAAACGTACCTTTTTCCGGGAGACTTGGCCACAAACTTTGCTGTTGTGACAACCCATGCTCCTCTGCTTTGCCTGCCCCCCTTTCTTGTGTGTAGTAACAGATCGCCTAACCCTTTTTCAAATATGAGCTCTCTCATTGATCGTTGATGCGCAGAAGAGGGGCGATGGGCGGGATCTTCCGAGTCACGGCTGCGTAACAAAAACGCATAAAACAACAAAGAATCTGTACACAGATGCGCAAATTGCCGTCAGCCGCAACTTCCTCGAATATACCAAAACTATTGTACTGTTGAGTTCCTTAACAAAGGAAAAAAATGCAGACATATACATTATTTTGCATAATTAATTTTTGTAACTTAAGTGTGTTTTGACTGGATGATGTTCAATAAACTGTCTTACTAAAAGGTTGAAGTCTCACAATTTAATTTTGAGATTTTGGAGTATCAAAGTTTGATTTCAGTCATTGCTTTTACATTGATTTCAGTACACGATCTTACTTAGTCAATAATAAAGATATAAGTGTTATATTTTCACAGAATGTTTTTTTTATGTTAAAAAGTAAATCACAAAAATGACCTATGGTCACATTTGTGCATCTCCTCCTAACTCTACACTGAGAATCTGTGATAAACTTTTCTCTCATAAGTTTTTGCCTTGGTGTGCACTTGAAGTTTTATTAATAAATGGAAAATTTCCTTGGGTGTGTAAGTGTTTATTAGTAGTTAATGATATGCAAAAGGTACAAATCCCAAAGTAAACGATGGCGCAAGTTATTGTTTCCAAGGTAAATCTCTTTTCTTGGACTACAACAAACACACGGATTGTAGGCAAACAGTTTACTTCTTGGGATTGGTGATGTAGACAAGACTGACATTATCATAATTCCTCCCACTTAGGACTCAGCCTGTAAGTTAACTTCTTTAGCATTGCATTGTGAGCAAATCTTTCAAACATGGTAAGGAGCGTCACATTTACGGCTGATGTCAGCGGTATTCAGGCCAATTACAATGTACCAATCAGCTGGCCAATCAGGGACACAGTTTTGTACAAAATCAGTGCGCTTCAGGAAGAGAGTGAAATCTGGAGCTACAAAAATGTACGTATGTGGAAAATAATGTGTTTTTTAAGCATAAATGACGCGAACACATTGTACTATACCAAATATACACAATAATGGTATTTTTTTGCAATAAAAATAGGTGCCCTTTGAACTATTATGGACATTATTGTTTCTCAACCAGGGGGACAGGACACACTGTAAAAAATTATGTCACATCAACATATATTTTATGTTATTTTAATTTAACAAATAATGTTGAACAATTTCAACTTGTTTTTATAAGTTATGTCAATTTATCAAAAGTCAAAACTTGACTTGCAAAACCAAGTTGTTGTTTTAACATCATGCTGCATTTTTCTTTACAGTGGTCAGGAGATGACTTTAATTATTTAAAATGAAGGAAAACAAGCATTAAAATAACCTAAAACTACTAAAAAACAACATGTTTTCAGTGTTTTTTTATTTTTATAACAGGTAGGCAATACATGTTTTAAGTTATGTCAAGCTCAAGTTTTACAGTGTAGAATTTGTGAGTGGGGGGCTTTAAAATATTGTTGTGGACCATGGGGGGACCTTGAAGTCAAAAAGGTAGAGGTAGTGTTTTTTCATCATGCAATTCTCAGTTTTCACACAGTGAAAATGTAAAGCTAAAATTTCTATATTTGATAGTTCTACAAAAGGGTAATATCATAGAGGCTATTACAGGTCATAACAGGGGTTTGTGTATAGGACTATATACTATACTGTCACCCTGTTGATTCAGAGGAATTCTGTTTAGAGAAACTGTCAAAACAGCAATGAGCCATAGCACAGTCCAGAGATATGTGGATGCGCATGCTGAATGTAAACATAACAGGCATTGTTTATACTGGTCACCAGTTTAAATTTCATCACTCGTGTCATTTTGATTACAGATGAGTTAAACATTAAGTGTGAACTAAATTGAGAGCAAGAATGCGACTGATATTTAAACTATTGAAAATGAATTGGCCATCATAATGTCCACCTTACAGTGGACAAAACATGATATCTGATGTAATCACATTCACTGCTGTATATGGTGTATACAGTAGTATCAGAGATATCTATTTTGGTCTCTTATTTAGTGTATATTAGGCACTAATGTGATACATTGGCTTCGGATCATTTGGGTAAATTGAGACTTTTATTTTTGGCAAAACTCCCCCTATTTATAGCAGGTCTGTTATCAGTCATAAAAGCGATAGAGCAGTTGTTGCTCAGAAGTCTGCGTGATGACAAATTTTCCATTGACGGGCAGCTGCAGCAGAGTCTTGGTGACAATAATAAAGTTAGCTGTCTGTTAGATAAGGTCTGCAGTTATCTACAAGAACAAAAAACAATGTAATCTAATAATACTGCATGATTGTATTTAGCATATGACATGCCAGAGTTAACAGGGTTATCACATAAGAGGTCATGTTATTTTAAAATCAGGTCATTTTAAAGTTTTACTTATGCAATCTTTAGCATGCATTGAATTGAATTGAAATTTTAAATGAAAAGATGACATGTTTTGCAACTGGATGATTCAAGATAGGAAAATGGTTTCATTTTTAATTTCTTTCTCGCAGTGTTGTAAATAAAATGGTGTCCAGACAAACATGATGCTTAATTTGAAATATTTTTCCCATTCCAAGTTTTGTTGGGTGCATGTAGTGTGCTAGTGTGAGAGAGTCTGTGTCACAGGGTGTTGAAAGTGCTTTGTGCAACACAGCTCTTTAAAACAGAACAGACACAGCCTCCTAGACAACCAGAAGATAACATTCTTTCCATTAACCCTCTTACACCACCCCCTTCTGACCCCAGGCATAGTATAAACCTTAAGGTCTCAAAAGGGGTACTTTAAAAAGTAATACTTTGAGACTTTATATATAAAGAGAGAGAGAGAGGGGGGTATGTTTTTCAAGTGATGGTAGATCCATGTTTAGCTGTCAGTAAAACTCAAGAACATGGCTAGTCTTGCTCTGTGTGGACGTCTGCTCTGTTTGACAATCCACCTGGACATCTGGATTGAGGGCTGTATTACACTTTAAAGACAGCCTGTAAAAATCAGGAATGCAAACAATGATGACAGTAATGGAAAAAACAATTGACCTGTTTTGAATTTTTGAATTAGAAACTTTAGGCTTCCAGATTCTTTGCATATTAAAAACAGCCTGTATTTCGAAGCAGGTCAGCCCAGCATGCATTTCAATATTTTATAGACCCCTGATGACGACTGCGTAATCCTGGAAACAGAAGATACGGTATCCCAGACCAAAATGCATGTTTGTTGCCTTCATTTTAAAAACACAGTGTATTGACACATCTTAACATATATCAGTGCCATTGTTTTGTCTCAAGATGCACACCAGTATTGTTTTATGTAAGATTTGTTTGTAAAACTACTTATGTCCTAATGTAACTAAGGCTTAGTCCTGATTAAACTGCCCCATGATGCATTTAACCCTAAACACAAAGACTTAAAGGTGCAGTGTGTAAATTTTAGCGGCATCTAGTGGTAAGGTTTCAAATTGCAACCACCAGCTCACTCCACGTCCCAACCCTCACTTCTGAAATGCATAAAGAAGCTACGATAGCCACCACTGGACAAAAATGTCATCCTCGGAGACAGCTTAGTAAAAAAGTTTGTCTGTTAAGGGCTTCTGTAGAAACATGGCTGCACAAAATGGTGGCTTCCATGTAAGGGAACCCTCTGTGTATGTAGATAAAAACGTCTCATTCTAAGGTTATAAAAACATAACGATTCATTTTAAAAGGTCTTTATACACAACTGATAATATAGTTTTGTATATCATTTTGCATTTCTTTCAAGAGATCCTTCTAAAATTACACACTGCACCTTTAAAGGTCACTTTCTTCCTGATCCCATTAGTGTGTAATGTTGCATAGAGCATAAATAATACCTGAAAACTATAAAGCTTAAAGTTCACTGCCAGGAGATATATATATTTTAACAGAATTTTTATACTTGAACAGAATTCCCCTTTCAAAGCGTACAGCCTGTTTGGACTACAGCCCTCTACTTCCTGATTGAATGATGTCAATAAAAGAGTTTTTGACTAAACTCCACCCACAGGAATACGTCAGTCGCCAGCTTTGGTTCAAATGGCTCTGTTAAGCTAAGCTGCTATTGAATCACAACACCCTAACAAACTACACGATCAGAACTCGATACGTATTTCTGAAAGAGCGACTTCATAGAACAAGAAAGACATCAGCCCGTTTTTAGGATAGTGAAAACAGCACTATAGAGATAGTATAGTAAAATACTATACTAGTAAAATACCATGTTTTTTTTACACGTGAAACGTGAACATCTCTTCCACCATTACTTCACTTCCTAATATAAGACTTACTATCTTTCCCTTTTTCTTGATCTCTATCTATACATTTTTACAAAAAAAAAAAAAAAAAACAAGCAACAAAAACAAACAACCCATGGCTATGTATACTAGACTTGATGAGACTATTTTCAGTGCACTTATGTATTGCTGTTCTTGTGTTGCTAAAATTGCTTCTATTGTTTACCTCATTTGTAAGTCGCTTTGGATGAAAGCGTCTGCTAAATGACTAAATGTAAATGTTATAATGTGCACTGTAAACACAAGCAAAGCTTGAAAACACAGAAAGAATGGGACCTTTAAAACATCTTGGAACAACTAGAACAGATAATTTTTTGTGTTGAGAATAAATAAAAGACTAAAAAAACTACCCATAATGGGTAAATATTGGACAGAACACGTGCTGGGTTAAAAATAACCCAATGTTGGGTTGTTGTTATGCAACCATGGGGTATAATAACTCAGCAGTTAGGTTAAAACAACCCAGAATTGTCAATTTTTAGCCCAGCACGTGTTCTGTCCAATATTTACCCATTATGGGTCAAAATAACCCAGCCATTTTTAGAGTGCAATGATACAAAATATGAACCATATTGGACAGCTGCTATCAAACTTTTGGCAGTCCTTTCTTGAAGGGATAAGTTGATCGAGCAGGTCACAGATAGAATAATGACTACTTCCCAGTTCTATATTCTTTTTTTATACATTATATTTTCACCTACACTTCTCTTCCCAGTTTCAAAATCACCTAAAAATAAAACACAAATTCAATTTCTAGCTTTAAAGTAATTTTAAAGGAAATGCTGTGATGTGGTATTCAAACTTGATTATTTCAGCATTCATGTAAAACGAACAGCTGGTGAAGATTACAAGATGAGAAATGTTTATCACTCAATGAACACATTTTGTTTAACCAACATTTTAAAATGTAAGACTGCCTTTCACAATGAGGTCATAAACTTTGACTTCCTTTACTACAGCTGCGTTTGTCGCCCCCAAGTGTGCAGAATAAAAACTGCAGCTCTCACACCAATTTTATGTGGTGTTTAAAAGTATGACTAAAATGACCATCATGTGAGATAAATTGTTACATTTCTTTAAAAAATAAATAACAAACATTACTTACTGGAAAAGTTGAAAACAACAGACATAAACTTCTAAAATTCAATTGTTTATTAAAAAGCACTGATTGAGAAAACATAATTGATCACATGAGACCTGCATACAAATCAGCAAGAGAACAAAGTCTCACTTACAGTATTTAAAACTTCATTTAAAAAACCTGATTACAAGTCAAACAGTAGTAATCACAGTGTGATTTACAGTAATCACAAATCTCATTGTTTGCTGGTTTTAGAGCTGATTTAAAATACAATTGAATAAGATAATGAGATGAAGATTTGAAATTAAAAATAAGTATAGCAAATAGGCCAACAATTTCTGTGGATTCTGTCACTTAAAACTGATTTGTACCGTGTACAGTAATAAACTCCTTTAGGTTGGTACACTACTTCTCATTTGCCTATGCAAGCACTAGCCCAAAACCCGGAACAGAAACCTTGATCTCGGTTTGTGTTAGTTTTGGGAGTGTAAAGAAAAGCTGATATCGAGGCAACCCAACTCTCCGTCAGAACTTCCTAAAACACCCTGCACTTTATAGTTGCCATTGGTCAGGAAACTGGGGAGTTCAATATCAGGTATGGTGATATCTGACGATGGAAATGCGTAGTCACCCTGGAAAAAAAAAGATGTTATGGCTTTATACTTAAAAAATAAAGACAAAATAAATAAAACACACTACAGATGCGCCATAAAGACCATTTAAACTGTAATAAACTTGACTGTCCCAAAGGGAACAAAAGACTCTCGGGTACACAATACAATTTCACTACCCTACAAACTCTTATGTAAAGGTAAAACAGAACCACTATAAAACTTCACAATACAAATCATAAAAAAGTCATCATGAAACAGTACAAATAATACCTCATGAAACAAGCTCAGGAGGACATACTCACCAGCTTTAAATGGACAATGGCAGGGCAGGCCATATGTATGCAGAGGCTCAGGACAGTCTTGTCCTGGAGGAAATAGTTGATCGAGCAAGTCACAGACATTAGGATAATGACAACTTCCTATTTCCTCTATACATGGTATTTTCACCCACAAACCAGCCACTTCTCTTTTCAGTGTCACATTCACCTAAAAAAAAAAAAAATCAAGAGATCTGTGATATGTACTTAAAGTACCGTGTTCATGGCTTTCTATCATGTTTGAATTTGGATGTGCAGGTTTACAATCCTATGCAAAAGTCACATGATACACATCAAACTGTATGTTTAGGTCATAAAAATGATCTATTAAAGCAGGCCATAAAAGTAGCTGGGATACAACTCAGTTCAGAGGTTCACCATGCAAGATAGCATATAAAACATTACAAATTTCAGCATTTTCTTAATTTTTTTTTTTTGCATAACTTCACACTAGCAAACAATAAATATTTGCATTTGCAAATGTAGTTTTTAACTTCCATATTTTTAATTTAAAAATAGTTTATAATGAAAATATTTCTCATGGTCTTACTTCCTAAATATAGGTGCTGCTATGTGATTCTGTTTTTATAACCCAGAAGAGGAAGTGATCATGACCAAACCCAAACTCTGAAAACCCCTCTTTAAACAAAGAGAATAATTAAATAAAAAATCATTTATTTAAAGATGTTTTCTGTTTCAGAAAAGGACAGATAAAATCCAATCAAGGACAAAACTTTGTCTTAACTCACAGAAAGTGGAGAGGTCAACGCTACGGATGTGGTGCCCGATGCCTCTGCTGTCAAGTGTCCAGGAATAGAAATGGGATCGGGAGAGACTTTCAGTGTCTTCATCTGTGCAGCATCACCTTGCTTACCGCAGTTTTCCCAAGAAAACCCTAACACCTGACCAATGACAGAAATTAACAATTAAAAATCAGTCTACTACACTTGATTATGGTTTATTACAATGTTTTAACATTAGTCATTCACCTTAGTAAATCTCTGGATGTCCCTGCTCTGAAAACTGCACGAGCTCTCCAGTATAAAACAGTTTGCAGCGAACAGAGCGAAAAACACAGTGCGTGTCATTTTGCACACTATATAAGTTAGTCAAATACGCAAAGTGTATCGTTTTTTCTCTAGTTAATCGCAAAATGTAAATCGCGCATGCTCTGAAATCACAGCAAGAGGAGACCTGACAGGGTGAAAGTCCTTATCCAGAAGCAATGAAGACAATGCCAGCTCTCATAAAATCTGCGGCATCTGTACCCCCTGTATGTGTGTGAGAGTATCATGTGAATGTGTTGTGGTATTTGAATGGTTTTTGTTCCGCATTGATATCAACAGCACTGAGGTGTAGAGCGCAGCAGCGACCCCTAAAGGTAGGAGGAAAACATCTGATTATTAATCACCATCATCATTACACACTTCATTAATAATAACAAACACCATTAATCAAAGTCTTGTGTTTCGTATTTGACAACACCTATTGCTCCTAGAACATTTTGTGAACATTTTAGCACAAAACATAAAGGTGTGGCTGTACCACATACATAGACATCACTTGACAGATCGTTGAAATGTAGGCCAACAGCGCCGCCATATTGGGAAGGTCAAGACTGACATAAAGGCGGAGTTTGGGAGTTGAGCCAATTATGACTTTGTCTGAGCTGTTAATGAAATAAAAATATGAAAATTTATATTGAATTTCGGAGTAACTTAAGGCTAAATTGGTTTTATTTCATTTAAACCATATTTAAATACTCTCTCGCTAATCGTAAAGTATTGCAGTACTCTTGTTTGCCGGTAGGTGCCCCCCAAGAACAAACGCTAAACTCCAATGCTAAGAAATACCAAAATCTGACTTTTTCGCCAAGTGTGCACACAATTTGTTGTGGTTTAAGGAGCTCTGAGTATTTACATACATACAGTAGATAAATAAACCCCAGAAAATAGAAACATTAGAATATAAATAACATGTAGAAAAATAAATAAGGCAAAAAACTGTTTTTCACAATTTTTTTATTGCAATTAAAAATTTTCCATGTCTTAATATCAATTGTGCTTTTATTCCAGTAAAACCATAGCTGTTCCATTTACTTCTATTTGTTTAAGACATGCTGACATCTACAATATGGCGGCGCCTTTGGCATGTCACAGACACAGTAATAGGCTAAAATTCTCTTTCTATGGTTGTAACACCATCCTCAAGCTATCATGATCTACAAAACCAGTTTTGAAACTGTGGCTTGAGTGTTACCTCACACTCTTTATGATTTTGTGACTCAACATACTGAATTTACTGTTAACTGTTTATTTTTATTAATTAAATACTTTTTGGAAGGTAAACAAGGTAGGTTTTGACCTTATGCTAATTGCTAAAAGTCCATATCACAACAAATAACTGTCTTATAATAATTGTCTATTTGCTGATTTACAGTAAAACAATAACGTCGTTTGCGTTTATTGGCCACAAGATGGAGATGTTGCATTTGTGTTTCAGAGTGCATGCTTAATACAAAGTTGTCCTGTCAATAAAATGTAACACTCGGTGAGACTGCATTATCCCAACAGCATCATTTTATGCATTAGACAAATGTTTTTATTTAAAGCAACTCACAGTGCATATAAGCTATACCAGCTATACATTTAATGAACAATTGCATTCAATCAAACCCATAACCTTAGCAATGCTATTACCAGTTAAGCTACAGAAAAGCAATACATAAAACAATGCATACATTTGGTCAGATATACTCACACCTCTTAAAGCTCAGTTTTATGGGATAAAGTGACACTGTGATGAGAGAAAGTTTGTAAAACCACAGCTTTGAAAGAAACCATATTATCAGAATCATTTGCTGTTTTATAAAAAATGAAAGTGTGTGTGTCTGTGTGTGTGTTTATCAGGGGATCAGGTTTTATTTAATAGAACACTTGTATTCACAGGCCATATGATGAGCATGCATGAGTCACATTTAATCTCCCTGCATGTGCCTGCAGGTAAATGCCAGCCCATATGTGCCAAATAATCCTCCAACGTTTAGATCCGAAACGGGTACAGTTCTCTATTCAGACAATGCATTGTTCATAAAGTTTACCTAAAAAAAAGTGCTAAAGAAAATCCCGTTTATCAAATTACAAAGCTGGAATTTGTCAGTGTGGCCAGAGGTCAAGTACATTAACAGCCAAGTGCATTTTCTATTAATTGAATTTTGTGAAATAAAATACACGACACAATTACACTTTTATTTGCATTAGATGCTTCATTCTCATTTGCTTATTTGCAGCAACATCTGTCAACAACATTCCCCTTTTAGATTCTCTCAGTATTACTTTACAGCAAACACGCTCTCTAAACAGTAACAAAGAGCACAGGCATGTAAAAAGATCAGAGCCGAAAGATATGGTCCACATGTATATCTGAAAGAAGATAAGACATTGTTGCTAAAATGATTAAAAGTGTTGTTGGAATATTCAGCCAGAGATTGCTGTAAACACATTTTGAGATGTGGGTTCATGGGTAGTAAGTGGTAATGCAGGCGTTATTGCTTTTCAAACAAGCTGAATGTCTGGCACATGCAGCTTATATTGTGTTTGAGCATGCACAGTCTTTTGTCTGGTATTGATTCTTTTCATTCCATATAAGTCAAATGTGTCAGATGTTGGACTTGATGCTGGTTCTGTGCAGTTATGCACAAATGTGATTCATGTCAGCATTTGATTGTATTATGATAAATGCATGCAAAAAAGTTTCAGATTCAGTTCATTATAACAACAAGTTAATTACAGAATAATTAAGAACAGATAGTTGCTATCCTATCTATTTGATGAAATGCTGTTAATTTTTGCTGTCATTTAGTTTTTAGTAAACCACAAAAAATATTTCAGTTTATTGAGACAATTTAAATGTTTGATTCACTGTAAAAAAAATCCGCAATTTTTATGGTAAAAACTGTCAGTTGTGGTTGCAAAAAAAAAAACATTGTAAAAATATGAGAAACATGTAAACAACTTTGCAGGTAAAAACTGTTAAAAATATGGTGCCATTTTTTACAGTAAAGTTCACGCAGGGAATTGTTGAAACATCCTTTTACTGTTTTTCACCTCATAGCGACTTGCATTTTTAACTTACAGAAACCATCATTTGAATCAATAATTTACTGTAAAATAAGTGTATAATCTCGTTGAATATTATTTTCACCATAAAATATATGGTAATTCGTATATTTTAATTTTAAAAACCGCTCATTTACTTTATTTCACGGTAAAACTAAATGTAAAATTTGGTTAAATCTATTACAGTTTTTAACCGTAAATGCCAAGTTTTTTATTTCCGGGTTTTTACCATAGCATTTTTACATTTGTTCTTCCTTGGAAATTATGATTTTTTTTACAATGCAACATATATACATACTGTGCAAAAGTCTTAGGCCACCATGCTACCATTAGATTTGTTGTTTTTGCAATTGTATGAGCAAATATAATTATTTCTCAGTCTCTTTATTAGAATACAACCAGAAAATACAGGAAATATGTAGTATTAAAAACAGTATAAAAGTATAAGCTGAATTGTCAAGTATTTAGGATAAACTCCCCTTCCACTGCAGGCAATAGCAGGCAGCTGCAGGATCTCTTAAACCTAAATGAAATAATTTCTAATTTTAATCGATTGACTTCAGGAATTTAGTCTCCTCAAAAATGCTCAAGATGTGTTTCGTGCCAAGAGAGGTCAACCTAAATACTAAATACAAATGTAGATAATTCTAGACGTTTAATTACTGGAGCATCGAGATCACTAGACAAGATCTAAGCCCCCCCAAGCCCTTCCTTGATGCCAGGCCTGCTGTACACTATTAGCTGTAAATTGTCCTAAACACTTAAACAATGCAAAGTGGGATACAAAGGTCAGCAAGTCAAATTCTTCTGAAATCACACATCTCCTATTGTAAAAATGTTACTCTGAAACCCACACAGATGCATCCTGTAGGTATCCTATAGGAAGGATTCACTCATCATTGCATAGTGCAAGAAATCATGCATGACAATTCTATCATATATGACATAATAATTATTATGTTATAACATAATAATTTGCCTGACAAGCAAGCAGTCTGCTCGACAGTGTAATATCATATATTGTACCTGCAGGGATGAATAAATGTTCCCCCTACAGGACAACTTCAGTGTTATGATACACAGGACATTCTTGTATAGATCACAGCCAATGTTAACATTCCTCATAAATCTGGTCTGCTGCTCAGTAGAGATATATACTTTACTGAAAAAAATGATTCATCGAATTTAATCAATTTTTTTGGGGTGGGTGGTTGCAATCAATTTGTTTAAGCTACATTTAAACAAAAGTTTTATATTTTATTTTACGTTACTAATCTTTTTTGTTTAAATGTATCTTAAATAAATTGATTGCAACCACTTACCTTAAAAAATTGATTAAATTCAATGAATCATTTTTTTCAGTGTTGTGAAATGTAACTGATATTTAAATGCAATAGTCAATAAATCCATACGCAATAATAATAACAAAAAGGCCACTTCTGTTTTGCAACATGACCAAGTTTTACATATCAGCCTTATCCTTATGGTCAGTGTTTAAAGAAATCTTGTAGTAGCATTACAGTTTTACAAAATCTATGTAGTTAACTTCATTAAGTCAAGTTATTTTTATTGTTGTTCTGAGACAGATCCAGATGCTTTATACTGTAGGTGGTACGACTGAGAACCTTGTGAAAGCTCAGACTTTGCCAGTTTTAAGCTGTGCCTGCAGCATTGTTGAGCAATTGCAGTGAATGCATTTGCCTGCACAGGCAGACTTGCTGAGACAGAGCCTGAGAGAGAAACTGATACTGTGATAAAGAAACATTTGACAGTTGAAAAAATGGACTGGGTGAAAGGTTACAACAAATATCCTAAATCCAAAATGTTTACTTTGTTTATTTCACAATGAAGAAACATACACGTAAGGGAATATTATTTGATTTAGTAATTAGAAAATTCCTTTCTTTTATTGTTGTAACCCAATGATTCTCAAACTTTTCAACCTGCCCCCCCCCACCCTGAGTAGGGTGTGTCCTTTGCGCCCCTCCAAAGTAAATTCATGACATAAAACAATCTCAAACTTAAATTAAACGAAACTATGAAATTATATAAGGCAGTGCTGTTAGTTAATAGCCTAGAGGTATAATTACAGAGAGTTTATGATAAATTAATGTATTTTATAAAACTAGAGCCCTACTGGCACCATGTCGCAAAGAAGGCCTGACCCCAGTTTGAAAACCACTAATGTAGTCAGGCCAGTTTGGTCATATTACAGTAAATAACAATGACTTAATTAAAACAGTTACATAAATTACATTTACATCCACGCATTTGGCAGACGCTGTTATCCAAAGTGTCTGCCTGTACATACAAGTTGTACATTTTATTATTATGTGTTTTCTAAAAAACATTAGATCGACCCTACAACATTCTCCTGTTAAGCTTCAGTATAGAAACATCCAACGCTATCTCATGAGAATTTGTACATATTTTATGAGTTGGCTAATTCGTATTAATTCATACGACCACATCGTACAAGTTTTTGCACAATTTGCCTTGACCCATGACATTGGGGTAAGGTGTGGGGTTAGAGGTTGGGTTTCATTGTTTTTTGCATGAGAATCGTACGTTTTTGCACGATTAACTTCGTATGAATTCATACGACCACATCGTACAAGTTTTTGTACAATTTGCCTTCACCCATGACGTTGGGGTTAGGTGTGGGGTTAGAGGTTGGGTTTCGTTGTTTTTTTTTTCATGGGAATCGTACGTTTTTGCATGATTAACTTCGTATGAATTCATACGACCACATCGTACAAGTTTTTATATGATTTGTCTTGACCCATGACGTTGGGTTAGGTGTGGGGTTAGAGGTTGGGTTTTGTAGTTTTTTTTCATGGGAATCGTACGTTTTTGCAAGATTAACTTCGTAAGAATTCATACGACCACATCGTACAAGTTTTTGTACGATTTGCCTTGACCCATGACGTTGGGGTTAGGTGTGGGGTTAGAGGTTGGGTTTCGTTGTTTTTTTTCATGAGAATCGTACGTTTTTGCATGATTAACTTCGTATGAATTCATACGACCTCATTGTACAAGTTTTTGTACGATTTGCCTTGACCCATGACGTTGGGGTTAGGTGTGGGGTTAGAGGTTGGGTTTCGTTGTTTTTTCATGGGAATCGTACGTTTTTGCATGATTAACTTCGTATGAATTCATACGACCACATCGTACAAGTTTTTGTACGATTTGCCTTGACACATGACGTTGGGGTTAGGTGTGGGGTTAGAGGTTGGGTTTCGTTGTTTTTTTTCATGGGAATCGTACGTTTTTGCATGATTAACTTCGTATGAATTCATACGACCTCATCGTACAATTTTTTGTACGATTTGCCTTGACCCATGACGTTGGGGTTAGGTGTGGGGTTAGAGGTTGGGTTTTTTTTTTTCATGGGAATCGTACGTTTTTGCATAATTAACTTCGTATGAATTCATACAACCACATTGTATTAGTTTTTGTACGATTTGCAGGCTGAAACATCAGTTAGTTAACACACTACATAACTAAACTACATCAGTCTTGTGTGTTGTCGAAACATCATTGTATTTAACAAAATTTATCCATGGCTGCTTTTATTCAGTATGGGAATAGAAAGGGATAGCAAAGCATAATAATCTATTAATTCATTTATGTTTATTCTTCATCCTAACTGTAAATATAGAGGGGACATGAACAAGATTATCCAGATATTTCTTGAATCTTGTGACTGTTGCAGAACAGGAGAACTGTAATATAGCCTATTCTGATTTATCATTTAACAGAAAATATTCCCACCAAACTATGACATACCATCGCCCCCATGAACATCTCGCTGTGGATTTATCTGTCTCCTTTCTAGATAACAATGAATATTTACTTGCAGATATCTGGGCTGTGTGTACGTATGTGTATCTGTGTTTGTGTGGTGGGTGAGAGAAGGAGTAGTTCATGGCCATGGGCTCATCTTAAGATATCTGTGTAGCACTCTGGAATCTGTGTTATCTGTTTGCATTTCACTAGTGGTCTTTCTTTCTCCTGCGTTAACACCCACAGACATCTTCTTGAAAAGCTCTTTGTTCTGATGAGAATAATTCCAGCCCTTAATCTTCTCCAAACTCTTCAGCTTACTTTGCTTATCAGCAGCTGAACTACGTTGTCACAACAGGCAGGAACAAAAATTTGAGCAAACTCTTTGTCTTTGCACTATTGCACTAAATCCACTTAAATGGAGCTTATACGGAGCACCATTCACACAAAAAATAAACTTTGTCATTGTTTACTCACCCTCATGTCGTTTTGAACCCCTTGTGTCTTTCCTTGTTTTTCAGAACTTAAACATAGACTTTGTAAAAAGTGTTATTTGGGGTTTTATGGTTTTTTTATGGAAGTGGATGGTGACCACCAGTGCCGGTCCTAGATGCTGGGGGGCGCCTTTATAAAACATATTCACTGTCTCTGCTTAAATGTAGATATAAACAAAATGTTAACTAAAACATGCTGTATTACATTTTTGCCCGATGGACATTGACACTCAAAATACTTCCTAATTATAACAGACACATGTTTTCTGAAAAGCCATACCCTTACAAAAATTACAAAAACATGGTTCATTTTCATAAGGGTTAATCTGTTACCTTGGTATTTACAAAACAAGGTCTACTGGCAAATATATTCTTTATGCAGAACATCAGACAAGCAAATGAAAATGGATAAAATAAAAACAGCTTTTAGCAAAACTATAACAAACAACTCAACAGATTTTATTTGCTTAAAAACTAAGCCATGATCAGACTCCAGAGGTAAACAAACCAAAAAATGCATCAATAATTCTATAAATTTGCAAACTTTAAATGTAATGTGCATTGTTTTAAAATGCTAACAGGAGTCATGCATGAATGAATGTGTTTATTTTTTTAACACGTAAGTTATGAAAATGTTTGATTATTCATGCGTACATTCCTAACAAAACACACAGGACTAATGTTGAATCTGGAAATTTAGACTGACTGTAAATCATTGCATGGTTAGTCAAGACTAAATAGGAATTTAAAACATTAGTGTGTTCTTAAATCTTTTTACTTTACCTTTCTGGCGCTTTACGTTTTTCCTGCTCCTGATGAATATATTTAATCCTAATCCATATATTCCTAATCCGCCTGATGACGTTAAGAGCAAGGGGTAAAACCAAGTGGTTTGGGGCCCTATGCACCTTGTGTACTCTGCATATAGGGAGGACCGGCTCTGGTGACCACCTCGGTCACATCCACTCCTATAGTAACCAGAAATTCCTTTAAGCTTCAAAATGACCGAACAATTTTAAATAAAGAAATCCCCTCGACATTTCATATATATATATATATAAAGCTACTAACCAACAGCATTACATTGCATAATTTCATATGTTTTGTTTAATTCCAATGTTAAGTTTTTCATTATTTTATGTCATACATTTTCTTTGGGGGGGCATGAAGGGATGCACCGTAAGGGGGGCTGCACACCAAAAAAGTTTAAGAACCACTGGTTTAGTTGTTACACATTATTTAAAAGTAAACATCCTAAAACTGCCTAAACAGACACAAAGAATGTGCACTGAAAGATAGGCGACGCTTTTAAAAAATATATTTGGGATCTGAAGAACAAAGAGATACATTGGGGATTTAAACGACACGAGAGTGAGTAAATAATCTGAAATTTTTCTTTTTCGGGTGAACCATCTTTACATGATGCGTGGCATAGCACAGTGGACTTAAAAAAGGTAGCAGAGGAAAATGGAGGCTTAAGAGATATAAATGATCTAAAAAATGATAAAACATACATGCACCTCACAACAGGATGTCATCACAGTCAGATTTACAATGCAAATCTTTGAATTTGAACCTGCTGACTAAACCAGTTTTAGTCTCTCTCAACAAATCCTGGTATAAATAACTTTAAATATATTACACTGCGAGCAAAAATATGCAGACCTTAAAGTGCTATTTGTACCTGGTCTGACCCCAAATCTCAACTTTCACTATAACCAAATGCGCACTCATAAAAATAAGGGTGCTAATTCAGTCAAAATAAATCATGCATTTAAAAATCAGTTTTATGTAAAAGGTAAAAGCATTTAATCCAATGCAAAAATGTATAGTAAAATGTATGCATGAATGAAATGTTTTACAAATCAGCCCCAGTGTCTTTAAGAGCCTGCATACACCACAAAGCACCCTACAAACTGCTAGAGTCAACATAATTCAGAGCTATTCAGAGTTTAAATTAAACTCACAAAAACTGAGATCATCCACATTTACTGCAGGTTAAGATTTTCTCTTCCTTAAGGCAGCAAACGCATCCAAACAGATATGTACACATTATTGCGGCCTCCGCAGTTTTCGCATGCATACGTTCAAACATGCCCAAAAGGAGAGATCATTAAGGTGATCATTTCAAATTATATTCATGTTATAACAAATACCCATAACAATATAACTGTTAGAGAGAGAGAGAGAGAGAGAGAGAGAGAGAGAGAGAGAGAGAGAGAGAGAGAGAGAGAGAGAGAGAGAGAGAGAGAGATGTGTTGTATGTCAGACTCAGCAGGTCTGCTGAGAGTTTGATTGTATTTCCTGGGCGTGCTGCAGAGTGCCTGCTCCTGTACCCACTCTCTCCAACCATGCACCATCTGCCTCTCCTGCTCTGCATTTTCTGCCCTATCTCCTCCTACATCTAAACAACCCACCCAAAACCCCCCTCCACTCATCACCCTCCCACCCTCATGGCCTGGTTAGAGCAGGGCCAAGTAATGACGGTGATGATGTGACATAAAAAAAGGTGTTCTAGCACTCTTTGTTCCCTGTTGGCTTGATGTTCTGTCTCATGGCAGTACAAGGTGGATAAAAAATGAATAATGCCTCAAGTGCAAAAACTTGCCAGTTTTACAGCTTTCAATGGTGAAGTGAGTAATAGCCAAACTTGTTTTATAAGTCTCTGAAAACAATCTTTTGCTTCATTATATACAGTACACTAATGCGGTGACCTGGAATTGTTACCGCTCTGTGCAACTTTGCTGTTGTTTCTACAAATAACATGCACTTAATTACAAGGACAATTCAGCATAGACATACAATTATTATTCTTCGTGACCCTCATTTGAGCAGAATGATGCATGTTTTCAAATAATACTGAGAGTGATCAAGTGAGAAGGAATGAAATGTTCTCATTTTTACACTAATGAAAGATTTGTATGGTAGGATTCACATTCAAAACCAGTAATTACACCCTCTGTCTTCAGAAAGAAGGAACACGTGTCCCACCCTTCTCTTTAAATATGGCTTTTGTTCCTGCCTCATTTAATACTTTAAATATACTGGTCTTTGCTTGTATCGCTAAACGGCTCATGTTTCGTAGATTTAATGTTTATGTATAAACAAAAAAAAATTTGGTTTTACATACGTTAACTGTCAATTTCGTTCTTGATGCCAATTTGGACTTCAGGGCCTGTCAAGCTCCAAAAAACAGTCGAAAACACAGCCTTGCAAAGCATAGCTTATTTGACTTAAAGGACCAGTATGTAAGAATTTATATCAATGAATCATAAAATGGCTCTGATATGTCAATAGACATTAAGAAATCATATCCATTTCAAATACTTATATCACTGACAACAGTGGTCTGGCCAGGATATTGTCATTTAAAAAGTGGAGTTGCAGCCCTCAACTGATGTTTATGTTGTCACGTTGTGTATTGGCCACCAGTTGTGTGATTGCAGTACCAGTTTTGGCCACAATCCTACATACTGTTCCTTTAAATGTGTACATAGATGTTCGTTGCATGCGCATTGCAAAAAAAATGCAAAATGGGGTACACACTACATTCGCTGGTACACAATTGTGCAACCTACAAGTAAAATGTCCACGTGGTTATAAAAATCCAGCGGTGGCTTACATTGCGTCAGCACTAACTTACATCCTGCTGAAGGCTTGTAAGCCACATCACGTAGGTGTATTTATCACCGGTTTTTAAAGGTTAAGCCATGATAAATTAAAGACTTTTTACCTTTTCTACACCATTCAAGTGCCTCGGATTTTATTGTACTATTCTGACAATAAATTTTGCGAAAAACGGCTATAATTCTAGCTAAAGTCCGCATTTACACTGCATGGTTCAAATAACTTATTACAGTTTTTTTCTCTCATGTTTCAAAAAATCGGATATGACCCATGAAAGTGTAAGTAGGAATAAAGCACATGGGTTCTGATAATCATTTCATCTGCATCCTGTGCATATCGCACCATCTTACTTCTGCGCTTACTGTAAGCTGTTCCAGGTCAGTATGTCTAGTAGGGCTGGGTATCGATTCAGATGTTCCAGATCGATTCATTTTCGATTCACAAGCAATTCAATTTCGATTCAATTTTCGTTTCGTGTTTTTTTATTATTCTCGATTCTCGATTCAACTCAATGAATATAGATTTAATACAAATACTATATTAATAAAAAATACAAGTGAACAGCAGTTTACAAGTGGGTAATTAATAAAAAGAAATTAAAAGCCACATCACTATTGTCGTCGTCTTGCTTGCGAAATCTAAAATGCTTCTAACATCTAACATCGTGCAAGGCAAAAAAGAGGGTGACATCTAGTGAAGAAGACTAGTAATTAGATTAACGTTAATCTTACGTTCAATGTTTGCGGAAATAAATATGAAAGAAAAAATCGATTCTGCTCTTGTGAATCGATTTTGAATCGACCACGTAAAAAAAAAACGATTAATAAAAAAATCGATTTTTTTGCCCAGCACTAATGTCTTCCTTGAATTGTTTCACCAAGGGGTGGTTTCCCGGACAGGGATTAGCTTAAACCAGGACTAGACTTTAGTTTAATTAGGAAACATAACTTACTAAAAACATGACTTGTGTGCATTTTGAGGCAAAACAAAGGGCAAGGATGTGTCACTGGGGCAGTACCGTTTAAAAAAAGGTCCTATTATGTACCATTTAGGTACAAATATGTATCTTTGAACTGCCAATATGTACCTTTGATGTACTAATATGCACTCTTTGGGTACAACGGTGTACCTTTTTGAAAGGGTACTGTCACAGTGACAACTTTTGTACCTTTATTTCTGAGAGTGTAAGTCAGTGCAAATTGTTTTTAGTTTGGACAGCTTCTACATTTATTTCAGTCTAGGACTAATCTAATCCCTGTCTGGGAAACCGTGTTTACTGTAAATGCAGATATCATATACAAATCACTTTAAAAAGATGATGTATAAGGGTCATAAATAAAGGAAAGTTGCAAAGCGAAATTGGTCCGCAAGGCTTGCATTGTACCATGTTCCAACCCATGTTAAGATATGGACAATTTTTAGGTTAATTTAACCCAGTGGTTGGGTTTGTCCATATTTTACCCAACACAGATTACACAGATTGTCGTAATTTTTACAGAGCTGAACTTTTGAAAGTCTGCTGTTAACACCAAAAGTGTGAAGTCTTATTCACAACATGTTTCAACTACTCTTGAGAAATGAATAGTGTCATTGACACCAGTGGCCGAATGCATAATCTTCTAAGACTAGTCTTAAAATGTAGTCATCTATTTTTTTCTTCAAGACTGATCATAACTGTTTTAAGCATGTTACATGAAAAGGTATATTGGTCTAATTTAAATCTAAATAGTAAGACTGACTAGCCCTAACTAATTGCTATAGTCAGACTTGTTCTTAAGACACACTCTTAACTTCACCGCTATGTTTATGCAGGTGACCAAAAGAAAGACGGTCATATGGGTTTAGAACAACAAACTTTACTGCTTCAGCCAGCTGAAAATAGTAAAATAGACTAGCACACACATTAAATGTTGGTTAGTGCTGGTTGGTAATGGTCTATCAGACAATCTCATGCCATTTCATAACTATTTTACAAGGTGCTAATTTCATGAATTCATACAATCTCTGGAATTTAGGGGTGGGGCTTCATTCTTTTTAGATTCACATCGTTTAACTTCATCCGAATTAGCTTCCTCGTAAAGTAGTTATGAATTCCCGAGAGATCAGCGTGATTGACCAAGGAAAGCTTGCCATGGGATGTCTGGCAGGGACCCCAGCATACAAAAAACACAACATATGGTGGTGACCAGCAAAGCTGTTCTTTTCAACAGGGCAGCTACAATCAAAACAACAATTCATTCTCGCAGGGGAGAACAAACAAGTGACTTCAATCCATGCTTCTTTCGTCACAAATATTTAGTAAAGAGTGCCATCTATTTCCCTCAGAGTCTGACAAAAAAGTCTGAGGAAAGAAAATTGCTTTCATCTCTTGCTAAAAGGAATCTCAGCATACTGTACTTTTGTATGGGTGCTGTATGTGATTTACCTGTCTTGCTTTAATGCCTGTAGCAAAACATCTGTGATAAAAACATCATTGTATGAGCAGTCAGAGCTGACACAAAAGAGTTTAATGTCTTGCAAACAGTAAATCGAAACATAAACCTACACCTAAAATGTTTGCGATTATGTGCAAGTTTTTTTTCATGTTCAAGTTTTGTCATCAACTTGAATTCTTTACGTGCTTGGGCAATGTTATATTAGTTAGGCAGAAGTGTCATTTTTGCTCACATGTTGTGGATAAAATAACATTCAGCTGGGCTTGGAGTCAAATCAGATAAATATCTTTCTGTTCAAACACCTGATTTGTATAATAATACAGGTGGATCTCATCTTCCCTGTTTAAGGGATAGCTCACCCAAAAATGAAAATTTACTTCATTTACTCACTCTCATGTTGTAACAAACTATATGTATAAATTTCATTGTTCTGATGAACGCAAAGGAAGATATTTTGAGAAATGTTTGTAACCAAACCATTTGTGGAGCCCATTCACTTTCATAGTAGGAAAAAGAATACTATGAAAGTGAATGGGGTCCACGAATGGTTTGGTTACAATCATTTCTCAAAATATATTCCTTTGTGTTCATCAGAACAAAGAAATGTATATAGGTTTGTAACAACATGAGAGTGAGTAAATGATGACAGAATTTTCATTTTTGGGTGAACTATCCCTTTAAATAAGCACAATACACTGATCTGCCCGAAGAAACCTTCATTATCTTCTTGAAACACCCAGCGAGGAAATCTTTCGATTAGCATTGCAAAGACGGACTGACATGCGAGTGAGCTGTCGGTCTGAGCCCTCTCGCTGATCTCAGTGTGAATTGCAATGCAGCTGCTCTCATTCTAATGATGCAGTTAATGCATTCATCTCTCTTTATTTGACAGCTCCAAACACAATAAACACAAAGCAGCAATTGCGTTGTTCACTGCCCAGCATTTCAGTCAGAGGTCATTGAGAGTTGTCTATAATTCATTTTTTGCAAAGATCTGGACAAGGTAAATGTCAGATGAATAACAAGTTTATGTAGCTAATAGCGTGTAGCATCTTACTGGACACATTTGGTTCAAGTTTATTTAAAGGGGACATTTCACAAGACGTAAAATAAATCTTTGGTGTCTCCAGAGTACATATGTTATAGCTCAAAACACCATATAGATAATCTATTATAGCATGGTTGTGCAGATTAAGAGGCGGTATTATCCCCTTCGGACATCACAAGAGGAGCCAAATTTCAATGGCGTATTTTTTCACATGCTTGCAGAGAATGGTTTATCAAAACTAAGTTACTGGGTTGATATTATTCACATTTTCTAGGTTGATAGAAGCACTGGGGACCAAATTATAGCACTTAAACATGAAAAAAGTCAGATTTTCATGATATGTCGCCTTTAACACTGTGAGAGACTAATACGACATTTTCATGTATATTTTAAAACCTACAGTAATTGTTTATAATTTTACATTTATTTAAATTTACTAAATTTATTTACTCACTCTCATGTTGTTACAAACATTTATACATTTCTTTTGCTGATAAACACAAAGAAAGATATTTTGAGGAATATTTGTAACCAAACCGATCGGAGGCCCCATATTCTTTATTCCTCCTGTGGAACTCAATGGGGCCTCTGATTGGTTTGGTTACAAGCATTCCTCAAAATATTTTCCTTGGTGTTCATCAGAACAAAGAAACGTATACAGGTTTGTAACACATTAGTGAATGATGATTTTCATTTTTGGGTGAACTTTCCCTTTAAGTGCATACTTAATACTTTGACATTACACAAACATATATCTGTCATTCTATTGTGGTCTTTCCCGGTATTTGTTTTTAGCTACTTTAATCAGGTTTTTCAAGTTGCAAAATAATGCTTTGAGCATCTGTCAGCGAGGTTGTAAAAACTTTCATTTGCTACTCTATATTGTGCTCATAGCATGTTTGAACACATTGTAATAAATAAAGTGCAATAAATGTATTACCCATCAAGCTTTTTAATTGTATCCCACAGCAAAAAAACCTGTCTATCGTGACCGAATGACAGAGTTGTTTTTATTTTTGGGGTGAACTGTTCCTTTAAAAATATCCTGCAGGTAACAAATGAAACATGAACTGCACAGTGATTGATTACCAATCTCTTCACTGAGGGTTGGTAGCACATCCAGAGATGCAACGGAACACTAAGGAGCAATTTCCCGGACAGGGTTTAGATTAATCCAGAACTAGGCCTTAGTTGTATTAGGGCATTTAGTTGTTTTTACAAACATACCTTACAAAAACATCACTGGTGTGCATCTACAATGATACTGATATATTTTAAGCTGTTTTCAGTTAAGAAAGCTCAAACATGCATTTATGTCTGGGACTAGCTTAAGCCCTGTCTGCAAAACTGCCCCTAAGTGATCCATCCATGATCCCCTGCAAACACACTGAAGAGTTCATAGACGTGTCTATCAGCCATGTGGTCAGTGAGTGCAGGACACTGTTTACATGGCGCAGACAGCTGTGAGTTTCAGTCATTCGCTTGTTGTTCATTACTTTGACAGATAAACAAGCATGTCTGTCTGACAGCCAGTAAAATTCATGGGAAGCAATGGTTAATACTTTCACTTTTTTCTCAGCTGTGTTTGGTATTACTTAGAAAATAGCAAATATGGTATCAATAAATAATTCCTGAATGTTTATTTGCTACAAAGTTGCAACTGGGACGGTATCTTTAAAAAGGTTACAAAAAAGTACAGCCCCAGTGACTTTTGTACCTTTGTGTACCTTTTTTACGTGTTTACATCATGCTGTTATTTTTTATTGTCAAAATATTAAGGTTGTTTTAATTCAAATGAGTTTGGTTATGATTTATCTTTCCGAAGGGCACGAAACGTAATAGACATTTGATCACTAAGTATTTTCATTGTTAGTTACTGTTTTGCATTACTGGATGGTCTGCTATGCCTATTGTCATTATGAAACTTTATATCACTGCAAAAATAGCTCAGTTCATTGAACTTAAGGCAAATTTGCACTGATCCGACAAATGCCAACAAACACCATCATTCTCATTTATAATAACAATTTTTTTTTTGCTGTTTATTGGCATTTGTTGGATCAGCGTGATTTAGCATTTACAAAGACTGACACATGAATAACATAATACGTTTAGAGAATTTCAACTTGATTTCAAAGTGGTTGCAACTATATACTTTACTTAAAAGTTTAAGAATTTGTAGTTTCAAGTAACATTGTAACAGTGTAGATTAAAAATGTCTTAACATAATTAATCATATTCATAATTAGGAAATACTTTCTACCACTGTAAAAAGTAAAAGTTGGGTCAACAAAAAAAATTACTTCATTTGGTAACAGTTAAAAATTGAAGTAAAAAATTAAGTTAAAAATATTTTAGGCGTTACAAAATGAAGTATTTCTTTTTTTACCTTAAATTTTTACTTACAGTAAGAAATGTAAGTTTTAAAAAACTTCAGATTTTAGCGTTACCAATTTAAGTAATTTTTTAAGTTGATCCAACTTAAATTGGATCAAAATTCTGTATCATTTTGAACATTTGAAAAGTAAACTTGAAAACCCATTAATTTATTTTCTATTAAAACTGTCTTAACATTTTCATCTTATTATTACAGCAAACTGAACAAGCAAAGAAATATTATTTGACAATCAGTCTTGTACGGAGCCCCTCAGGAGACATGGAGCAAAAAATAAATAAATTGTGGTTTCGCGTGCGCACGTGAAACTATCGCGCGCTCCCATGAAACTTTCGCGTGCGCACGTGAAACTATAGCGTGCCCACGTGAAACTATAGCCTGCGCACGTGAAACTATCCCATGCTCACGTGAAATTATTGCGTGCCCACGTGAAACTACTGCGTTTAGTTTCGCAATAGTTTCACGTGAGCAGGCGAAACTAAACTCAAAAAAAGAAAATTCTGCACATGAAAGTTTCACGTGAGCACATAAAAGTTTCACGTGGGCACATGAAACTAAACTTTAGATTTTTTTACTCCAATGTCACCTGTGGGGCTCTGTAGTCTTCTTTCTATTGCCTCTCAAGGAAATATTTGGTTCTGAAAGTATTTTTTCTGTAAAACAAGGCAAAAATAAAAGTAATGCATTACAATATTAAGTTACTCCCAAAAAAAGTAACTAATTGCATTACTTAGTTACTTTTCATGGAAAGTAATGCTTACGTTACTTTTAGTTACTTTTGCGTTACTTTTTCTTGGCTAAAGCTTGATCTCTTTCAGGCCTTGCAGGTGTTTTTATGACTGAAAAGTTCTGCATTCAGAAATTGCATATTTCATCACAAAAATGTTTAGCTCTGGCCTGCCATCTCAGTTTCTGACTCAAAATGTTTCCACACAGGCACAGAGAGTGCATACGTTTAGTTTAATTCAGTACATATTTTTAATCAAATTAATTAAACTAAAAAAGTAACTTGAGTTACTTTTTTGAAAAAGTAACTCAAATATTAATGTGTACATTTAAAAAGTAATGCGTTACTTTACTCGTTACTTCAGAAAAGTAATATTATTACGTAACTCAAGTTACTTGTAATGCGTTACCCCCAACACTGTTGCTGAATGATATATTTTATCAATATATTAAAAAAGTATAACAGCAGATTATATGTACCATGTTACTCTGTCATGTACCTCTGACTGCTAATGTTAAAGGCAAATGTAGACATACAATACAAAGAACGTGAGACAATGACAATAATGAAAGGTCAATGCATTATCTGAGGAGGAAGCAGATAAAAGATGTCACTTAAACCGTTGTGTCTCTGTCAAACACAGAGGAGGCTGCTTATTTTACCAGCTTCACTCTCATGCTGTACCAACCAATGCTTTGTATTTATCAGCTTGTAAGAAAAAAGAGTAAAAAAAGTCCTTCAGTGTATTTTATATAGGTGATGACTGATGCATTATGTCATATCAGCATGTCATATAAGCAGAAAAAAATATAGGACCAGTATTGTAACAAATACTGATACGAAACTGAACTCTCTAAATGAATAATATTGTGAAATAAAGATGCAGGTGGCTTTCTCTCTAAATTTTCGCCTCATCCCTTAGGGTTTAACATTTTTCACTTCATCTTCAAAGTGCACTTCGGCAAAGTCCACCTGCTGCCGGTGGCTCAGTGCCCACCGTCTGTTGGGTCTTATTTGTGGGCCATGCCTGCTCCCTTGCTGGCTGGGTCCATGTGCGCATCCTCTCTCACTCCATGGCAGGTCCTGGCATCATTTCTTGTGGATTAGAAAGTGCTGTCGTACCTCACTGTACACAGTTCTGTTGCCGTTTTGGGTCTTCATCATGAATGAACTGTGGATGGATTAACTCTGGAAAAAGGTGGAGAACTTGGAGAACCTTACTGCTAAGAAGATCTCTTCAGCAAAACTGTACACACCACATTTCAGTCTGTCTGAATGTGAACAGGGATCTCTGTTTACATAACAATTACACAGAGACCATGTGCTTCAGGCTGTTAGCAGTAGCACAAGCCCTAAGAATAGTTAATTGCCTTCTGGTATCTATTGGAGGAGTTTTGTGTTCAGCTCGCTTGTTATTCAGGCACTAATATTCTTTAATCTGTTTCTGTATTTTGTCCACAAACTTCAAAAGCACTGAGGTCTCTCAATAAACTATGAAGCAAAACATTGCCATAAAATATGAAATAAGCATATTTGTACTTTTAACTTTAGAAACTTTCTGGTATAGTTTGTGTAAAAGCACTAGCGATCTTCCTCACCCAAATTCCAAACTAAACAGGAGAGAGAGAGAGAGAGAGAGAGAGAGAGAGAGAGAGAGAGAGAGAGAGAGAGAGAGAGAGAGAGAGAGAGAGAATAAAAGAGGTGGGAAAGAAAAGTTAAACGCCTCCAATCTGTTTTTTTGAGCCTGGCTGGTGGCTCATGGGTGTTGGGCTGAGTTTTGGGGGAGGGAGAAGAGTTTTGGAGGGAGGGACAATGTCATCAGGATTGGGGAGGAGATGATGAACCTGATTCCTCTGGGAATAAGGTGTCAGCTTTACAACTCTCTACAGTCGTGAGCATGCTAAATTGACTGGAACCTTCAACATTAGCTTTATGGAAGTATTTTGGTGTTCATTATGGATAAAAAGCGATTAGCTTTATTGTCGCTCTGGAATACTGTCATACCAAAGGTGCGAGGACTTTGAAAACTTTTATGCATTACTGGAATCCAGGACCTCAGGTAAGTTTCTGAGATGTCAGGCATGCGGTGTCAGTTTCCTTAACTTCTCTTTCTGTCTTTTTAAAGTGGATATTTCATTTCACAAAACAGTTTAAAAATGTGGATTTGTAAAAGTCGTTGTGGGTTTGTGTTAACAATGTTTTACAGTAATAGAATTGTATTAATCTTATTTTGTTATGGTGAACATTATGATGGGCTATTCAATCACAAAGTGTGGAAATGAAACCAATTGAACTGTTTTTGTAGGTTTTCCAAAAACTGAATGAAGTATTTATAATAATAATAATAATAATAATAATAATAATACAAAGTTCCCCTGTAGCAAACAAGAGGGTGCTACCACACACATGTGCAAACTGAAAGTGGGCTTCACATGATTTATGTAGTTAAACATACTAGAGAAAACTATTTAATATTATTATGTATACCACAAATTTATATTTAGAAAACTATCTTTTTAACATCTTAACTGTAAAAAACGAAGTTAAAACAACTTGGTTTTGCAAGTCAATTCAACTTACTACTTTAAGTTTTGATTTAAAAAAGTTGACATAACTTATAAATTCAAGTTGAAATTTTTTAACGGGATTTAAAACAAATTCTGCATATTTTTTTACAGTGATTTAATCTGTTTACTGAACACAGCATGGCTAAGGCCTAAGGTAACATTGGTGTAAATGAAATATTATTTTAAGAAATATACATCTATTTCTTATCTCAGCAATAAAGGCTGGTCCATCATTAAAACATGATATTGAGCTGTGAGATAATTATATATTAATTATCGATTTGCAACTGTCAAGATGATAGACCGCTGTCCAAGGCCAACTTAAGTAGGATTAAGCTACATCTCCAAACTCTTCAATGAAGACCTCCTAGTACGCGTGGAAAAGGGACTTTTTATATCGGCTATGGAAATGTAGGTGCTTATTTTATTAATTTAATTTATCAAGGAAGTGAATTAAAAGGAATCAGTAATAAATGATATTTTTATTGCTAGAATTCCACATACATATAACAGTATTTAATAATTATTGCCAATTATTATTTGGTACCGATAATACAAATTATTTTGTAGCATACATACAAGTTTATGCAGTGCAAAACAAAATGCAGCATGAAGTTAAAACAACTTGGTTTTGCGAGTCAATTCAACATATTGTTTTAAGTTTTGTCTTAAAAAAGTTGACCTAACTTAAAAATTCAAGAACTTAAAAAAGTTGAAATTGTTTAGCTTAATTTTTTAAGTTAAAGTAACATAAAATATGTGTGGATTAGACAAAAAGATTTTTTTACAGTGTGGATGATTTGCCAAACCTTTTTTTATTTAAAAACATTGTGCACTGTAAAACAATATGTCATTTGATGTTATTTCAACATTTATTTTTATGTTATTCTAACTTATCAAATTTTGTTAAGTGATTTCAACTTCAAGTTTTATAAGTTATATCAACTCTTCACCAACCAAAAAATGTAATTACAGTAGTAAGTTGAAATGACTTGCACAGCCAGTGGATTAATCTTAACATTACAAAAAGTACAAACTTTATCAACACATTACCTCCACTAGGGCTGGGAAAAATCTTTTTTTTTTCCGATTAATCGTGTTTTTTAAACGTAATCGATTCAAAATCGATTTTCAAAGGCCATGAATATATATATTTTATATTTTTCCACAAACACTGAACATAAGATTAACGTTAACCTAATTACTAGTCTTCTCCACTGGATGTTACCCTTTTTTTGCCTTGCGCGATGTTACCAAGGAGTGAGAGGCGAGCCTGTCATTCATTCATTCAGTGCTTAAAATGGTGGTTTCAGGTGCTTTGTCAACGTTGATGCCACCTTCACATAAAAAGTCTGAGGTATGGAAGCATTTTAGATTTCGTAAGCAAGACGACGACGATGTGGCTTTTCATTTCTTTTTTTTAATTACCCACTTGTAAACTTCACACTGTTCTTTTTTATAAATATAGTATTTGTATTAAATCTATATTCAGTGAGTTGAATCGAGAACCGAGTATAAAAATCAAACCGAGAATCGGAACCGAAAATCGAACCGAGAATCAAATAGATTCGATAGCTTGTGAAAAGAAATCAAATCAATCTGAAACATCTGAATTGATACCCAGCCCTAGTCTCCAAATTTGTGCTCAACAGCACTAAAAGCTCGTAATATAGGGGAACCATTTTTAGTGCTATATAGCACCTGAAAAGCACCCATGAAGAATCATCTAGGGGTGATATAGCACCACTATAGCACAAGATATGGTTCTATATAGCACAATATGGTTCTACACAGGTGCTACATAGGTGCTATATAGCACTTAAAATAGTTTCCCTATGATTACGAGCCAGTGAACCACCTTTAGTGCTATTTAGCACCGTTTGTTTTTTGAGTGTAGACGCAAAAGAAGAATGTATTTAATCTTTAATCTAAACAGACAAAATGCATCCATTTCCTTTATATGCATCCATTTCCTTAATACAATCAAAAATGGCATCATTTCAGATAGTGGTTTGTCAGTTAGTGCTTTCGCGTCACTCGAAATACACCACTACGGTTGAACTAGTTGTTCTCTTGAAAATGACGCATCTACGGGCATGTTGATGCTTGGCTCTGGCCACAACTTTTGCAAACAATAAACCAACCGAGAGAGCTAACATAATCTAGGCGGTTTTAAGTTATAAACCCATACACCACAAACCATCAAAAAACATAAAGGAGAAAGTTTCATAAAGAGCCCAGTTTAGTTTACGACAAAGACATTGCACTTTACACAAATTGCTTCTTAAAATAATGTTGTAAATATGTGACCCTACCTGTAAAAACGCATCTAAAGTCATTTTTTGTGATTTACTACTTATTACATAAAATCATCATACACAATGTAAAGAACATTCTGTAAAAATATAAGCTTGATATCTACAATATTGACTGAGTAAGATCATGTCAAAGATTGAAATCATATTAATGGCCAAAAACCAACTTTGACGATTGATATCTCACAACTTGATTTTGAGACTTTAGCCTGCTTTTCACAAGCAATGTCACATATTGTTCAAAACCTATGCAATATTTGATTTTACTTTCTTAATACTCTGCTGGTGTCACTCAATGTATTATATTATACAGTGTCAATACAGGAAGTGTGCATGCATTCTAAGGTGTTCACAGTATCCTTAAATGCCGTTGAATCTAACAAAACTGGCAAAGTGAGATCTGATAGTGAAATATGATCTGAAAGGCCCTGCCGCCTGGTTGAACGTGTGGTGACAGGTTGATGTGAGAGTGAAGGCTGCAGGGTAGCACACATCACATCCTACTGCTAACAGACTCACCCCGAGGGATTTCGCAACTTTTACCGGCTGGATTTTCGAAGCTTTCATATAGCTGCAAAAGCATTGTTACTGTAACTAACTCACACGCGATGTTTATATTCCTTTAAAGTCACGAATTATGTGTTCCTCGGTATAAGCCGCCACCACCACCCCCACCACACACAAACCAAAAGACTGATAGAGAGATACAGAGATTTATGGCTTTCTAAATTGTTGTCATAAATGTTTAGACAGGAATCTGACCTAACTTATACTACATGATCAATGGTTAAATTAATGAGTTTTGATTTCTTCAACAGAGTTCTTTGGAATAGCGTTACAAAGTAGTGGTGTAGTTTAAATATGCTAATGTATTGTATTTGACTAGCTAAACCGTGTGAAAAAGAGTATCATCTGTTTTAAACAGTTCTAGCTTGTCAAGACATGTGAAAAAATGAGGAAAAATACCAGTGTGTGGTCTTTCACAAGATGACATTTGGATAAATAAGTCTGCAAGTCTTTAATCTGAATATGGGAAAACATGAATATATGACCAAAGCAACTTATGATGACCATAATCCACCTGGAAGAAAATTAAAAAGCCCCTTAAAACATTGTTTTTTTGCCTTGTTTCAGGTCTGCAGGTCCCGACAGAGAGAATGGCCTTCACAGATACAGCCATAATTCTCACTGTCACGGCAGTCCTAGGAACCATAACCAGATGTCAGGGGAGCTTGCTTAAAGACAACTCTCTGCTGAGGTTCACCTATCATTTGTACAATGCCAGCATTTATGAGAACTCTGCTCCCAGAACTTACTTGGAAAGTCCTGTCCGGATGGGTATCATACTATCTGATCCCTTCTGGGACATCAAGTACAAGATTGTTGCTGGTGATGATGACGGTCTTTTCAAAGTGGAGGAGATAGCTGTCGGAGATTTCTGCTTTCTGAGAATCAAAACCCGAAGCAGTAACTCTGCTGTGCTCAACAGAGAGGTACGGGACATCTACACTCTTACTGTTGAAGCTACAGAAAGCATCTACGACAACAAGGCTAGAACAAAGGTATCGATTCAGGTGCTTGACACAAATGATCTGAAACCGCTGTTCTACCCTGCCTCTTATAATGTGCTAATCAAAGAAGACACACCGATCAAGTCAAGTCTGGTGAAAGTAAGCGCAACAGATGCTGATATTGGCAGCAATGCTGACTTTTATTACTCATTCACGACCAGATCCCATCCATTTGCTGTTGATCCTTTCACTGGGATGGTTTCGCTTGTCAAGAGACTTAACGCTAGTCAGAGAGACAAGTATGAGCTCACCGTTCTGGCAGAGGATAGGACAAAGAAAATCTCTGGTGTTCAAAAGTTTGGAAATGTAGCAACGGTTGTTGTGAACGTGCAAAAGGTAAAAGAAAATTTTACTATTATCACACCCATCAGTGCAGCAAATCCTCAAATGGATGATTGCACAATAAACGTGAACATCAAGATGGATCCCAAGGAGAAGGAGAAAGCTGCGTCTTTGAGGATAGTTGAAGGGGATTCACCGAAGAGCTTTGAGGTTGTACCGTCTGCTTTGCAGGGCGATGGCTTTCAACTGATCTCAACAAAACTGATTGACTGGTCAGAAAACCAATTCGGATTAAACATTTCTCTTCAAGCAATAGACAGAAGTAATCCCTCTTTGCAAACACCAATAAAAAACGTCCATATCCCTCCACCTGATTTTAAACCCATGAAATTTGAACAGGAACAGTACCGTGTCACCCTTAGTGAGTTTTCTCCACCAAAAACACATGTGGTTAAAGTATCCGTGGGGCCGAGTTTAAGAAATACAACCTTCAGTATCAAAGAAAACACAGATAGATTCAAAATCAGTGCCAAAACCGGTGTAATTGTGACCACTCAGTCTCTTGACTTTGAAAAGCAATCTCATTATGAGTTTGATGTCACAGTTAATAATGGAGAAGCGGTAACCAGGGTCATTGTGGATGTAATTGATGAAAACGATAATGCCCCTAGTTTCACATTGGCCTCATACCAAGCTTCCCTCGCTGAAAATGTTCCAATCGGAACAAGCATCTTAACCGTCTCCGCTTTTGATGTTGATAAAGATAACAACGGTTTTGTGACCTTCGCAATAGCAAACACAGCTCCCGTGCCTTTCAGTATAGACCCATTGACCGGTGTGATTTCTACTACTGAGGAATTTGATTATGAACTCATGAAGAGGTGGTACCACCTGAGAATCTGGGCCTCTGATAGTGGCAGCCCTTTCAGTAGAGTGAGCGAATGTTCAGTAACCATTACCATGACCAACATTAACGACAACGCTCCAGTGTTTGAGCGGGTGGCGTGCAATGCCTCCATACCTCGAGACTTTGCAGTGGGGAGGAGTATAGCAGAGATGTCAGTACTTGATCTGGATGAACTGCAGCAGATTATATACGCAATAGAGTCTGGAAATAATGATGGATTGTTTGCTATTGACCCTTTTACTGGCACCCTAAAACTTGCCAAAGCCATCTCTACTTATGTATTAGATAATTCTTTATATAAACTTAAAATAACAGCAACAGATGGCAAATATGATGCTGATCCCAACACTGTAACTGTGCGTATCACAGCCAAGGGAACAGACGCCTTCACGCATTGCGAAGACACAGGAATTACTAGGCAGTTGACAGAGAAGCTTATTGAATCATTTAAGCCTTCCCTTACTGTCAAAGAAGACGAGTCCATCTCTGATATTCATATCATTAACCGCCACATTCCAAAGTTTTTCACAGGCACACCAAGCTCGATTGACATACGGGAGGACTTTGATCTCAATGGTTCTGTGTTGCAGTTTAACGCCACCGATAATGATTCTGGGTTTAACGGAAAGCTTGTCTATGCAATTTCCAGTGGAAACGAAGATGGGTGTTTTTATATCGACATGAACGAAGGTGACCTCAAAGTCATTTGTGAACTGGACAGAGAGCAGAAAGCATTTTACATTCTCAACATCACAGTGTATGATTTGGGCTCTCCACAAACCTCTACTTGGAAATTGCTTGCTGTCAGTATTTTGGATGCGAATGACAATCCACCGTTATTTTCCCAGCCAAGATATACTGTATGGATCCCAGAGGATACAGAGCTCGACAAAAGCATCTTCAAAGTCAGTGCGGTGGATTTTGACCTTGATGACAATGGGGAGTTTAAATACTCACTATTAACCTTCACGGATTTGTTCAAGATTGATGAAGTCACGGGAGTGGTGAAGGTAGCTGGGAATTTAGATAGAGAAACCTTTAGCAGATATGACTTAAAAATTGAGGCCAGAGATCAAGCCAAGCAAGACCCCCAGCTTTTCTCATTTGCAGATCTGGTGGTTGTACTTGAAGATGTTAATGATAATCCTCCGAAGTTTGAACCCACAATCTTCAAGGTCAAAGTTCCTGAAGACGCTCCTCTAGGCACAGTGCTGTTATGGGTCGAAAGCTTCGACTTGGATCTGGATAGTGGAGGCCTTATAAGCTACAACCTGAAAAACAATGAGGCTGGTACATTTTTACTAGACACCTCCACAGGCTGCTTGACCCTAGAGCATGAACTGGACTTCGAAAAGCAGCAGTTCTATAATCTAACTGTTCGAGCCGTAGACCACGGAAAGCCAAGGTCTTTGTCATCTTCATGTTTCATCGAAGTCGAAGTGTTGGACGTCAACGAAAATCTAAACCGACCAATCTTCAGCCTGTTTGTACATACTACAGCAGTTATGGAGGATGCTAAAATAGGAGCCTCAGTTCTGACACTCACCGCTGTGGATAACGATCTTGGACGAGATGGAATTGTTAGATACTATATCCATGATGGCTCAGGGCTTGGCGTCTTCACGATTGATGAAGAAACAGGTATGTTTGAGATGACAATATTTCATGTATGTTCTACATGCTTTACTCGTGGAAGGAAAAATACCTTGTGGACATTACTGAACTTTTTATTGATCCAGCATTTGACATATGGTGCCAGACACATTTTAAGGCAAACAATACATCATGTTTCGGTCATAACCTAGAGGTCAAGAAGATATTTAGGGTTTTTTAACCCAACATGCTATATAGCGTATTTCTAATTACCACTGCTAACAGTAATCCAGGACTCACAGAAAATAAGTAGTGGACCTTAAACATAAATGCATATGATTTTTCAATTTACCTATTTCTGTAGCTCAGTTGTGTTGTGACCAATACAAAAGGCTCTGGTTTTGATTTCCTGAAAACACACTTACTTAAATACTTTAGGTGCACTGTTGCTTTGAATAAAATCGTCAGCAAAATGCATAAATGTACTTTAGTATATCGTTTCGACCTAATTAATGATAGACATTTCTGCCTTGCAGGTGTTATTCAAACTGCAGGTCCTCTGGATCGCGAGGCTGTGCCACACTATTGGCTAACAGTTTATGCAAAAGATTTGGGCACCGTACCACTGCTATCCTGGACTGAGGTCTACATTGAAGTTTTGGATATAAATGACAATCCCCCAGAGCTCTCCCAACCTGTTTACTTCGCATCAGTGCAAGAGAATCTGCCGAAGGGCAAATCTGTGCTCAAAGTATCTGCCACCGACATGGACAAGTCCTCAGAGGGAAAACTAACTTTTCAGATCATCGATTCTCAACGTGTATATTTCACCATAGATGCAAAAACAGGTAAACTCTTCTTTAAATAGTTCACAATCAAAAGTTTCACCTTAACTCATTTTTACCTTAATGAATTCAGAGTTTGTTGGCAGTGATTCATCTTAATGGTGAGTCATCTCATGTGATAATACAATCTCTTAACAGATTGATTAAACATGTCTAGGCACACTTTTTACGTAACGGTGGTATGCCACGTGAAGGGCACAATGAATAGAGTCTCTAATTACTGTACTGTGAATACCGTGATCAGTGTGTGTAATTTCGGGTCAAGGGTGAAAATAGTTGTTCGGCAGGCCCACAAAGATTGCACACAATCACAAAAACACAACAGCTCTGACCATTTTTGCAGCTTAACCTGGCCTTTGAACAGTAGCTATGAAAATTAGAACCGCATTAACCAGCGTTGCAAGCTTACACTTGTCTTTACTAAGTCTTGTCCCTTTGTTGTTCGATCTGCCCCACCCTGAACTAATAGACAAGAATTACAAAGAAGCACAGAGGGGGTTGGGGTGTATTTTATAAAAGCTACATCACACTAAAACGCTCTTGAAAGGCTTGTAAAGTGTTCAAAATGTTGACGCTTTGTCATTCCCACTGTTAGAACCCAAGTTTGCCTGGAAGCTTTAAGCAAACACGTCTTTAATAAAACTAGTGTGACATTGAACCATTACTCTACATGAATACTGTATGAATGAACAGTCTTGGAGTAGATCAAGGGGAATGCTAAATGAATATGAAAGGGTAATAAAATCAATGCTACATCTCAAGAGCAACAAATCTCTCTTGAGCGCTGTATCGCTCTTTCCCTCAGGGCTAAAAGGACTGAAGTTCACTCTCGAGGTTTCTTAACCCTTAAACAGGCAATGTGCACCACGGGATACGCTCTCTTCAGTGCCTTGTTTGGGGCATAAAAAAGATTTTTTAACCAAATCCTTCTATCAGCTATCAAACCTTGGTCTGTCTTGAATATGTGGGTAACATTATTTGCTTCAAGTTTTTTTTTATTGATTGGTCAGCCCGGCCCAAATCCAACATGGCCACCGGTTTTGCAGGACAGTCAGATTTTGTAGTAAGAAAATGAATATTAATCTTACTTTTCTTCTTTAAAAAAATATTAATACTGCTAATATTAATTGTGAGCATTGTCTTAAGGTGCTGAAGAAGAAAATTCGGTTATATGTTGTTTATATTGTTATTTAGCACATTTTGAAATATATGTATCCCCTGAGATACATTGCCTGATTAGGGTATAAAAAAGGGATTAACCACAATATGGCCTATCTTTGTATTTTGAGTTGAAAAAATGTAATAAATGATCAAATTTGCAGGTTAAACTGATATTCGTATATTTAGGTGACTGCATCTTAACATTTTAACTGGATATTTTCTTTTGCGGCTTCACAACAGCTAATTTTATGGTATAAGGAATGATAGGGAATATGAGTTATAGAGCCAATACCAATGAATTCTTCAGATTTTGAGAAAAGTGATGAAGATGAAATTTTTTGTGACAGTGCAGTGGTGTATTAGAATCAAGAAATGTAGGTAATTTTCCTCATGCTAGGCATGCATTCCTCTAAATTGCAGCCAATAAGAGGCCTCTGCATGAAACACATATAGACACATATAGTTTTTACATTGAGGGGTAGTTCAGGTTGTATGCAAAATTAATCAATTCTTAAATAATTTACCAAACTAGTATTATCTAAAAAATATATATTTTTTTGCAGGTGGAGCAGAAAAAGCACCAACGAAGCCAATGAAGACATTTAAAAACTGCTCATTCTTAGTTAGGCCTACCTACATTTAGTTGTGTTATTTACATGCAATGTTACTAGTAAACCTGTTGTTTACACAGTTTAAAATGGATGAAAAAATATATATGGCATGTTTTAGAGCAAGAGAGGAAGTCAGAATCACATAATTTTTGCTGCAAATAAAAAATTAATTTTGATGACTTGGTCCTTTTTTTATACCTTAATAGGGCAATGTATCCCGGGAGATACAACTCATAAAATCCTGAATATATCAAATATTTTAAAAATTCCAATGAATATCTATTACATAAGTCCAGATGATACAAAAAATGTCATGAAATGATTTTTTGCTCATCGTTTTCCACTCTTGCCTGTTTAAGGGTTAAGCTCCATGTCAGAACAGGACGAGCACAGATGATTCATCATTAAAATGAACATTGTGACTAAGCTAACCGCCTTAACAGCTTATCACCACAAAACAGCACATTTATTGTATTTTAATGGATATATATCTTACAATTGGCAAACAGATGAGATAAATCATTCCTGTGTGGGTTGGGAATATAGTTTGCATCATCAAAGGTAGACTGAATCATCTCCTGTAGATCGAAACAAAGGCTTTTGGTATTAGTAGTTTCATATTTACACCTGAACGCTCAAAGCACTTGAGACATTTTCAAATCCATGTATTTGTAGGGCAGGCGAATGTTAATGTCAAAACCACACTTTCTGGAAATGCTCTTACAGGATCACCTGCCTAAATACAAGCCATCATAAAAGCCCAGCAGGATTTGTTTTTTAGTGCTGCAGTGGTTGAAAGCTGTATGTGCTCCTCTTCCACTAAAATGACATTTTCAAGTGTTTATTGCAGTGGTGTTAAACAGCTTGTGCTGGTGTATTTTGTCTAACCCTTAACATGTGCTGTTCTGTCATAGAGCACTCATAACACTCAGTCATAAAGAGATATCTGTCAACCTCTTATGTTGATCCATAACACTGTGTTTCTTGCAACTCTTAACTGTAGTGGTTCTTGTGCACTTAGATTTCAGTATGCATCGGGCACTATGTACAGTAGAGGCCAAAAGTGATGTTCGGGGAGGAAAAACTGTACAGTATGGCTCAGGACAGATTAAAGAATCAAAATATAAGGACTATAGTAAAAAATAGAGCTTTTAAGGGATTTATTATTGGACAAAATAATGTGGCCACAAGCCAAACCACAGTGCATTAGGAAATATAACAAAGCATACATTGACTACAGTTTTTTGTTATTAATATTTGTTGATCCTCTATTGTGGTCACATTTTTGTCTGCATTGTCAGAAACAATGGTAAAAAATTCCCAAGCGGTCACTAGGGCAGTACCCTTTAAAAAGGTCCTAATACATACCAGATATGTACCGATATGTACATTTGGTAACAATACAGTACCTTTAATGTACTAATGTGCACTCTTTGGTAGCAATATGTACCTCTGAGGTACCGCCCCAGTGACAGATAGAGACCATTTTTTGTCTTTTTTTTTCTGACACTGTGGACTATGTCTTTATAAACTTTGTGCGTGTTGTGTGCACTTTTGTCAAGTCTCCTTAAATTCTTTATAAAGCTGAGCTTAATTTTATACTTCAAACACACTGAGGCAACATACATACAACATTTTAATGCATCTTTTATAAAATATTTGAATAAAGGGCTAAGATGTCAGAAGTTGTACATCACTTTCTGCCGCTACTGTACAGTATGTATCTTCACCGACGCGAACATAAATAATAACTGCCGTTCCCACGGCTTGTACACCACAGGTTGACCTACTATAAACAGTGTAACAAAACAAATAAAGCTTTAAAAACAAGCCTGCGAGAAAAGAAAGTGGGTAAGATGGGGAGGGGAATAAACAGGTGTGCCATCCATCTAAAGGCAGCGCCACTGCTCACTCCGTCTGTTTCTTATTCTGTTTGTTTAGGTGTGATCAGCACCCTTGCTGCCCTGGACCGGGAACAAAAAGCAGAGCATATTTTTGAGGTTGGTGCATTCACAACCTAATCTTATAGGCCAAATATATTATTCTTTTCTTTTGATTTTACTAATTTGTTTTATTACATGCATGACAACTGAATTATACAATTGGGTAATTCTTGCGAAATTAGACTTATGAGGTGTCATGAAACATTTTGATAAAAAAAGTAAATGCAAAGTAAGAGTATCAAATCTCTTAATCTCTTCATGTACTATTTTGCACATGATTTCAAATGACATCATACAAACCAATTTTGTTGTTTTTTCATTACCGCAACGTTTCCATGACTGGATTTTGGTTCTTTGACATAGAAATATTTATAATAAAAAAATCTAATCTTCAGTGCATGTTATACTATAAGCATTTACAGTAAAGAAACATGTGGTACTTGTTGATCATTGGTAAATGTAGAAACAATAATAAGGAATATAAATGTGTCCAAAGTCAATTTTCGAATTTCTCATCCTTCGCAACAATCATTATTTAAAGGAGCATTTCACCCGTAGAAACATTCATCTTTAATAAAAGTGTGTCATATTTGTAGTCGAAATGTAACATACATTTCGAATTTGGTGCCTATTTGACTGAGAAAAGGAGTGTTTGTTGTCTCACCCCCTCAACAAAGATATTGGACTTCCTGCTTTCAATGATGCAATATGATGATTTTTACATCATTGAAAGAAGGAAGTGCAACACTGAAATCTGTATTTCTCCTGTCTCAGGGGAAACTGAGGAAATGATGCATGACCATTCAAAAACATGACTGGGGTCCTAACTATACAAAGCTTAATGCAAATGAGTGAAGTGTCCCTTTAAGCCCTCAAGGAACTACTTTCAAAAAAAAAAAAAAAAAAAAAAATAGTTGGAAGGGGCATAATTGACTGTGATACTCAAGATGGCTACCAAGCAGTTCTTATGTTTTCTCTTCAGATAAAAGTAGAAATTTTGTTTGTCATAGTACCTAGACAACTTTTTAGTTCTCATTGCCGAAACATGAGTTTGTAAATGCATTTAATGTAATATCATGTTGCGGTAATGATAATTTTTATGATAATCTAAAAAATGTAAATAATTATATAGGAAATATTTTTTAAATCCTCTAAAAACAATGGTTATAGTAAATTCAGACCTTAATCTTATATGTGCCAAAAAATTGGCCTTAAGGGCTTTATAAAAAATCTGATGCTGGACACCTTTTAAGTCCGGATTTCGTGAGAATCCCCCAATTTAGTTTTGCTTTAATTATGCATGCAATGTATTTTCTGTAAACAGCAAATATGGCTTTGGTTTTGTGATATGGGTGTGAGGTTCATGGCTGTTGTCCCCTCTGTTATTGTTTAGGTGATGGTGTCAGATGAAGGAGGTCCTTCACTAAGCTCTACTGCCACCGTAGTTGTTGAAGTCTTGGACGAGAATGATAACAGCCCTCAATTCAGTCATAAGCTTTTCCAAGTAAAACTTCCCGAACAGCAGAGCACAGCCGAACCTCAGGAGATCTACAGGTTGGTTGCCCGTGATGACGACGTGGGGCTCAATGGGATGATCACGTACAGCCTTGAAGACAGCCTTCAGGATCGATTTGGTATCAATCCTGAGACCGGGGTCGTAACAGCTAGAGGAGAGTTTGATAAAGGCAACTACAGCATTCTGACGGTATGGCATATACCTTATTGCAGTATTTGTATATTTTGAGAGTAAGCTGAAAAAAATGCACCTTTTAATTTTGTTTTCTCTCGCATTGCCATAGGTTAAAGCAACAGATCAAGGGAACCCTCCAAGAATGTCTAAGACCCGTTTGCATGTTGAGTGGCTACCTCAGCCCGAGGAAAGCTCTGAAGTGCTCGCTTTTGATGAACCCCCCTTCAACTATGTGGTTATGGAGACAGATCCTGTGACAGATATGGTGGGGATCATCCATACAGAGATAACTAAGAATCTACTCTTGTTTGACATTATTGGTAAGCAAGACAATTATTTACCATTCATTGTTTGCTGGTTATGGTACAAATTACTGTCTAAATAAATGCTGACTTATTTTCAAACACAGCATTGGGTCAAAAAGAGACGAACCCCGCCCATTGGGTTGTATTGGTTGTTTCAATGCAAAATGCTCATTTTAACCCATTTTTTGGATCAAATACAAACATTTTCCATCATAATTTAACCCAGTGGTACACTGTAAAAAATCTCTGTAGAAATTACAGTATTACTGGGAACTAGCTGCCAGTAACTTACTGTAGATTTTACATTTATGTTATTTACTGGCAACAGTTTGTTCAAAGTTAAATGAACATGAAACATTTTCAGTATTTATCTGGCAACCAGCTGCACAATTACAGCCATTTTTTTTACAGTGTAGGGTCCACCCCTTTTAACCCAATGGCAAATTTTAAGTTTTTTTTTTAGTTCCAAAACAATGATTAAAAGCAAACAAAAAACTTAAAAGAGCATGAATGAATAAATTCATAACTTAATGAATTTTTGATTTTTTTATTCAATTTCTGCTATCTTAGTTTAATATGTAGAGACAACTATAAGCCATTTGTTGGTGCTTTCAAAACATTATTTGTTTAAATGATCCAAGATATAACCTTTTTTTAATAGTTGAATTTTTTATATCGTTTGAAAAATTGAAGATGTAGGGGAAGAGCTCAGTTAGGGGTGGTATTCCTATTTATTTCAACATTATAATTTTTTTATTCTTTTTTTTGTGGCTAAAAACATCATAAAACACACCATAATAATGAATTTTATTGTGGTCAAAGTTGTTAAAGATTATAAATCTTAGTAGTGTTGGCTGTCTTGGCACATGGTAAAGTAGCCTACTGGGGGTTTGGTGTCATTGTGATGCTTCAGCTTCCCACCCTGTGATAAGATCTGTGCCAGAAGGCAGGGCTTAGTGAGACAACATTTCCTCAGATGATAAGCCAGAGCACTAGAGGAGCTCCACCGTCAATCTTTCAGGTCCCACCAACCCATATTTGCCTCCAGTTAAGCACTGAACCTGAACTCAACTCCTTCTTCATGCTTCCTGCATTTTTAACTTTAGCCCCGCAGACTCATTCAAAGAAATATGATTACGACAAGACAGCATTCATGTACATTCCTTAAAGGAATATTCAACTTTTCAAAAAAAAATTTACTCACCCCCATGTCATCCAAGATGTTTATAAGATGTCTTTCTTTGTGCCAGCGCGACCTTACGTATTACAAAATCACGCCGAAAGGTCACGCGTTACATATGTGAATATGTAAACAATGTACTTATATGTAAACAATAAACTGACACAAAGACATTAGTTGGTATCATTCCACATACAACAACGTAGAAACGGTCCTCTTTCTCCACACTTGTAAACACTGGAGGGATAGTTTCGCATACTTCATGCATGAACTTTTGACATGATTACGTAATATGTAAGTGCACGCTAGTGCAAGACAAAAAGTTGTGGTTTTAAAGTACTTTTTTCTTTTTGCCAAAAATTACGATTTATTCACTAGATAAGACCTTCTGCCTCGGTTGAGATTGTTTAGAGCCCTTTTTAAGCTGCATTGAAACTCTAAACTGTTGAGGTCCATTAAAGTCCAATATATGGAGAAATGTTTTTCTTAAAAAAGTAATTTCTTCTCTACTGAAGAAAGAAACACACAAACATCTTGTATGACATGGGGGTGAGTAAATTATCTGGATTTTTTATGAAAGTGGAGTAATCCTTTAACACACTCTTACGCATGAACACCTTATCTTTTAAGCAGCATACTGTACAGACATTAAAGAAATATTCCATTTTCTTAAAAGAAAAATCCAGATAATTTACTCACCACCATGTCATCCAAAATGTTGATGTCTTTCTTTGTTCAGTTGAGAAGAAATTATGTTTTTTGAAGAAAACATTGCAGGATTTTTCTCATTTTAATGGACTTTAATAGACACCAACAATTAATGCTTAACTCAACACTTAACAATTTTTTCAACGGAGTTTCAAAGGACTATAAACAATCCCAAACGAGGCATAAGGGTCTTGTCTGGCAAAACGATTGTCATTTTTGACAAGAAAAATAAAAAATATGCTCTTTCCACAACGTTTCGTCTAGGTCCGGTCCAGCGCGACCTAACGTAAATGCGTAGTGAAGTAGGGAGGGCACGTGTTACATATATAAAACGCACATTTGCGGACCATTGTAAACAATAAACTGACACAAAGACATTAATTAGTATCAGTTGACATACAACAACGTAGGAACAGTCCTCTTTCTCCACACTTGTAAACACTGGGGCGGAGTTTCGCGTTCGTCTTCTGTGACCTCTTGACGTCATGACGTATTGCGTGGGGTCACGCTAGCGCATCACGACTGAATTTAGACGAGAAGTTGTGCTTTAAAAGTGTATATTTGTTATTTTTATTGTCAAAAATGACAATCATCTTGCCAGACAAGACCCCCACGCCTCGTCTGTGATCGTTTATAGTCCCCTGAAACTCAGTTGAAAAAAACTGTTCAGTGTTGAGTCAAGTATTCAATGTTGGTGTCCATTAAAGTCCACCAAAATGAGAAAAATCCTGCAATGTTTTCCTCAAAAAACATAATTTCTTCTCAACTGAACAAAGAAAAACATCAACATTTTGGATGACATGGTGGTGAGTAAATTATCTGGATTTTTCTTTTAAGAAAATGGAATATTCCTTTAAGATGCAAGAATTTCACACTTTTTCTCTAAACTTTCCATACACAAATTAAGCATATTTACAAAGTATACTTTATGGTTTTATAATAACAATTTAAAACTAATTTCTGGTTGACTAGTTCTGTATTGTGCCAAGTATTTATGTGAATAAAAAAAGAGATCTTCAAATAACTTCTTCAGAGCATATCTCAAAGCCTAGCTCAACAAGACCAATATTAGACACGGTCAGTGTTCAGCAAATAGGATGATAAATCAGTTTGAAAATTGCTTAATGTGTTAAATTAAGAAATAAACAAAGTTGAAAAGCTACTTAGAAACTATAATCACATTAAAACAAGATCAAAAAACCTTCAATAGGTGGATTTCTTAATAAACACCATCTGTTAAAGCAGGCATGAATTTACCCCCACTGTGAAAGACGTCTGGTCTTATATTACATGCGCCAAATATTTCCTTTTAAACAATACTGCTAATCTCACGACACAGTGTTACTCAGGAGTGACCTCCTAATATGCCCTTGTTTTGTCTTATACACCTCCTTGTACAATAATAACAAACCCTCATGCAGGTATATGTGTGATTGGCACATATGCTTTGACATGTACAGTATCTGAAATCAGTGCTGGTGCTTTTCATCAAAGCCTTAAATTGCCATACATGTAGGCTTATCATCCTGCACTTAAATTGCTGGTTTGAAAGCTTAGTTCACAGGAAATTTTATCAGTCATTACTTACTCACCCCTATGTGTTAATACAACCTAGTTGAGTAAATGATGACTCATTTTTGTTTTTGGGTGAGCTATCCCTTTAAAGACTTTTATGTGAATTACAGTATGTGAAAACCCAGTAAGAGTCATTTTTACTGTTTTTACATGAATTCATCCTATATGTTGTAAAGAACATCTTACAATTTGATTAAGACACATTAGCTTGGATTTCACAGACAATCACATCTTAAATCTTATGAACTCTGGGAAGTATTTAATCCTAACCCATAGCTGATGTTTTATATTAGGTGGGGATGAAGAGCAGGACTTCTACATTGAGAAGAACACAGGAATGATTATCAAAGCCCGGCGTCTGGATGCAAGCGTAAAATCTAACTACAACTTAACTGTCAGAGTCACCGACGGATTTCAGGCTATAACCACTCAGGTATGAGCAAACATGTAAAGCCGTCACACAATATGCAAATAGAGGTTTTGCTATTGTAACAATTTTACATTCTCATTGTAAACCAATAAACTTCTTATGGGTTTTGTCCCTTAGGCATACATTCAAGTAGTAGATATAAATGATCATCGGCCCATGTTCCTGAAGAGCCTATATGAGGTGAGGGTACCAGAGGACACAGCTCCATGGAAAGAGATCGTTCAAATCAGCGCTCGGGATGTAGATACAAACAGTGGGCTCTTTTACACCATCCACAACAGCTTGCACCCAGACAGCCTGAAGTATTTTCACCTGGACCAAAGGAGTGGTGTGCTCGTCCTGAAAGAAGAGCTAGACTATGAGACCATAACCACTCACACTCTGATTGTGATGGTAAAGTAACCCTTGACTTAACTAGACTCTTGTCTCAAGGTTGTATGCAAATGGTAATGATAGCCACTTGATCCTGTTGCAATTACTGGCAAGCCAGAAAAAAATTATTAATCGACATGACAATGTCATAGGATAAGACATTTGCAGTTAAATTCCAAGCGTATTGGAAGTCATGTAATTACCATGATGCACACAGAGATATGGACGGGTTGGAATTTATGGAAAACCATAAATTCCCTAAACATTGTCTCAGAATTCCTCACTAAAAGGGTCAAAAGTTTGCCTGTCTGTCTCTTTAACTCTTAAAGACATACATGATTTAATGTGACATGGACAATAAAACAGATTTTATCTTTGCAGGTCCGAGATGAGAAGATCCCAATAAAAAAGAACTTTGCAAAAGTTGTTGTGCATGTGGAGGACTGTAATGACCATATCCCTGCATTTATGAATACTCATTATGAGGGATCCATAAGTAATTTGGCACCCGCCGGCACAGAAGTATTGAGAGTCAAAGCCCTGGATAAGGATACTGGCAGCAATGCAGAAATTGTTTATTCCTTTCACACTGGTGAGATATTTGCTTGGAGCATTATGGTATCTTTGCTTATTAGTTTTACATTAAACTTATTATGAAAAGTAGCAATTTGAATTCATAGGCACAGGTAAAATAATAGGGTTGCCTTTTTACTTTATCTCACTGTGACGCTTATACTGTAAGTCCTACTTTGGTTCCAGTTAGGAAATAATAATTACATGTAATTTGTTTCTGGGACGTGAGGCAAATAATTTTGACATGAAATGTTCTCATTTTCCCTGAAGGTGGAAATGTGGATGGTGCATTTGACATCGACCAGGTGACAGGAAACATACATGTGGCTAAGGTGTTAGACAAGTTTCCTAAGGAGCAGTATCATCTCACAGTAAAAGCCACAGATCAGGGATTTCCCCAACGAAGTGCCCTATGCCCAGTTACCATCACTGTAAAACTGTCTGAATTTACACCTCCCATATTCTCCTTAGATGAATACATCACTGAGATAAGTGAGGCCATACCTCCAAACTCCCCGATGCTATCTGTCTTCGCCAGCTGCCCTTCCTCAGTGATTTACAAAATCATTGATGGAAACCCCGATGGGACATTCGACATCAACATCAACTCTGGACTCCTGTCTGTTCAAAAAGCACTTGATTTTGAGGAGCGTCCATCCTACCGACTGCAAATAAGAGCTATAAGTACTGCGGGAGTCTCATCTGATGCTATGGTCAACGTGTACGTAATAGATGAAAATGACAATGCCCCTATTTTTTATCAGGGCACTTACTATGGGCAGATCAGTGAGTCTGCACCAGTGAATAGCATTGTAACTGGGGCCAACAACGTGCCATTGGTGATCAAGGCATCAGATGCTGACAAAGACACAAATGCTCTTCTGGTGTACCAAATCCTTGAACCTGCAGCTCAAAAAGTCTTTAAAATAGATCCAAGCATGGGCACCATTTCTTTAAAATCTACAGTTGACTTTGAATCAACGCCTGAATATTCCTTCAGCGTTCAGGTCCGGGATTCTGGTGAGCCTGCGCTAAGTGCTTCCAAACCATGCAGAGTAAATATCCGTGTCTTGGATTTTAATGATTGTCCTCCAAAATTTGCTTTACCTGTATATGAAACTTCCATTAACTTGCCTGTTTTTAAAGACATGGAAGTTATCCAAGTAACAGCTCATGATGCAGATTCAACAGTCACTTACATAATTTCAGAAAGTAATCATAATCACATATTTAAAATAGACCAATCGACTGGAATGATCTCAATAAATGACTTGAGGTCTAAATTACAGTCCTATAATGAGGAGTTAAAAATCATTGCCTCAGATGGGTTGTACAAAGACACAACAACTGTGAAAATCAATGTCATTAATACAACAAAGTCTAGTCTGAAGTTTGAGGAGAGGATGCACATGGCTACAGTACAGGAGAACACTACAACTGTAAAAAATTTAGCAGTCCTAAGGGCAACAGGGAGCTACCTCAATGAGCCTCTGCAGTACACTGTTTTAAACCCACATGGGAAATTCGTAGTGATTCCATCATCTGGAGTTTTACAGACGACTGGCGTTCCGTTTGATAGGGAGGAACAGGACGAATATGACGTGGTTGTGGAAGTCAGAGACACGGGACATCCACCACGTGTAGACGTTACCCATGTTAAAGTCTTCATAGATGATATCAATGACAATGCTCCTAAGATATCAAATTTGCCTCATTCATTAATGATTTCTGAGGAGACTGAACCAGGGGATGTTCTCTTCCAAGTGCTGGCAACTGATGATGACTTTGGTGAGAATGGATCTATAATCTTTTTACTGGAGGATGATTTTAATCTTTTCAGAATCGACCCTTATCTTGGGGATGTTTCGCTAGAAAGACCTCTAGACTTTGAATCAATGAATAAATATGTGCTCACTGTGCTGGTATCAGATGAGGGTGAGCCCAGTCTGTCAGCGGCAGGACTTCTCTACATCCAAGTGCAAAATCGTTCTCATCCAATATTTCAAAGTATGTTTTACCCATTGAAATTACCCGAGAATATTACTCCTTTTACAACTATCCTGCATGTGCAAGCAAGAAACCCAGAGGGATACCGCCTTATCTACAATCTAGAGGAAGAAAACACCTCCCAGTTCTTTCACATCGATTTCAAAACAGGAGTCTTAAGTGTCACTGATTTTCTAGACTATGAGACTCAAACAAAGCATATTTTGACTGTCCGTGCCACAGATTCTGTCACCGGTATGTTTTCGGAAGCAAGAGTAGAGATTGATGTGGAAGATATAAACGACAATTCTCCTGTCTTCCATAGGCTCACATATGTTACAGAGGTCCCGGAGGGCCTTCCTATTGGCACATCTGTTATTCAGGTCTCAGCCACAGACAAAGATTCTGGCAGAAACTCAGATTTAACTTACCAACTGATTGACAAAGAAACAGAGATTTTTGAAATTGATCCACTAACTGGGCTTTTGGTGACATCACAAGTACTAGACTATGAAACCAGAAAGCAGTTCACTTTAAAAGTTAAAGCGACAGATAAAGGTACGCCCCCTCTCAGCAGTGAGGCTCACATCATTGTAAACGTTCTAGATATTAATGACAACCCTCCCATTTTTAGTGAATCATCGTATCATGCCACTCTTGATGAAATGGCCACTTGCGGTCACATAGTTATCAAAGTTCAAGCTTCAGACCCTGACAGCAAGGATGATCTCCAATATAAGATACTCTCTGGTAATGAAGGGAGATATTTTTCCATTAATGAGTCATCTGGACTTATTTCATTCTCGAATGTGTGCAAGAGAAATCCGGATCCATTTTATAACCTCACTGTTGCAGTTTCTGACGGCGTCTTTCAAAAGGCCGCCCCTGTAAACATCGACATGACTAATGGCAACAAGCACAGTCCCTATTTTGGTCAGAACATATATGAGGCTGATCTGGCAGAGAATGCAGAGGTAGGAACACGTGTGATCCGGCTGGCTGCTATTGACCCGGATGATGGGCCATATGGCAGCATTGATTACACTATCATTAACAAGCTCGCAGATGAGAAGTTCTCCATCGATGCGGATGGACAAATCGTGACTTCTCAGCCCTTGGACAGAGAAAATCCATCGCAGAGAGTGATTGCTATTAAGGTCATGGCTAAGGATGGTGGAGGAAGAGTGGGCTTTTGCACTGTAAAGATTATTCTAACAGATGAGAATGATAATGCCCCTGAGTTTAAAGCCTCGGAATATCAAGTTTTTATTCAGTCCACGGTGAACAAAGGCTCACCGGTCATACACATAATGGCATATGATGCAGATGAAGGTAAAAATGCCGATGTCACATACATAGTAGAAGACGCTGAGGAGGTTACAGAGGACATTATTGAAGTCAATCCTTTCACTGGCATAGTCAAAGTCAAAGAAAGTCTGGTTGGTTTAGAAAATAGGATTTTCAACTTCAAAGTTAAGGCTCGAGATGGAGGCCTTCCATTTTACAACTCCACTGTACCAGTACAGGTCAATGTGGTCCCTCCTGAAGTGACTCTGCCCAGGTTTACCGAACCACTGTACTCATTCTCAGCATCTGAAGACCTCCCTATAGGATACGAGATAGGAACGATCAAGGCGGATGCTGATATGCCATTGATATACAGCTTGGTAAATGGAAACACTGTGGACAGCAACAGAGAGCACGTTTTTGCTGTTGACAAAGATACAGGCACAGTTATGATGCAGAAGAACATTGACCATGAAAAAACCAAGATGTATAAGATCGATGTCATTGCCCACGGTAATCATAATGGCACAGATGTTGCATCTCTTGTGTCCGTTCACATAGAGGTTCAAGATGTCAATGACAATCAGCCTATGTTCGACGCTGACCCCTATAAGGCCTTTCTGGCAGAAAATTTGCCGACCGGGACCACGGTCATTCAAGTGACAGCGATTGATGCAGATGCAAACATCAATGGAGAAGTATCATACACACTTGAGTCAGAGTCAGATGACATCGCAGACATGTTTACCATTGACTCACAAACTGGCTGGATCACTACCTTAAAACCAGCTGACTCAGAAACCAAACAACTTCATAGATTGTATGTGGTAGCCACCGATCATGGCGATGCTATCAAGCTGTCTTCCTCTGCGCTAGTTGAAGTGACCATTACTGATGAAAATGATAACCCACCTCAGTTTAAAGAGGAGCTCTACCAAGGCTCCATCTTGGAAAACAGCAGGCCTGGAGAGACCATAGTCACTCTGACAATTGCTGATAAAGATGTGTCTGCAGATAATAGACAGATTGTGTGTTATATAACAGGTAAGCCATTTGTGTACACCTTTGGTTCACTATGTACTCATAGAACTCATAGGGGCGGTTTCCGGAACAGGGATTAGACTACTCCTAGACTAAAATAAATTTAGGAGCTGTCCAAACTGAAAACAACCTGCACTGCACCTGCAAGGCCTAGTCCTGGCTTAAGCTAATCCCTGTCCGGGAAACCGCCCCATATGGTTTAACTCATCTAGAATTTTAGGACTGATCTACAGTCACTATTTACATCTTTTGCCATGACTAAATGATGTATTTTGCTCCTGCACACATATTGTTGGTGTTCTCTGCAGATGGAGATCCATTGGGACAGTTCTCAGTCACAGCAGTTGATGACGAATGGAGTGTTATTACTCATAGTCCACTTGATAGAGAAGACAAGGACAAATACACCCTTAAGATAATGGCCACAGATGGCAGGTTCCAAACCTCTGCCAATGTGGAGGTTCATGTTCTTGACATCAATGACAACAGTCCTTTGTGTGAACAAGTAAGGCTTCAGAAAACAGATTCTACTATTTACAGGAAGTGCTTGTACACAAATAACGGAAAAGATGTGTAGTATGTTGACAGTATGTTACATTTTATACTTTTTCTAGTTACTTTATACTGAAGCAGTCATGGAGAATTCCCCATCCGGATTGTTCATTCTGAAGATCTCTGCTTCTGATCCTGACATTGGAACTAATGGACAAGTCTCATTTAGTCTTCACGGGCCTAATGCTGACAAGTTCCATCTTGACTCCAAAACAGGTTATTTTTAGACCAATCTTTAGACCGATCTTTAGACGTTTTTAGGGACATTCTCTATTTGAATCTGTTTTGGTTTAGTTGAGATTCAAGGAAATGAATTAAACAAAATAGATAAGGGGCAGCATTTTTGGAATTCCTTGACGACGATGAAAGTGTTAGATTTATGATACATACAGTATTTTAAGTGACCTGCTTTCCAGGTATTTCCTATCTATTTCCAACATCTACAGTAACAAGACATTTATATTGGTTTTATCGAAATACAACATGTAAGTGGTTTCCCTTAGGGCAGTGTTTAACCTTATAATCATGATTTTGTTTGCAAGATAAAAATGGTCAGAAACTTTTTAAAATAAATCCTTGATGTCACATTTATTTTATATATTTAACAAGTTGCAAGCATCTACTTGTCTCAGATATCATACATCAGTGTCCCTGCTATCATGCATAAATCACTAAAGTCTATGCTTTTCGTGGAACAGGGGAGTTATTCACTCTTGCCATCTTGGACCGGGAGAGGGAAACAGAGTATGATCTTGTTGTCAAAGCAACTGATGGTGGTGGACATTCTTGTCAGGCAGACATCATGCTTATGGTGCAGGACATGAACGACAACCCACCTCAATTCTTCACGAACCATTATGAGATCTCTGTATTTGACAATACCACGATCAGGACACCAATTGCTGTCATCTACGCCAAAGACCCGGACACAGGTATAAGAAACTATTTCTGTGGACACATAACAATGTCATGAAAAACTAAGTTATTTTCTGTTTATTCAGTCAGAACAGATTAAAAAGCCCCTAGATCTTTTATTTTTCATTTACACAATGCAATAAGGTGGAACAGTAAAGGTATGCAGTGTTTGATGTAGGATTGAAAGCTGTGACAGACAAACATGATTTGGGAGGGTCAGACCACACCTGGAGATGTGTATGAACATGCATGAGTACACACATGGGACTCATGGGAATTTGAACTGCTTTGCTCTTTTTGAACTTTGTAATGTGGCTTCAACAAATGATTTAATGACGTTATTTTGATATGAGCATTAGCAGATGTGTAAAATCAAAGCATACAAGGTTTTAGTTTATGTTTGCTTGTATCTGACATTGTGAACATAATGAATTTATTAGTCATTGATTTTAAACTTGTGCTTGAATTGCTTTGTACAGTAGTTGCTTTAAATCGTTTAAGCTATCTGTTTCAACAGTAAAATACTGAGAAATTTATGTTGCATAACTCTTCCAGGTATAAATTCGGAGGTGAGATACTCTCTTCAAGGCGCCGACAGTGGCTTCTTCTCCCTTGATGAGATCTCTGGCATTCTGAGACTGGAGAGATTTTTAGCTGATGAGAACAAGTCCATCTATGAGATGACGGTGAAAGCCACAGATCGAGGCCTCCCTCACCACCTTTACTCCACTGCCAAGATCACCGTGCATGTTGTCGTCCTGAGCGACTACCAACCTCTGTTTCTTAACTCGGAGTACTCTGTACAGATCCCAGAATCATTTCAGATGGGAACAGAGGTGATCACTGTGTCTGCGCTTACCAAAGATGGGACAGAAAATGAGCCTGTGAGATACGCTATCATTTCAGGCAATGAGGACGGCAGATTCCAGATAAACCCTGTGACAGGTAGGGGCTGTTTTATTTATGTTTCTCTTTTTTGATTCGATCTGTAGATAGGAACATAGGAATAAACTACAAGTTAAATGTTTAGATGCTTTTAGTCTTATTTTTGGTTTTTACTCTTTTACACATTTGAAAATAAAGTGCACAAATGAAACTATGACAGTATGCAGTGACCTATAATCTTCATGCAAGCATGCTATTCCTTTATCCTGCGGTTTACACGTGTAGTTTGAAGGAGCAATTTTCCTCGGCATGACTACAGTAAATGTTAAACACTGAGAAACCTGTGCTGACATGCTTTGAATCCACACAGGCACTTGTCAGGTTCATTCACATCTGTTCGCTTCTTGTAGTTTTGCCTCTCTCTTATCACAAATCCTCAGAGCCTTCAATCCTGTAGGCTTTTAATGGGGATTGTGTTGATCTCTTTATTACTTGTCAAACAATAAAAACGGTGAGGTCTGCTAGCAGGCATTCTGCGCAAATGAATTAGAGGCTATTTTGAAGTAATTTCCTTTCATAACCTATAAGCACATAACTAACGGTCTCAAAGCACATGAGGGCATGCATACGATTTTTCGACAGGGCTGGACTTTTTCGTTAATGTGGTGTTGTTATTTTGCATGGTGAGCTACTTAGATTATGTTTTACAGACACTGTACACAAAGAAATGGCGGATAAACGGTCCATATGGCTGTCACTAGGGGGGTACCCTTTCAAATAGTACATTTTGCACCTAAACAGTTCAAATTAGTACCTCATAGGTACACATGGGTACCAAAGAGTGCTTATTAGTACCTAAATGGTACATATTAGGACCACTTTTTAAGTGACAGCTGGGACCATTTTTTCTGACCATGTATTGCAGTTCAGAATCAATTAGCCTTGTTATTGTTCTTTTAGCAATATTTCCTTATAAAGGTTAGTCTTTTAGTTAAGATCTGACCATTTTTTTGTATACGTTCTAGATGTCTCTACAGTTCAGTAGAAATCTCTTTAAACGTAATATGAGGCTTTCGCAGAGTAATTGCATAAAAAGCTTTTTGATATTTTATCATCAGCAATTGTTGTCAAATGTCCCCATGCAGTCTTATATAAACAGCTAGAGACATAATGATTCATTTATATTTATTAATAAAACAATCCTCGTGTATAAGGAAATAATTGGGCAATTTTGCAACTGCAAATTGTTTTTAAACTTTTATCGGTTTAATAAATAATTTTATTTCACTATTGCCTGTTACACTTAATTAAAGGCAATGACAACCTGGCAAGGCCACTATCTAATTACATAACTAATATGATTTTTATGTAGGCAGGAAAAATTAGATAATGGTAGAGTAGCATTAATCTTCATATCAGATAATTACCAGGGCTACTGTGATAACATTTGACGAAAATCATCATTTGATTAACAATATAATACCCGTGACATCTGAAAAACACCTTTGAAAGGTTTTGAATAAAAACATTTTCATTGGGAGTATTTTTTAGTTATGCATTTTTAACACCAGACCAGGCTTTATTCATGGCAAGAACCTGTTAATCTACACACAAGTGAATCCACACTAGATGATCTATACACAGATTGTGGGAAAGACAATTTGACATCTGCAATAGTCTTTATGCCAGCTGCACTACTTCCTGAACTTCAGCCAGCTCCTTGTTTCCTGTCTGCCATTATTGGACAAACTGATTAATCCAGGTGTGTCTGATTATTTTTGTTGTGACTACTGAGGTCAGGCACACCTGTGCTGAGTCATAATTCGCTTACTTATAATACGACCTAAAAGTATGTACTGTTTTTGTGAAGAAAACATACATACTTTTGAGTGTGTAGCAAAAGAGTATGCACGTTCTGGGACATACTTCAATGACGTCATGCAACGTGATTAGGCACACCATGACTGATAACAATCTTTCATTCATTCTTACAACTTATGTCCAATATAATTTTATTTACTATTCCTATCTTTTTTTTTCATAGTTTTTTTTCACGATACATTTTACAATGTGTTCTACCAAGTTGAGGATTGAAGCAAGGTGTCATTGTAGAACCAAAAGCAGGTCGTTTGTGAGGCGGCTGGTTCTGATGTTCATGTGCAATGTGTGTAACGAAAGCTACTCATTATAAAGTCAAAATATTTTAAGTTTATAGTATAACTTTTGTTTAAATAATTTTATACTTATGTATATAACTCAAAAATAGCCCAATGTTTTTACTACTGTATAGTAAAAGAGCAGTAACCATGTTTCTTTGGTTGGACTAAAAAAATTAACATTTGTACAGCCACAGTATTACTACAAATAAGTCAGTGTGGTTAAGCTCCTCCCTCCCGCACGCAATGGGTTGTGGGCAATATTAGCCGTTAGAGTGTGCATTGATCTGCACTTCGAATTCTAACCGGAAATAGTAGACCATCCGGTTATCTTTGGGATACTCATTTCAACATAGAATTTGGGACGTACTTATTCTAGTTTCGCATACTATTTAGGACGGATAGTATGCGAATTGGGACTCAGCACTGGATTAATTAGTTTGTTTGTGACTACTGAGGTCAGGCACACCTGGATTAATCAGTTTGTCCAATAATGGCAGACAGAAAACAAGGAGCTGGCTGAAGTTCAGGAAGTAGTGCAGCTGGGCATAAAGCCTATTTAGCTAACCTGCATGTTTTGGCCTGTGGGGGAAAACCCATGCAGACACTCACAGAAAGACCACCTGACCTAGCCTGGTCCATTCGGTTATTTATATAATCTGATGCGAAACTGAAGTGCAGAATGTTAAAAATCGTTGGTCCATATTGGCGGAAGTGAAAGACTGAAAGTTTTGACTGCTTACATTTTCTGAATGTAAATTTTGTTAATATTTTGGAGTATCCTACACTAGTTTATGTAATTTTATTTTCCTGCCCTATTCCCTCATACACCAGCACGTTGACAATGGAAATGGACTATTTGTTTTTGTCAGATTAAGGAAGTGGTATTTAACTTGAGGTGTAATGCGTTAAAGGATAACCAAGAGCTATTAAAAGTTATAGTTCAGTCTCATAGCTGTTGGTAAATGAGAGTAATGTTGAGAAATTATAAAATGACAAGGGCTTTGTTGTCTATAGTTTATACTGATATATATACTATATAATTCCTGAACTGCATAAATTATGCTTTTATTTAGGATCCATTTTTACATCTTCCAGTAGATGTCATGGTTTTACATTTTATTACCCATGTGCCAGTGTTTCAGGATTTTACATTTTAAATGAGCTACGCAGTCGTTTTGGCTGATTGAGGCACTCGTGTTGAAATGTGTTTTGAAAGAGAGCACTAAAGCAAATCTTTAACACACTTCACATTGACAAGAGCACGTCCACAACACGAGCTCTGTGATCACACACAGGCACAAACTTACCTTTATTGACAAAACGTGTGCCGAGGACAAACACAGTTATGTTAATTATATGGCGGCGGGTCTCCAAAGCCACTAAGTGACACAACATAGCACTTAAATCTTTAAAATCATCAAAAAGAAATGTTACAGAGAACAATGTTGAAAACAAGATGCTTCCACTAAGCAGGAACGCCACTGACTTTGTTATTATCATTATTACGTGAAGAAGAAGAAAGAAAGAAAGAACAGAAACAGGCCCAGTATAAGACAACGAGTCAAAGATTAAAATCAATTTTAGCCTTAATTTCACATTTTGTTGGAATAGGCCCTTATTAGGGCCAACATCAAGAAAACTTTTCAGGTTTTTAAAGGATGAAAAACATATAATACTGTTGCTTTGTGCCACAGGAACGCTGTCGTTGAATGCAACACTGGACTTTGAGCTCCGCCACGAGTATTACCTGTCAGTGGAGGGTGCGAGGGGAAAACCACCGCTCAGTGACATTACCACGGTTATCATCAATATCACAGACGTCAATGACAACCCACCTGTCTTTAACCGCAGTAGCTACAGTACAGTGATTGCAGAGGACATTTTAAGTGGGGACACAGTTTTGCAGGTAACACAGACTGTTCCCATTACCCGTCACTGCATCTCACACAATGACAAGCTGACTGCTTCAAGCTCATACCTGCTGATTGCTTCCTATCATGATTGTCTCATTTCAATGTCAGGTTACACACTGAATAATTTCGTTTTATAATATTTCTACAAATTATTTCAGACTTTATGCACATGTCTGTGCAAAAATGAAGCAAAGTAAAGCCACATGTTCTCAACCCATTAATGACTGTTAATGACCATGTTGTGGTGACAGCTGCCGAGTAAATGATTAACTGCATCTGTCATTTAAGTGATCAGAAAAACGGCCAATGGTGATTGACAGCTTGTTAAAGTGTTTTTCTAAAGCATTAGCAGTCTGATTTATAATCCAGAGCTTTAAAGCTTAGCCTAATACCACTCAGGTGCGCTCATCTTCTATTCATTGTGCATCTGTCTTAGGTAACTGCCGTTGACATTGATGGGCCACCGAACAACTTCATATTCTACTCCATTGTGAACGGTGATCCCAAGCAGCAGTTTAGCATCGACTCTCGCACAGGCCGGATCACGGTGAACTCGGCGCTGGATCGGGAGGAGGTGAGCATGTCTTCTGTTCAGTCACGAGAAGAAAAGGTGGCAAGTTCAGACGGCACCAATGAATCTGTAACACGTACTCGCATGTTTTATCAGAGATTTGGCTGTGTCTGCTTTGAGTCCACTGATCAAAGAAGAACATTTTTAATCACCACCTTTCATATCTGACTGCTGTTATTGCGCAGGGATCTTTATATCGTCGTAAATCAACTTACTTGGCTTCTTTCTTGTCAGATAACACACTACTCATTAACTGTGCAAGCGAACGATGAAGGAGATCCGCCATTATCTACTGCCGTGCAGGTGACGGTGACTGTGTCTGATGTCAACGACAATCCACCAATGTTCTCGCAGATCAATCACGACCTTGTTCTTCAGGTAAACATGCATTGCATTCCTATTATAAATCTGTTTATTCATTATTATTATTATTATATTCCTGTTGTCTGAATTAGTCAATTCTGTTACTGTCAAACTCAATGTAGATTAACAGTGTTGACAGTCATGTCCCAAATGTACCTCCAATGACATAATCACGCTTATCTTACCATTACGACCCCAACTTTGTAAGTGTCGCGGTGAAGAGGATGTAATGCAAACATTAGATTTAAAGTTCTCATCGCTGCTTTAAGCTGCAAGAGTTTAGGCTAAAGAACCAATCAGCCAAGTCTAATTCAGCTATGGATTTGCCTCCTTGCTGTGTTTCTCTGTGCCAGTATTTGGATGGCTTTTACTCCCGTAGTCTGCTGTATTCAGTGCTTCTAATTATAGGCCTAACTCCGCTGACTTGGAAATATTTTTCACACCCCATTTATCCCCATCCAAGGTGTTGGGGTCTTTAGACTGCAGCGGCTATTTGGCACCATGTAGGTGGTCAGAAACAATTAGGTTCATGTCGGTCAGGCCGGCACTGTGTTTGCTATTCTAGTTGTGCCAGTTTGAAGACAAGAAGCACCTGATTTGTTGGCAAATTCATAGCAGATGATAAAATCTCCTTCTGTACATGCTGTGTTTTAACTTTGGTCAACTTAAGCTTTAAGTTTTTAAACCAAATTTTTTGCCAAGCAATATGGAGATTGAATCCTCCGCTACTGAAAAAGCATTGCACTACCTGCGCAAAAAGTCAAAGGTTTGATCAGCAGGTAACACACACATAGGGATACAATGTAAAAATGTATAAAGATGCATCGTTTTGAATAAAAAAAATTCTTGCTACAGCAAAATAACGTTATAGACGGTTTCTTTGGACATCATGGTTGCGCGCCTAAACCAAATTGAAATTTCCAGTCTGTATTTACAGTATTTATCGGTCTGGCTAGTAGCTAAACTGATCTCTGAAACACATACCTTGAAATAAAATGTTTTGGTTTGCTAAAGATGAGGGCAGACAACGAACATGGATCACAACTGTGCTGAGAGGTTTGGCAGCCAGGCAAGACTTAACATTAACAAGCTAACATAATTTTACACAGTAACGTTAGCTCAGTGTAATAGTTCATACGCATTAAATATGATATATATGAACGAAGGCAAGTTACTTGTCATTTATTTCCCTTGTTATCAACAATAACTACTGTAAAATGACTCTGTTGTTATTGATTCTACCAGAAGTTGCGTTTAGTCCTCAAAAGCCATTTGTTTATGTTGTTGCTGCTGAAACATCTGTATAGAAAATAGAGAAATGTACTCTGAATGTACAAGCAAGATCGAGTTCTTATCAAAACAGAGCAAATTTTTTGCCAAAAAAATAGATAGCTACAACTTTTTAAGAAGGTTAAAATGCATTTTCAGAGCATCTGCATTTCTTTGGTCCGATAGGAAAGTGAGGCTGTGGGCAGTGGGATTTTACAGCTGGTGGTTACAGACAGAGATACGCCTCAGAACGGTCCTCCCTTCTCCTTTCATATTGTCTCTGGAAATGAGGACAGGAACTTTCACATTGACCAAGGAGGCCTGCTGTCCATATCCTCCCAACTGAGAAGGAGAGGCAAACCTCAGCATCTGCTGAAAATCCAGGTACAGGATTTTTTTGTCTATAGGGGAGAACCAGGGCAAAAGTAAAACGAGACGAAAGTAACAAAGCGATTTTCTCTAAGCCCTGATAACATTTGCATTTCAAACTTTGACAGCATCTTTAGCACACAACTCTTGACAGAGCTGACGGACATCGCGTTAATTCCTCACCGTTTTGCGCGTGTAGGTCCGGAAAGCTGTTTTTGACCATGATAAGTAAATTCCTAAAGTGGTTATTTTTTTTTATAACGCGTTGTGTTTTTTGTTTCTTGTGTTACAGTACTGATCAATCTACAGGTTATTTAGTGCTCTAACACACCCTGAAGTTTGACTTCTCAGAGTTTTTAAAAATAACACTTTTTACTTTTGTCCGGCTGCTAATACTGTTGCATTATGTTGAAAATTGATATTATTCTAATTTGATTTAATTTTATTTTATAGTGTTCAACCTGTTAATTTTTATTTTATTTTCAACAATTCGAGTTTGTGCTGTCATGCTTTTGAAACATTTGATAAAACTGAAATTTAAAATGAAATGTAATTTCATTATTTTTGCAAAGATGAATGACAAAATATGTTTGCAGTTACATGTAAACAATGTCATAGTCATGTATAAGTGTAAAACAAAAATCTTGTTTTGTTTTGTTACTTTTGACCCACCTGTGTGTTACTTTCATCCTTGCTGTCAGGGTCAAAAGTAACAATGCGCTAATTACACTGTTATTACACAATTAATGCGCTGAAATTACACTGAAGTCGTTTTACATTTGTTCAAAATTCCACCTGGTATTTATAGACCACACTTGTGAGTTATTGACCACAGCAAAAGTATATCTCTGTCTAAAACATTATCTTTTAAAATAAAGCTTTTCTGAAAAAATTTACTTTCTGATCTGCCCTACATCAGCTGCATGGCAATGCATGACAGACTCGGTTTAAAGAAAGTTTAAAGAAAAAGTTACCCCAGAAAATCAGAATTCTGTTTTAATTTTTATTCATGTGCGTATGTTGATCCAAACCCATATGAGTTTTTTTCTTACACGGTAGGAGACGGCAGAATATTGTCGATACAGTAAGCGTAAATAAAGACTGTGGTGCTTTCAACCCTTTTAAACATCAAAATAAATACAATAAAAATACCTCAAAAGTACTCCAAGACTTATGTGCCTTTTAAGTCCTCAGAATAGCTTAGAAATTAACATGTCATGTTTTGCCATGGCACGTCTTTAGTTTGTTCCTCACACAAAGCTTTAACATGTTTTTAAAGGTGTGGAATATCCCTTGCATGTCACATTGGCTCTTTTCAGGTAGTTTTAAGATCACTTTTGGAGCTTGCGCCGTCAGTCTCCTTTCAGCTTTTTCATATAGAATGGAGTATCTCCTTTTGTGTTCTATAGAAGTGTGTTCATATGGGTTTGAAATGGGGTTGGCATGTCTTGTGTGTATGGCGCGTCATGTCAAAATACGTGCCTGCTGCACACACGTCGAAAGGGTTTATGATAAAAGAGACGCTCACATTCAGAAAATACCCGCAAGACACTAACTTCATACTAGATTACACATGAGATTAAGTGAGTATCTGGCAAATGCAAGCGCCTCTTTAATCATAACCCCCTTCGAAGTGTCTAAAGCAGGCACGTATTTTCAGTAGCACCTCATTGCAGAACACGACATCCAGGGGGCGGGGTTGGATTCAGATCCAGAGATCTCTTCCCACTGCATTATGATTGGTCGGCAGTTTTACCACAAGACACGTCATACACGTGTTGTTGCGTTACCATTTCCGCATTGATTCGTAACTCAATTAAGTTATTATTAACAACAACGCTGCAACAACGCAAATATACTGGTTCATTTGGCGAAACAAAGTATATAAAGTGGGAGGAGTTGGATCTAGATCCAACCCCGCCCCCTGGATGTCGTGTTCTGCAGTGAGGACCATCTCCGTATTTTAACATGAAGCGTGATAGGTTCACATGACGTGCCGAACACATATTTTAACACGACGAGCCACACACATGATGGGCTAAATTGTGAAGAGCTACGCATTCGTGTGCTGTTGAAAAATAAGTCACCTGCCACCACTTATCTATAGTTACACCTTAAAATGGTATTTGTTGGTTTAATTTAAAAAGTAAGTTACCTGGTTGCCTTAAAATTTTGAGTTCATTCAACTTAAAAATATCAGTTGACCCAAAAAAGTTTCTTAAATACATTTTTAAGTTTAATGAACTAAAAAGTAACTTCCTTTTATAAGTTGAACAAACTTTTTTTTACAGTGTACAGAATACACTTCTAACAGTCTGACCTGTAATTGTAAATTTGATTTATATCTGTAAACCTCTTAAATAATTTAACGTGTCTTTTCAAAGTTACTGTACTGTTTACACATCACCAAAATAAATTTTCTCACATCACTTAAATTTCATCCCCACAGGTCACTGACAACGGCAACCCTCCACTTTCCTCCATATGTGTAGTGAAGATCAACATCACAGAGCAGAGCAGATTTCCACCCACCGTGACTCCGCTCGAGATTTTTATCACCACCGCTGGTGGGACATTCTCCAAACGAGTGATCGGCAAACTGCACGCCACCGACCAAGACCCCCAAGATGTCCTTTCCTACAAACTCATCTCTGATATCCCAGACAGAGGCTTGTTTTCTGTGGACGCAGTGGATGGAAAGATCGTGGTAGAGAAGGACGTGGAGCCAGGCTTGTACCACTTAAATATCAGTGTGTCTGATGGAAAGTTCAACATCTGGGCTGCAGTAAAGGTTCAAGTCTGGTCCGCTGCTCGGCACGCTTTGGATCAGGGCTTCACACTGCGGTTGGCAGGTGTTTCGGCTGAGGAGTTCGTTGCCGATCATTGGAAAACCCTCCAGCGCAGTCTGGGCTTAGAACTCAATATACCCAAACAGGAGCTGCACATTGCCAGCTTGCAACAACAGCCAAACTCCGTCAACACGGAAGTATTGGTGGTCCGTCGAACTCAAGATGGCTCTGTTCAGCCTTTTCAAGCTCAGCGGCTGACTGGGGTCCTCTCATCTGTGGAAGATACATTGGGTTTGGACATTTTGAGATTGAAGCATGATGGTTGTGTGGGATCCAGCTGTCCACCACAGGGTTGCAGAAACTCAGTAGTGATAAAGAGCGGGAGAATGAGCAGCTATGCCACAGCTCGAGCTAGTTTCATCACTCCACAGCACAGCTGGGAGAGCATCTGCTTCTGCAATGGTAGGCGACTAGATCACCATCAACTTTTACATTCCTTGTAACACCTACTATTGGTTTCCGGATGAGCAATTGCGACATGGAAGGTTTTATAATGGTCAAGCGTGAATTGATTATAGTCAATGTCTACTTTAATTTTAGGGAAATATCATAATTTTGTTATTTATGGAAGAAATATATTGGTGGGTGTTAATGGTGATATTTGTGGGTGAACTAAGAATTTCATGTAATTTGAGGGTTGTGAAAAGATTCCTTAGAGTAAATTCATAAATGCAATTATTGAAGTAATGTGTACACCAGCCACCTGTTCATGGTGCGTTTGGCCTGAGATAGCTGAGATAGTTGAGATAGCTGAGATAGACTTCAGCACTCCCAACAAGCCCAGAAGGGAAAAGCGGTATAGAATGTACCTGTATGAATGAATGAAAGAATTGTGTTTATAACACTCAATATTTTAAGCAGGTGGATTTATGTTTTGCAAAGTATATTGACAGTTTTTCTTCCTTTATTGCAGAATCTGCGGTGAGATTTGATGGTAAAGGTTATTTGAAATACCTATATCACATGGAAGAAGACAAACAGCGCTTTCATCTATCTCTTCGACTTAAGACATCTGATACGGAGGGCACAGTAATGACTACCAATGCATCTGACTGGGGAACATTAGAGGTACGACAGTTTCTAGTTACCTGAGAAAAGGTATTTTGATTTTGTTTATTTGCCTGTCACATTCTAGCCCAAAGCTAGAAACAAAGCTCAGCTTTCTTAGTATACTTGTAAATTAAGCCAGGTACAACCAAAAGCAAATAAACAGGAAACTTTAATCCATCCAAAAAGAAATCAGATGCTCACAAACAGTTTTGAGAGCACACTTATTATATATATATATATGTGTATGTATATATATGTATATATATATATATATATATATATATGAAGAGTTTCGTTGCAAAACGAGATAAATCCATTTTTTAACATTTTTGTCAAAACATGTTCATTATTATGTTATCATGTTATTATTTTGTTTTATGGTGCTACTTAGCTGTATTTTTTAAGTTATGAAGGTTTAAATCAAAACAAAACAACTGCAGTTGCATTGATATTAATTGGAATGCACAACCAAAAAATGAGATTTCTGAACAATTAAAAAAACGGATTTATCTCGTTTTGCAACGAAACTCTTCATATATATATATATATATATATATATATATATATATATATAAAGTACAACTTGCAAGTTTCATGGTTTTTGTAAAGCTAAAAAAAGTTTTAAAAAGCTAAATGATTTTCAGTTTGTTGCGCTCACTGATCTATATCAATGACTGGATTGCGCATAGACCGCTTAATGTATCAGCAAGAGGTCGCAGAGTTGAGGCCGCCATCTTGGTATTCCCAACCAGCAGAGGGCGTCATTGACTTACATTCAAAATCATGACACCCACTTTACAGCGTGTCAGTCACACAAGATTAAGTTTTAAGATGTGTGTACGTAAATTAATTGTTACTTCTGGTGTTATTTGCAATGTCTATGTTTTAATCGGGCAGATTAACGGTACATTCACACGGGGCGTAAGCGTTAACACTTCCCATTCACTTTCAATGGGTGACGTCATGCGTTGCCCAACTGAATTGTGGATCCCTCGGCACATCCCTTGAATATTTCTCAACTTTTCAAGCAGCAACGCGTGTGTCAGCCAATAACTTCGCCTTATGCAAATAACCTAGACAGAGCCAGCCAATTACGTTTATGGAAGACTGGAGCATGTGTTGTGGCCACCGCTTCAGGCGAGCTTTCCGTCAAGTTAAAACGCTTTCTTCCTGTGTGAATGTAAAGGATTTATAGAAATCGTTAAGTTCTGTGTGTCTGCTGGACACAGGTGTAAATACAATTTTTTGACATTAAGGTACACGGTCAGCGTTATTTCTCTGAACAAGTTAAAGGAACTTGTAAAGTAAAGAAAACTTATATTCTATGGCTTTTTATAAGCACAGCGGCATCGAAATAGGGTGTTGTTTTTATATTGCTGAATCAAATGTTAGTTTGAAACAGTAGTAAAATGTTGTCTTAACTGTTTCAAAATACATGCCATTAACATCGTTAACGCATTTTACTGTACAAACAATACTGTATAACAAAACATAATTACAAAACAAGCAAATTATTGCATGCACATACAAAGCATAATTACTTATTTAGATTTAAGAATAAGCATGTTTGTCATTAATAATAAATATGCTGTGGTCTGTCCGCTGATCTAATACTGTAATGAAGATGAATGTATAATTACTGTTTAAAAATTAAAATGTATAACTTTCAATAAATAGCTATGTACATGCTTAGGACGTGTGCGTTGTAATAATGTACAGGGAGACTTCAGATATAAAAGTGGAGACTGGTAAAGTAGTAATAGTAATAGTATGTTTGGGCATACCAACATTGCTACGTGGTGGCTTCACAGTTGTGACTTCATCCACAATCCAGTCATTTATATAGATATAGTGGTTGCCCCCAAAAAATGTGTACCAGCCACCACCGCTCACAAAATACTGTTTGCTTAAGAAACTCATGCAAACTAGAAATGTTAACATTCAAGGACACAAGTAGGAAATTAAAAAAACTTTTGATGTGGCCTTCAAGCGTATCAGTGATGAATAAACCTGTTTACATAGAATTCTTAAAAATGAATTCATGGCTAACTGCTCTCAGAGAAACAAAGAGGATATTTTGAGAATTATTTTATTTATCTGGCCTAATGCAACTGGGATACTTCAGGAAGTAATGTTACACAAAATAAAAAGTGCTACTCATGTCCTATATATTTCAAGACGGATATGCAAAAAGTACTACTTGAAACTGCAACCTCTGCTTAAAAATCCCATATATCCTTCTTCCCGGTGGATGTCTCATTTATACATCATAATGGAATATTCAATTCAAGTGGCTTGCAACATCAAAAGTGCAGTCATACAGTATTTTTTCAAAGCTTTACCTCTGGGTTTTGAAACTTGGCAATCTGGTCCATTTCATTGTTAGAGGAGGGCTTCAAAAGGAATTGTTAAAGATGGTCATCCAAGAGTCTTCAGTGGATCTTCACAGAGAAACATGACACAGTTTATGTGCCTCTCTGGAGACGTTACGTTCCATGTCAACCTCAGCAAATTCCAGCCAGCTCCTGTCTCATCACATTTTTAATTGGAAAGATAGGATATCTCGAAACTTGTACAATTTGAATTCACTTTTAATCTCCTGCGCTCATACATTTCTTAATATTATCTAACGTTTTATGTAATTAATTTTAAATGGAAATTGAGCCCCCTGTGACAAAAGACAGAAGAAAAGGTGACTTGTCAGTTTATGAATTTATGAATACTGACAGTTGCGATCTAATATTATTAGCAGAAACATCACTGTGGCATAATGTGATAAAACAGATATCCTTTAATACAGTGAAGAGTCAAAGCAAGGACCTTTGAATGACATTATAGATTTTTCTTCAAACTGGACTTAAAGAATTATTTTCAATATTAGTTTTCTCATTTTGTATTTAAAGCAACACTATGTAATTTCCATGTAAAAATGACTTACAGCTCCCCCATGTGGTTAAAAAGCACAACAGTGCCTGGTATCAGACACTCTTCTGCAGGCAGGGGGAGGGACGGGCTGTGTGCTCTACCCTCCCCCGCCACTTTTAGAGTGTGCTTGTAGCAGCTAGGAGGCTGCTCAGGTTGCAGCAACAGTACAATTTGTCCAGTTAAAAGTTGTTCTATCACTAGCCTCTTTTACACAGTAATTCTGGTAAATTACCATGAATTTACCAGAATGACTACCAGTAAATACAAAAATGTGCTGTTCACACACGCAGTGGCGTTCCGTTATTTTACCAGTAAGACATCATTCACACATCAGTATCAAAATACCGGTAAATTTGTTGAGAAAGCGAAAGTACCTGTAGCACGCGGCAATCTCAGTGGTGTATTTGTAAACAATCCACGTCGTTCATATCCACGGTCCTTATTTTGCTGTTTTCACGTCTGTGGTAAACAGTCGCGAATTTGCTCATGACCAAACAACATTGAATGAGACGACGTCAAACCGAAAATGCGTTTTTAACAACACTACTGTTTGCACGCTAGGCTTCACAGAGGGCGTGCTAAGGACGTCGGCAATTCGGCGGTAAGCTGTTTTAAACAACTTTGGTGAAGAAATGTGGACGTAAACTTCAGGTGTGCTCAACTTTCAAGCAGCATGTGTGTGGAAACGTCCGTAAACAGTGCGGGGGTAAACGCGTCATCTGTATTACAACGCTATGATTGGCCCGAAGCTGTCAGCACGGTCTGACGTCGTCCGTTCTAAATGCCGGTAATCCTATAATTTTCGTTCACACATAGCGCTTACCGGTAAATTACTGGTAATCTTACAACCTGTCTTACTGGTAAATTGGGAGCATTGATTTACCGGAAAGGTTCTGTTCACACATGATCTGTTAACTGCAATTTACCAGTAAATTACCAGTAAAGACTGTATGTGTGAAAGGGACTACTGAAATAATTTTAGAGACATTATTTAAAGGTAAAATAACTACATAGTGTTGCTTTAACAGTAAAAATAAATGTTTAAAAGGATAGTTCACCTAAAAATGTCATAATTTTCTCACTCATATAACCAAACATTCACTTCCATGGTACTCTTTTTTCCTACTGTGGAAGTGAATGGGGTTCATGATCAGTTTGGTTACAAACATTCCTGAAAATAACTTTGTTTGTGTTCATCACAACAAAGACATTGATATAGGTTTGTAACAACATGAGAGTGAGTAAATGATGAGAGTATTTTCATTTTTGGGTGAACTATCCCTTTAAAATTATTTATCAGGGATAATCCACTTAGCCTAAAAGATTGAATGATGTTCTGCAAGCACCTGTTCCCCAGGCTGATTTAATATACATCATTCTGGTAAAAATGTAAGGCAGCAATGTATTTCTCCTTCATACTTAATGAAATAATAATCAGCATGCATTGTAATATAATACTAGACAGTTTTACCCACTATTTGTGGCTTGTCCTTAAGAAACTTAAACTCTGATCAAACGCTCACCCTCGATCAGTCCTCCCGGGAGAAGCTCATCTTTGTGTCCCAGCGCTGCACAAATTCAAACAGCACTCCCAACCAATGAAAACGAATGAGCAAAACCCATGGGCTGACTGCTATCAGATCAGAGCAAAAGGCTCAGCGCTGGATTCTCACACCGCAAGACTCTCTGAAGATTTTGCCGCAGCAATTAAGAGGCTGGTGCGAAAGAGATGATGGTTAATAATGCATACCCTCTGCATCAGTGTAATACGTATAAATTTGAAGTACACACACCAGCTATGTTTATTTAATGCACAGAACAGGCAAGTAATGAATGAATATGGAAGTGATCTATTATTTGTCGGTGGAACGCTGAAGCTGCATATATCGGCATGCATCCAAATGCTTTTGATTGGAGACGGGCTTTGCATCCCGAATCCACACACTCCCTCAGCTCTTTCTTTCACATATACCTTCATCGCTCAAAGTGCTTTTTTTCCCTCGCAGCGAGAGAGCCAACACTTCATACTGTGCAAAACACAACCTATCTAACCGTCCTCAGCATGACACTTGCTTGCTCTTTTACTATTCAATACCTGGGTCGAGTTCATATACCTTTAACTTCATGCAAGGCCCAGACCTTCTTCATGGATTAAAGGGATAGTTTACCCAAGGATGAAAATAATGTCATGAATGACTCTCATGTCATTCCAACTCGTGGGACCTTTGTTTATCTTCGTAGCACAGTTTGGGATGTTTTGTGTTTGGTCCGAGAGCTTGTTGACCCTTTATTGAAAATCTAGATACGGTATACTGTCCATGTCCAGAAAGGTAATAAAAAAATTATTAAAGTAATCCATGTGACATCAGTGGGACAGTTAGAATGTGTTGAAGCATTGAAAATATATTTTGGTCCAAAAATAACAAAATTAAGACTTTATTCAGCATTGTTTTCTCTTCTGCATCTGTTGTGAAGCGCATGCGCAAGACTAAAATCACGTGACTGCAGTGACGCAGATGACGTGTTATCCTCAGACATGTTTGCGAAGTTTTTTTCCCAAACTTACAGTGTGCGCACCAGATAACACGTAAGCCGCGTCGTTCGTCATCTGTGTAACTGCAGTGACTTTAGTCTTGTGCATGTGCTTCACAACAGATGCAGAAGAGAAGACAATGCTGAATAAAGTCGTAATTTTTGTTATTTTTGGACCAAAATGTATTTTCGATGCTTCAACACATTCTAACTGGCCCACTGATGTCACATGGACTACTTTGATTGTGTTTTTGTTACATTTCTGGACATGGACACTATACCGTACGACGTAGATGTTCAATAAAGGGTCAGCAAGCTCTCGGACTTAGTGTTAAACATCTTAAACTGTGTTTGAAACGGCATGAGGGTGACTCATTGATGACATTATTTTCATTTTTGGGTGAACTATCCCTTTTATACATGGTAAATAAAGGTCTCAAATGTGAAGTGTGTAATATCTTTGATGTTAAAATCCCTGCAAAGATAAACCGAAGTACATATTTGTATGTTTAGCATTTGTATGGAGTATACAATGCAATTCTTTGAAAGCACGGCTGTTTCTTAAAGTGGTCTGACATTTAAACTTTTGCTTTATCCAGTTGCGTGAATTTTGGGGTAGAGTGGAAATTTTTGGGAAACCCTTATGACAGTAGTCCCTATTTTTTGCATTTCAGTTGGCATGGGTGGCACAGAATTTATACACTCATTTCTTTCTGATCTGATTCAGTTGTTTGTTTGTGTTTTTCTAGCTGGTAGACAAGGAGCTGCGTTTCAGATATAAATGTGGCAACATGGTCCCTGCCAGCCTGCAGGTGTTCAACCATCCTGTGGCCGATGGCCGTTGGCACAACGTCTCTCTGGAGGTCAATGGCACAACCCTTAGACTCACCGTTGATGCCAGCCACACCAACTCCACCGTTCTGCCACGACCCTGCAAGCTTACTCAGTCCGGTGGGGCTTTGATGCTTGCCAATTCTAATCCCAGTACAGATGCCCTGCGACACGGATTCAGTGGCTGTTTGGAGAGCTTAGAGTTCAATGGAGAAGCAGTGAGAAAGGAGGAGGGGATGGCAAATTTTGGCCCACAGAGTGGCAGACTCTTTGGGATCTATCAGTGCTGCTCTGATGTAAAGAGCTGTGCCAATAATCCTTGTGGGAATGGAGGCACTTGTGTCGAAAACTCCAGTGGAGGTGAGAATAAAATGTTATTGTGGGATAAAGGTTGCACTAAGATTGAAATATTAAAGATTGACTTATTGTGCCTATTGTTTATTTGCGCACCAGCAAACTATTATGTATGTGAATCAGTTTAATGAACATGCAGGCCAAAAAGTCAAAGTTTACACTATGATCTGAGCCCAAAGGAGATCCTATTAATATGTTTGACCTGTCAGAAATAAGCATGAGATACAGTTTTACGTCTTTCCTCCAGAGTTTCGCTGCAGCTGTCCGTTGCCATACTATGGCTCCCACTGTGAGAAGAACAATCTGACGGATGATCCCTGTGCATCTCATCCCTGTGTCAATGGTCTGTGCGTGCCAAACACTCAGGGTTACGTCTGCAACTGTTCAGAGCAAACTGCTGGAAACAGGTGAGAATCACACAGTGGAGCTCCTGTGATGTTTTGCACTTTGCACAATTAGGTGACACCTCTTTGTTAAATGTACTGGATCTGTATGGTGATGTATTTTCCCATGCCTATCTACTAGACCGAACTGCATTTCTCAGAACATGTTACAAGTAAAAATTGGTTTCTATTTCTATTTTTTTCTGTGCAATTTTCATTAAATGTAATTTCATTGTTTCTCTCTTGACAGATGTCAGAATGATACAGTCAATGCGTGCAATCCAAATCCCTGCCTCAACGGTTTTGACTGTTCAATGGCAGAGAACCTGATCCACTGTGAGCGCACCACTTCTCCTCAGCACTTCTATGTGGAGATTGCAGAGATCTGCGCTGGCATACTGGGGCTCATCCTTGTCGTTGTGGGCTTTGTGTGTCTTCGAAAATGGTACATCAGCCATAAGAAGCACAAGTCAGGCTGTGTGCAGGATTCCAATGGATACTTCGCAACTATGCCAAAAAGCATGGTGAAAGCAAAGGAGATCAGCTCTCCTGTGGAGATCAGCACCCTGATTGGCTCTGGAAGCGATCTGGACAATAGCCCCTTCCGTTCGCTGAAACCCCGCAGTCAGCGTGAGCTCGGTCCTCAGGTAGGACCTCGCTCGCATAGAGTTCAAGGTCCTGTGATTTGCAGCGTGGCCCCCAATCTACCTCCTCCGCCCTCTTCCTGCTCTGATAATGATTCGATTAGAAAAAACATGTGGGAGCACGACTATGAAGGTAAGAATTTAAATTTTATTTTTGAAGCTTCAGTAATTTGGAATTTATTGATAGATGTGAAGAGGGCAGATAAGAAAGTTGGAGGACAAATAGCTGGGTGCATTTGTGTTGGTAAATGAAAGCATGCGCAGGCCGCGTTTCATTAAACTTCTGTTCTTCTACTTAAAATATGGCCTAATAACTGTAAGACATTTATTATTGTGATGTCAAGGACAGTTCATCCCTAACAGTCAAACAATATTATATTTGAGAAAGTTCAAATGAACATACACAGTCAGGGGCGTCATGCACCAATTTTTTTAAGGGGGCACAGTGTGCACAGCTCACAGAAATATGTGCATACACAGACATCAAACGAAATATTATAGAGCTTTCAGTCTTTTCCATGGCACTTACATTTCGAACAAGCAGGGGTGCTTTCATGCAAAAACCTCCAAAATAAAAGTGCTGACTAACTTTTATATCAAATACTATTCAATTGGAATAATGACATATTGGCAAAATATTTACATCTGAGACGGCATGTTTTGTTTATTTACGTTTTGTTTAATGACTTGTCTAATTGTGTCATTAATGCATTTGGAACAAAACTGCATTATCCTATGAAATTATTTTAATTTAAATCCATAAAGTATATAAACAACAAAAATGACATAAGCTATAGCCACGTGATTGATTTTAATGTTCAATAATGATTTAAAAAAATATGTTTAGATGAAATTATTAGAGGAATGGATTTTTGCATTCATTTTTTCCTCATATGTGAGCATGTTTGATTCCGCGCCCCCGTGAACTCTGGCAAACTTTTGGCGTTGTACCAAGAAGATGAATCTAGAAATCTCTACTACGTCGAGACGGTCACATTTTAAACCATAAATTTTCTACACAGAGGAGGTTAACTGCACATTACCATACTGGGGTTTGGAAATTTTGTGAGTGTTCTTACACGTTTTAATTCCTCAGAGAGCAAAATGCAGCAGCAATAGCAAAGCTCGTGAGTGCAGCGCCTGCCGCCAGAATAAAGTAATGTAACACGATCAAAACAATATCGAAACGGCAAAAATCTCTGAAAAATGACAAGGATGCAGCACAGAATTGACAATATTGTGCATATTAAACAGATTTAAAGAAAGTAACAGATTAATGGACGCTTCTTTGATTTTGAGTTTGCATGCAAAATCCATTTAGCTAAAAAAAAACGAGGGGGCACATGCCCCCTCAGTTTGAATGGGCATGACGCCTCTGCAAAGCATAGTTTCAAAAGGTTTTAAAAATACGCCAGTGCATGTACAGTATTTTGCGTCACGTAAATTGCGTCATGCGCTTTGTATGCGGACCTTTGAACTACACTTCTGTCTTTAGTCACCTCATAAAATGCGTTGAGATGAGTGACAAGTCGGTCCCAGCGCATCAAGACACTAATCCCTCTTAATTCTCATTTACAGTGTATCCAGCAGATCCTGACTACTATGGCCGACCTTCCGTTCAAGAATTCCCACAGTTTGACATCGTGGAAAGCACCTACTCAAACGCTCCTACCGAACCCCGCAGAAACTCTCGTTTCGGAGGCTTCCCTTTCCCTCTTGATCGTGTCGATCGCCGCGCTCCATTGCCCCCCTGTTACAGCAACCAGAACTTAGATGACTTCCTAGGGCCGGATGGGCTGCCACTGCCCAGCCCTCAGTGCCCTAATGAGTACACTGCCATAAGCTACTACCCTACCCAGCACACTCGAAGCCTGGACAATGTTTCCAGCAGCTACAAAAGGCTCAGTGTGCGCTTGAGTGTGGCCCAACCTTCCTATGCGGATAGCGGTGGATCCAATCGGGCCGGATCTGCTCAAAGGACATCTCGCAATTATGCCGGCTCAGATATGGTAGAAAGTGACTACGGCAGCTGTGAAGAGGTCATGTTTTAAGCAGCCGATCATTGTTGGAGTTTAAACACGAAAGGTCATTTCTTACACATAGTATATGAAGCTCAATGGCTGAAGGCCACACAAGCACTAAGACTATCAGTATTAATAGTCGTTTTCAGGGAAAAAAACGAATATATGTGTGTAAAATCTAAATATTTTTACTATTTTACATTCCTGTAGATTTATTGCATGACCTTAAACATGTCTACGGTGTGATTAAAAAGTGTCTAAAGATTATGCACCCTCAATTATACAACTTTAATCGCACCCTGCCCTGTTAATTTAGAAAGTCTATATATAACCCCATTTGTTTAAATTAAATGACTGATTGTTGTGTTGCATGTCATTATCAGATCGGACACAATTTGTTGCACAGATCATTTTTGTTATGTAAACATAACTGATGTGTAATATTTGTACACTTTCTCAAGATGCATTTTACCGATGCAGGGTATCAAGAGACATATTTTCCAACAATAGAAAGCTGTATAGGAGAAAGCATTGATTTGTGAGAATAGACTGAAGCAGAGGCTGGTTCTTTGCTAAATAATAAATACGCAATGTGAAATTACATGGATGTTTATGAAATATACGTCCCCTATTATCATAGATGTTTGATAGATGTCAGTAGTAGATTGAGAAATGTTTGTCAACTTAAAGTACTTTTAGCTGAATGTGTCCAAATTGCAGTACTTGGTGAATAGTAATAGCAGATGCTGTAATTTTAAATGTGAACTTGACACTATAAACTTTTGATGCAGCAGCCGTTATGCAGTTTTCAGTGATCAAAGGCAATCAAACTCAAGCCATGAAAAATCCTGATGTAGCTTTTTAATGCTACTTGACAAACTTTTATAGTGCTTACTAAATGAAAAATATAAAAAACCTTTGCAAGTATGAAATAAAATTTGCTGATAAGAGATGAACTGATTCAAACTCATTGTTTGAACAATATTTTATATTTTACAAAGATTTTGTTTTTGATTTGTATTCATATCAGTGATGGAGGTCGTATGGGTATTTTGTTTTGATTTCAAATGTAATGAATGGGATTTTTTTATATGTTAATAAGTAAATACTACTGACACGTGTGATTTGTTTCAAATCTGTGACTGCACATTGGTTTGTGCCATCTGATTTTATTGCATGTGGTCAGTGAAACTTCTCCCTTGTTTGCTACTTCATTGTAGTGTTTAGTCTGTAGTCTTTCAAAATGACAGTACAGTGTTGATGTAAATATGAATGGCAGCTGTTGTAAGTATTTGTCGATATGAACAGTTGTTTGTACAGTGGGTGTGGTTGTGACATATGTTGCGAATGTACCTTTTTGTATTTAGAAAGTTCAATGCTGGCTGAACCCCATGCTTTTTTAAATGAGTTCCTCTGTGAGAGAATTTATGTTGGCTGCCATTTCTCATCTCTATAGAAAATATGATTTATCGAAAATAAAATTGTTTACTATACAAAATGTGTATAACCTGTGTTTTGAAAAAAAATATGTTGGTGACATTTTTCTTCAGTGGAACAATAAAGAAGATATTTTGCAGAAACCGCAGTGCTCTGTGATTTTGACAAATGCAAGGAAATGGTTTTCGCCACTCTGAGAGTTCAACAATACAGCATATCCAATATAAAAGTAATCCCCGCTGCTCCTGGTGACATATTGGTGATGAATTATCTTTTTTTTTTTTGCGATAATTTTTGCTGTTTGCCTCTAACTTACTATAAGTAAGTGTATGTTATTAAATGTATGTTATTTACTGCCAACAGTTTGTTCAAAGTTAAATGAACATTAAACATTCTTTGTCTTTACATAGTTAAACTAAAATAACAGCATCAAGCAAAGCTTTCTGGGAAACAAAATCTGAAGCAAAAAACAGAAAAAGTTGATAATGATTTCTGGTTCCCAGAATGCTTTGCATGAGGCTGTTATTGTATAGTTTTATTATGTAAAGATAAAGAGTTGTTAATATTTAATATTTATTTAAAGGGGCAATGAATCTGTCGATTATATTGTTTTATACTGTTTTCTGAGGTCTACTTATGATGTTTGCGTGGTTTTTACATTCAAAAACATCAAAAGCAATAAGTAATAGGCTATGTTGTAACATGGATTAGTGGCTCTCTGGAGAAATGGTTTGTTTGAATGGGCAGCCGGTTTGAAGACCTGGACGTAAACGCCCAATGCTATGATTGGACAGCTTCATTCCCTGTCATTACATGTGGGCAAATGTTTTAAAAACATTAATGTGTAAAAATAGCAGCCGAACACAAATATGTTTGACACACAAAAGATTCTGGGTGCAAAATATGATACACATAAATGACAATACGTATCGTAGAAGCAAAACTTTAAACTCGACTTGACTAAATTACCTTATACAACATAGTTAGCGCGTGTCACTAAACTGCGTCTGATAAATCCTTATCACTAACTTTGTATATTTATATTGTGCTTGTGAGGTTGCTCTTACATACACGTAACATTACATACCACAGTTATATGATAAAAAAAGCTTTGTTGAGCTTTTGACCTTTCAAACCCAACTTGCCTAAAATATCATATACAACAAAGTAAGCGGGCATCAGAATCTAAATTGCGGCTGGTAAGTCCTTCCTTATCACTAACTTTGTATATTTCTACCATTATATTACAGTCTTATTGTTAAGTGTTGCACCTTTATTAATCGTTTAATGTTTTTAGTAAATTAAAACAATCAAACGTACGTGTTTAGACACGGATGTTACAACAGGACATCTCGTACAAAGCAATAGTGAAACGCAGTAACTTAAATAGTAAGTAAAACATTTTACTTTGTGTATACTGCTGTGTCATTTTTGTCAGATAGTGGTGCTTTTAATCACAGTCTCTCTACAAATCCAGCATCGACTTTGGCTTCTTTACAAATGAATCTGCGGTACACAAAGTAAACAAACACTCCCCAAGTGAGCTGGAACTTCTTTAAAAACAAACTTAAACTACGCATTCCTAATGTTATGTTCCGAGCCTCTGAGTTATGGTTATACAGCGTCTGTGTTGTTCTTCCACAACCGAACACTCCGTTTCCAGATCACCGCGTCAAAATAAAATCTCTCAGGAAAATGTATTTTAAAGTCATTTTGGTTACATATGGCAATTTTTAAAGACATGTTTACTGATTGTTGAGACACTGCATGGTTTGCTTTGCCCCTGGCCCCCACGTGTTTCACGCAAAGCTGTGGGCAGGGCTACAAAAGTGGTCATTGTATTTGGGTTTGGGGAGGTGTTTCAATTCTACTCTGACGTCATATTTTGGCACATTCCTGAATCTACCATTTTCCTGGCTTGGTTATATTTCAGTAGCACAGACGTTTTCAGTTTTGAAACTTGCAGGATGTTCATTTAAGTATGATGACCTCTTATATAACAAATGATCAAGTTAAAATTAATTGTTTGATTTAGCCCTCCTTTAACTTGGAACAAACTCTTGCCAGTAAATAACATACATTTAAATCTACAGTGAGTTACTGGCAACCAGCTGCAAGTAACACTGTAATTTCTACAGATTTTTTTACAGTGTACAGCAAATTTTTAACAAGACAAAGAAGTATGTTTAATATAATATGAATGTGTGTAGTATAAATAATACAATTCAGACATACTACAGGTACATTCGCTATGTCGTCATTATCATTTGACCTACCAGTGTCAGTTGTGTTGTGTCATCTCCATTCACAAATTCCCATTTCATGACCTCGTGGGACAGTAAAGTGACCATCGAATGCACACTTTATACAATCCAGCCAGAAGAAGTAGGTCATCCAGGTACTTTTCACTTATTTTTTTATGAGTACTGTAAATTCGGACATACTTCTGTTGTCACATATTGTTTTTTACGTACTATATAGTAAGAAGGTGCAATTTTGAATGCAGCCAGTGAGACCAACATGCCACCATATTATAGTACTATACCATTTCAAACAGTCAAGGCACTTCACACAGTTGCCTTTTAAAAACAATTAAGATATATATTTAGAAACAGTGAGAAATTTGCATGTGATCTGATTTACATGCTGATTTTATATAAAACAGAACAATAAATGCTCAAGTTCATGCATCAACAGCAGCAACATGATGGAGATCTGCTCACACATAATGCACATAATGTTACAAAAACATTTTATTTTATGCTTATTTTATGCTAGCATATAGCATTAACTAGCATATAGCGCGAACTCAGCAGTCACAACTTTGTTTTTAGCATTGTAATAACATTATAATTAATTTAATGTGTAATTTAATGTTGGGGAAATCAAGACAGTGATGTCACAGTCTGTGTTATGTTGAGTTTGGTCTGTTTTCCAGCAGTCTTTTTCATGCACAAGGTTTACATAAGAAGGAGGAAACAATCTATGTATATGTTAATACAGTTTTACATTCTATGGCAATTTTAATACATTTGACAGGTTAGCGTTTATCAAAAAATAATGCATACCTGTGGAACATTTCCCAACCAATCAGAATAAAGCATTCAACAGCCCCGTGGTATAAGATTAAATAACATGTAGGAAGTAACCTTTTAGGCATTCACTTGTTGAGAAAGCTGTATCGGCTGACTGTCTTCTCGATATTAAAGTAACAAACCGAGCGACAGCTTAAGTATGATTCAGTGCAGAAGCAGACCAGAGGCTCAGCTAATCACCATAAAAGGGTCACCTCAAACCCTGACGCACTTGACTGCAAACCAACTATCTGTAATCACCCATGCCACTGAGCATTACCCCTCTGTCAGTCAAAATTCATTTGAACCAACACCCCTCCCCTCACACATACACAAGCGTGGCAGGGTGAGTGTATAGTCATCATCTAAAGTGATGCAAGCGCCCCCTTAATCTCCATGTGACAGCATAATAAACAGTCTTGTGGGTAAACCCCTTCACATCTGGATTGTTAAACACCGGCTGGAGCACACGGCACAATGTTTTGCATCGCAATGCTGTGCCCACAGCAAAGTCTGGTTGTTAATGTGACCCTCTGACATTTTTGGGGTCAGCAAATGGGGGTCAGCAGTGGTTTCAGATTAATGCATTTTTAAAAGAGGAGAGATGAGGATCTTTATACTGTTCATGTATGACCTCACAACTCACATGCGAATACCAATGCTCTCAAAATTGGTAATTTTTATCATATGTGACACGTAAAGTATCTCCGTAATTTTTATTCTATAGAAAATATATATTGATGATTTATACCAAACAACATAATCACTGCCTTTTAATGACAATAATGCAAATCAGTTCTGAATACCTTAAAAGTTTATAGATATTGCCAGTTTATACTGCTGTTATCATTTTCTTCAACAGCCGGAAGCGGAGAGACCTGTTTTGCTGTTTGTCATGTGACGTTTGCCAAAAAGCCTATTATGGGGCACAAAACCCAAATTCCACAGCTGGTGTCCAATCATTTGAAATCTCATTACACTGATCAGGGATCATCCTGCTTGAATAGAAAAGAACACATAAACAAGTAAAAACTCATTTCTGGATTTTCTTTACATTTTTGACAAATTGGAAAGGTGCACACACACACACACAAAAACACATGATGGATTATGTGAGATGTGAATGAGACAACCATAGGCATGAGGTTCAAAAGAGATCATGGGGTGCTGAATGTGTTTTTTTGATAAATGAATTGATGTCAGAGGTCTTCTGAGATGTTTCAGGCATCCAATGAAAGAATTTTGTAAATAGAACAGACACATTAACATTTTTTGTGAGTGGATCAAAGTTTACAACACACAGGGTAAATTATCTATATGCTAAGTTTATAGACAGCACATTCAAAGAAACCTATTGCAATAAAACAAAATCAAAAACTCTATTATAATGGAAAAAAATATTTTTAGGCTTTAATACTGCCAATATTTCGATATGTGCCTACTTAGATTTCAAATCTGCAGAGCTGGTGTTTTAGGATGCGCACCTGCTCACATGTCAGTGTGATAGAGTCATCAGGTGCCTCTCTTGATCAGCTAGAGCATCCTCTGCTTGAGCTTCCAGATTCACTGGGATGCAAGTCAATTCAGCGCACACGCTTATATAAATCCATTTCTGGCAGCGAAGGTAAACGGATCTCCATCTGGATTCCCGATCACACAAGAACTATAAAGTCGAAATATTTTGGACACAGCACTATGAACGCAGATGGATGAATGCACACTACTACTGTAGTTTAGATGCACGTGCATCAGATTTATGAATGGGCGTCTCTTATCCAGGGCACATCAGAAGTTCACCGACCAAAGATACGCGCTGGATTATAAATGTCCATCCGCTCGCCAAACACAAACGAAATATTATTTTCATTTAATCCAAATGCGTCGTTGTGGCAGCTGGCAACTCTTTGCGTTTTGATTGAACATCCTTACAATTAACAAGAAGTGTCGTAATCCCCCCAAAAGTATCGCGATATTGACATTAGAACGATCTAAATGTCGTCCTTTCATTGACATAATTTCTATTTAAATGACTCGCAGTCTACGGCGCGCGTCAGTGTTTAACGCGCACAGCAGCCGCTCTCTTTCTGAATGAACCCAATGCTCCACAGATGCGCGCGCACCGGAGGACAGTACTCCTCACCGCTGTCCCGTGATGATAAATTGAGGATGGTGGAGGGAACGGATGCCTTTTTGAGGAACATTTCTACCGGAAACCGGGACAGCAAGTATCTCTCTTTTCCCTGGGTGGTGACTTTACTCTCCAGCGTGCTCATCACCACCATTATAGTTGATGTACTGGGCAACCTGTTGGTCATTGTGTCAGTCTTCAGAAACCGAAAACTCAGGAAGGCAGGTAAATACATCTCCATACATCATGCTTGATTATAAATGATTATTTATTGATGAATTTATTTTATTTAACTATTTGTGAGCCAGATGTGAGTGTCTGTTTAATACGATCACATGGAAAGCATGCAAGGATGAGGATGCTGCATCTATGCAAGATTGTCAGCTTTAAGTTTGTATGAGTCTCCTGACCACTGGTCTTATCTGACAAAGCACAACTTGACCTTTTAGTTTAGTGATTTAGTTATAAAGTGGTTATAAGGTTCAATAATAATTGACATTTTAAAAAAATCATACAATGAGCATAGGGGGAAAAATATACACTTTTTATGAAATCAGCCTCATCTTTTGCATGACATAAACTTAAAAGAGCATGTAAAAACAAACAAACAAGTTGTGCAACCCTAATGTAAAGCAACATTTGTTATTAACTGAATTATTATTGTGCAAGCATTATATTACAAAGAGATTTTACATGATGTGTAAATTAAATGTTAATTGCACTTCTATTATTCACTAATAAAAAAAAGAGATGTGTTTAGTTTTTTAGAAAGAACTTATTCAAACAATGCCACAATGAAGTCATTACGAAACCATTTTTAGATGCTCGCAATGCTGGAAGAGAAACAGGTTTATGATCTTTTGACGCACATCAATAATTACAGCTCTTTGCATAGCTGTGTGTGTGTGTGTGTGTGTGTGTGTGTGTGTGTGTGTGTGTGTGTGTTTTATTTACTTTTACATTTATGTATGCAAATCATTATGTATAAAGAAAGGTGCTTAAAAGGTTATTTTTATAGTTTTTTTATGAAACCTCAAAAATGATTCTTTGAAGGCATCATAAAGCACTTTTATTGTTAAGAGTGTCATGTAGGTCACAATATAGAAATTAGTTATATAAAATAACAAATTATTTTTTTGATAAATCTACATTTAATACCAAAAGGCTCTGTTTCACATATTCATTGTAAACCCTTACATAATAGTTGAATCTACATATTTTCTCAGAAGCTCAGTCAAATTCATTACTGAAAGTTAAACTTGGTCTAAGCTGTTTCTAATTGTCATGAATTATTGAACCACATGTCCTGTTATTTCAGCCCGACAAGACAAATTTTAAACTAACACATTTCATAAAAGTGCTTCCTTGAGGCAAGGGTGGAATCTAGGAGCTCATTTTAAATCAGTCTACTTTTTACTGTACAATACCAAAATACATACATCAGTATGTCACTTAGTTGATCATAAATCGCGTTTGAGCGTGAGCATGTCACGCTTTTCTGTTTGTGTCGCTGTCACGTATTGGTTACTCAACTTTTTTGTCCTATTTTCTTACCATTGTCGCTTCGGTTTGGGGTTAGATTTACATAAAATGACACCCTTACCTAAACAAACTCTAACCCCAACGTAGGGTGACAATTGGTTAAAGTTTAGAAAATATAAAAGAATAAGTATTGTATCTTTTTATTTTATAAACCAATACTTAAAGTGACAAATACTTAAAGTGACATATAACACAAGCACCAAATCTAACCCTAAACCAAAGCGACAATGGTTTGAAAATAGGAAAAAAAAGTTGAGTAACCAATACGTGACAGCGACACAAACAGAAAAGCGTGACATGCTCACGCTCAAACGCGGCAAAGCGTGACATTGTCACGCTGGTCCATGCGTGAAATAGTCACGCAATTTCGTGATATAGGGTTGCATAATCTGTGATCTTTGAGACAATCTATTGCCCTCTAGGCATTAACCACACACAACTATAGAAATATCATTGTGTAAACATTTGCAGCATTGACAACATTTGGTTTAAGCGTCTTAATACTGAAAACACCATTTCACATCACTTGATGCTCACAGCTCATAGTAAATCTGGCCAAGTGGCCTTTTATTTCAAAACCGTGATGTCTGTGAAGTGAATCTTCATTACCATTACTCAGTGCACCTCTGAGAGTGCATTAAAAAGTCTTCTGCTGTCGAATTGACAACTTCATCTACTGTAAGTATCTTTCTGATGTGATACTCCATTCTCACTTTAAAAGAGTAGTTCACCCAAAAATGAAAATTCTGTCATCATTTACTGACCCACATGTTGTTATAAACCTGAATGAATTATTTTTTTCTATCACAAAAGATAAATAAATAGTAACCACACAGTTGATGGTACCCACTGACTTCTCACTGATGGTACTCACTGGAAGTCAATGGGTACCCTTGATTGTATGCTTACCATCATTTATCAAAATCTCTTCTTTTGTGTTCAGTAGAATAAGGAACTCATACAGGTTAAGAACAACATGAGGGTGAGTAATGTTCTGGGTGTCCAGCAGTGAAAAATAAAGTAACATCCAGATTTGATTTGAATTGTGAGTCCTTGCCACTGTTGATTCATCATTGTTAATTGTTTGATTCACTAAGTGGAGAATAAATAGGTAGTAAAGAGCATTAAGGTAAAAATGTGACTGGTACCTGGAGAAAATCATTGCAAGAGCCCCGCAGACTTGGTTGGATTAACACTGTTGGATGTGAGATGTGCGTTCGGTAATTTAAGGAATTCAATTCATTGCCTCCAGTCACTGGGGTGGATGCAAAAGTCAATACAGCACTTGTTTTAATGGAGCATCTGGCATTAGATTTGAAGTGTGGAAAGTGCATTTAAATGGATGAAATTCAAAGTAGCTATTTTTAAACAATAGTTGGTGTAATAAAGCAACACACCACTTAAAACACACATTACAATGATTTTACCACAGTTAAGGAGGTTATGCCACATGGTAAAATCTCTCAATGCAAAATACGGACCCGCCAGGTGCGTATATACGCAGCAGGTGCAAATATGGAAATTAGCTTCATTTCGCTGAGAAAGCCGGAAAGTGTGACTGGCCGTAAATAGCAGGGAGCAGCCCTGTGGCGACGGGACTTGACGTCTCTGTTCCCTTCCTTCAGGGAACGTGGGTTACATACGTAAGCGAGACGTTCCCTTTCAGTCGGTCACTACGACGTCACGTCGTGACCGACGAATTGGGAATCCCTACCAAAATGCCACTGAGGGCTGACTTCTTCCAGTGTCTGCGTAAAGCCCTCCGGTTCCACTTAAGGAGAATTAGGTTTTAAGGCAGAAGGCCGGGAACTAGATGTTCTTTCAACCCCACAGGAGTGCCAGCGACTGGGAAGCGCCCTATCTGAGCGGGATAGGAACGCTGGGAAGCCACCGCCTTGTTAAGGGCTGATGGTGGGCGAAAGTCAACCGTAGTTGAGGTAAAAGACAGCCGTGGCTGTGTAAGCAAAGCAGTGCTTTGCTGAGGGAAACATGGGCTAGTATGATTAAACCCATGGAAAAATACTCACAAAGGAACCCGGTGGGACGCAATGTGGATGCCCGAGCCAAACACATAGGTTCACGAGGATGCAGCTAGTGAGAGGCTGACAGCGGATGCTCCGCAACATCAGGCTGCCAGGGCAGCGGAGGACGGACAAATCAAACCATTACGCATTTTTGTCTAAATGGCCTTCCATACTGACAGTTATTGTGTAGCGTCAGTCGGAGGCTGCAAGCCGACATGCGAGTCGGTGCTCAGTGATCTCCCAGATGAGGAGAGAACGTGAGAGGAGACCGGCTCGACACGAACACTGTAAAACCTAATGAACGTGTTAGGTGTCGCCCAACCAGCAGCTCTGCAGATGTCTGTTAGCGAGGAACCACGTGCGAGGGCCCAAGATGAGGCAACACTTCTAGTAGAGTGAGCTCTCAATTTAAATGGACATGGGGTGCCCTGCAGATTATAAGCAAGGGTGATAGTGTCTACAATCCAATGAGACATCCTCTGCTTAGTGACAGCTTTCCCTTTCTGCTGACCACCGTAACAAACAAAGAGCTGGTCTGATGTCCTGAGGCTTTGTGTGCGATCCACGTAGAGGCACGAATCGCAGGGCGCCCTCGGCGAGGAGCAGACTGGGCAGCCGGCGCTGGTGGACGAGAGGCAGGCTTCTTGCGCCGGGGCATGATCTTGGCGATCGCTTCAGTCTGCTTCTGAGCGGCGGTGAACTGCTGGGCGAAGGACTCCACCGACTCGCCGAAGAGACCGGTCTGTGACACTGGAGCGTCCAGGAACTTGTTCTTGTCCGCTTCCGTCATATCAGCCAGACACAACCAAAGGTGGCGTTCTTGGACCACGAGTGTGGACATCGCACGGCCAATCGCCTGCACCGTCACTTTCGTAGCGTGGAGAGCAAGATCAGTGGCAGCCCGGAGCTCGAGAAGACGGGTGAGTCGTGTCCTCCCTCATGCAGATCCCACAAGGCCTTCACTTGGTGTACCTGCAGCAACGCCATTGCGTGCAGGGCCGAAGCCGCCTCTCCACAAGCCTGGTGGGCAGCGCCCGTTAAACCGGACGACTGTCTGCAAGCCCGAGAGGGAACGGTTGGGCGGTCCTTCCAGGAGGCAGCAGTGGCCGGACACAGTTGCATGGCAACCCCCCGCTCCATAGGAGGGATCTCCGTGTAACCCTTAGCGGCTCCGTTGGTGAGGGCTGAATCGGCCGTAACCGGGTAGAGTACGGCGACTTCCAAGTCCGTGACAGCTCCTCGTGCACCTCGAGGAAGAAAGGCACTGGTGGAGAGGGCTGTGAAGCCCGGGCAGCTCCGAATAACCAATCATCCAGGCGGGACGGTTCGGGCTGAGGGGGGCTAACCCACTCTAACGCCGCTCCAGCGAGCACAGCCACCATCTCCGGGTCAAACTCCGATGTCGCGACCCTTCGGACCCATGTACTTGCCGCACCCAAGATCACACAGACGAAAAGCCATCCTGAAAAGGACGCTGATCTCTGGATATACGAGAGAGTGGCTGTCTTTAACAAGAAACAGAGCTCTCTCGTATCACTCTTTTAAGGAAATCACTCTTTGATGCTCAGTTGATGATGCGCACAGGGATCAGCAACGCACTCACTAAAACTCAAAACAAAAAAGATGCAGAGTAGTGGAAAAACTGTGGCGTCCGCTGTGGTACTGCTAGTCCAACCAACTTCAGCAATCGTTTCCCCAAAGAGCAGAAAGTAGCTTCTCAGTAGCAGATACTGCCTGCTTTCGAAGCGAAAAAGCTAATTTCCATATTTGCACCTCCTGCTTATATACGCACCTGGCGGGGCGGCGCCCGCATTATGCAAATATCTTAATGCCAAGTTCATTGGCGTTTTAGTAGTAAACAAAGCAGATTGGTCTCTCTAAGCGAGTTCCCAATTCGTCGTGCAATAGATATGAATTAGACATTGCTATTTTAATAAGCCATTGACTACATGACTTGAGTTACACTTTATTTTGATAGTCCACTTAGTCTACTACTATAGATACTTTGTAACTACATGTCAAATAACTTTAATTAAGTTGCAACTATATGTCAACTTACTGTCATTGGAGTATTAGTGGACTGTAAGGGTTAGGGTTAGTGGAATAAGTTGACATACAACTGCAAAAATAATTATAGACAGTTACAATAAACTGTTAATAGATATTAGACCGTCTAATAATACTATAAAGATTGGTAGTTGATATTTGCTTATTAAAATGTCTAAAGTGGGCTGTTTAAATAAAATGTTACAATGAGTAATTATCTGTGAACATCATAATGAAGGCATTGCTTAAACATTACAAAATCCAATTTTTGGTGGAGGTCATTGCTATGAACTCCTAGGATTTTGTAAACATCATTTGATAATAATAAGTCTGGCATTTATGTAAAAGGAGAACAATGATTACATGAGCATAAAAAGGTAGCATGGCTATTAATTTCAAATACACCACAAAAGGGACATAGTTGATGGCAACTGGTAATAGGGATGATTTGTATCACTGTTATTAAGTGATTCGTTCACTTTTAGTCTTCATTGCAATAATTAGGTTTAAAAGGAGTTCAGCCTAAAACATGTTTTATGCTACTATAGTATGTAAAGCAAACACTTATAGCAATGCAAGCTTGATTTTTCTGTATTTTGTTTTGAAGTGTGTCAGGAGAAAGTCGCAAAACACTGCAATTCATAATGCAATTCATAAAAACACTGCAATTCATAATGCAATTTATGAATAAAACAAGCTATTTATAATGCAATTCATAAAAAATACTGCAATTCATAATGCAATTTACTAATAAAGCAAGCTATTTATAATGCAATTTATAAATAAACAAACCAATTTATAATGCAATTCATAAAAAACACTGCAATTCATAATGCAATTTATAAATAAACAAAGCAATTATAATGCAATTCATAAAAAACACTACAGTTCATAATGCAATTTATAAATAAACAAAGCAATTATAATGCAATTCATAAAAAAACACTGCAGTTCATAATGCAATTTATAAATAAACAAAGCAATTTATAATGCAATTCATAAAAACACTGCAATTCATAATGCAATTTATAAATAAAGCAAGCTATTTATAATGCAATTCATAAAAAACACTGCAATTCATAATGCAATTTATAAATAAACAAAGCTATTTATAATGCAATTCATAAGAAACACTGCAATTCATAATACTATTCATAAAAAATAAAGCTATTTATAATGCAATTCATAAAAAACACTGTGATTCATAATGCAATTTATAAATAAAGCAAGCTATTTATAATGCAATTCATAAAAAACACTGCAATTCATAATGCAATTTATAAATAAACAAAGCAATTTATAATGCAATTCATAAAAAAACACTGCAATTCATAATACTATTCATAAAAAAATAAAGCTATTTATAATGCAATTCATAAAAACACTGCAATTCATAATGCAATTTATAAATAAAGCAAGCTATTTATAATGCAATTCATAAAAAACACTGCAATTCATAATGCAATTTATAAATAAACAAAGCAACTTATAATGCAATTCATAAAAAACACTGCAATTCATAATGCAATTTATAAATAAACAAAGCAACTTATAATGCAATTCATAAAAAACACTGCAATTCATAATGCAATTTATAAATAAACAAAGCTATTTATAATGCAATTCATAAAAAACACTGCAATTCATAATACTATTCATAAAAAATAAAGCTATTTATAATGCAATTCATAAAAAACACTGTGATTCATAATGCAATTTATAAATAAAGCAAGCTATTTATAATGCAATTCATAAAAAACATTGCAATTCATAATGCAACTCATAAAAAGCAAAGCAATTTATATTGCAATTCATAAAAAACACTGCAATTCATAATGCAGTTCATACAGCAACAATGCCCTTCATAATGCAATTCATAAAAACACAACAAGTTATAATGCAATTCATAAAAACACTTCAATTCATAATGCAATTCATAAAAACACTTCAATTCATAATGCAATTCATAAAAACACTTCAATTCATAATGCAATTCATAAAAACACTTCATTTCATAATGCTATTTATAAAAACACTTCAATTCATAATGCAATTCATAAAAACACTTCAATTCATAATGCAATTCATAAAAACACTTCAATTCATAATGCAATTCATAAAAACATTTCAATTCATAAATGCACTTCATAAAAACACTAACATTCATAAGGCAAAGCAAGAAAGCACTGTATCCTCAGCATTGACGCAAACAGGACATAGAGCAATGGTATGTAGTGAATCTTGCTAAAGAAGTTAACAAAATTTAGATAAACCATCAACACTTTTATAGCTGGCTAGCTTCTTGAATAATAAGACTGGTTTAATGTCAAAAACATTTGAAGGTAATGTTTAGTAATGTTTAATGTTATTTTCTTATCCTCAAATGAAATCTCTGTATGAAATATTTTCAATATTCTTCTTTCCAGGCAATGCCTTTGTGGTGAGTTTGGCAGTAGCAGATCTGGTAGTGGCCATCTATCCGTACCCATTAGTGTTAACAGCAATCTTCCATGACCGCTGGATTGCCGGTGATATTCATTGTCAAATCAGCGGCTTCCTAATGGGACTCAGTGTTATTGGCTCTATTTTCAACATCACAGGTATCGCCATCAACCGTTACTGTTACATCTGCCACAGCCTTAAATACGACAAGCTCTTTTCCAACAAGAATACAGCATGTTACGTCATCTTGGTCTGGATGCTGACTATCCTGGCAATCGTTCCAAACTGGTTCGTGGAGTCCCTGCAGTACGACCCACGAGTGTACTCGTGCACCTTCGCCCAATCGGTGAGCTCGCTCTACACTATCACGGTAGTGGTGGTACACTTCATTGTGCCCATCGGTATCGTCACATACTGCTACCTGCGCATCTGGATCCTTGTTATAGAGGTCCGCAAACGGGTCAAGCCCGACAGTCGGCCCAAGATCAAGCCTCAGGACTTTCGAAACTTTCTCACCATGTTTGTGGTGTTCGTGCTGTTTGCCGTCTGCTGGGCTCCTCTGAACTTCATAGGCTTGGCGGTGGCCATCCACCCCGGACTGGGTCAAGCCATACCAGAGTGGCTCTTCACAGCCAGTTATTTCATGGCATACTTTAACAGCTGTCTAAATGGCGTGATATATGGAGTGTTAAACAACAACTTTCGAAAAGAGTATAAAAGGATTGTACTTGCGATTTTCAAGTTTCACTGTTAAAAGTTTTTGCGAGGAGACAACCACTGTGTTTTTCATAAATTGCCGAGTTATGGTGTGAGGCCTAAAGTATACTTTACTTTTACACATATTGGCCAGATTTTTGTAACCGTGCATACTTTGTACATGCAGTATGTAGGCCAGGAGAAGTGAAGAGTTTGGTTCAAAAATGCAATAAATTCATTTTGACTGATTTGGATAAAAGCATGTTTTCTTTACCAAGAAAGTGACATGATGAAAACCACTATTTTCTGTTACAAACTTAGCATTTTTAGGTTATTATAACATTAATAATTCAAATCCATAATTTGATTTTCAAAGATTTATTATAAAAACTGATGATGCAAAGTTTTTTTTTCAAAATGTTATAAATCTATTGAATCAATATATAAATGTGCATTCATCTTTGCCATGTTATATTCATTTAGTTGACTAGTGGTATACACCGATCAAAAAATAAACATTAATGGCATTAATCAAAACACTTATTTCATATTACGTCATATTAAGAACACTGTCATTGCTGCTGTCATTCTTGGGACGTTGAATTTTTTGACAGCGATCAGCTGTAAAATGTTTCAGTCCTGCTCAATTTTCGTTGGGTTTGAGTAAAATAAAAAAAGCAGATTTATTGCATTCTGCAAAGAAGGAAGACTGGCGTTTGTTGCAGTTTGGAAAAAAGGGAAAAAAGATGACAGAATAACACGGATTTTGTGTAAAATGAAGAATTTACTTTTTAATAATGACCTGATACAATACTGATTTTGGCATTAAAGGAGCATTTCACCCATAGAAACATTAATCTTTATTGAAAGTGTGTTATATTTGTACACTGTAAAAAATCCAATTAATGAAATGTTGGAAGGGCAAAAATATATAAGTTAAACCAATTTTCTTGTTTGGGCTTAGTTGAGTAGACATATTATTTTAAGTCTAGATAAATCTATGTTTAAAACATTAAGTGAATGGTTATTTTCAAATTCAGTCAACATTCAGAATGGCTATATTGACTGAACTAATTAAGACAAATCTGGTCAATATGTGGACTTATGACAGCTATGTTTCCTGACAACAAAATGCTCATAATATTACTGTTATTTGGTAACAAAATGTAATTTTAAGAGTTGTTCAGGCGTGAATGTATGTGCTTTAAGTTTAAATATGCGGTCGGTTAATATAGATAGCGTCTATTTAAAAATGTGCTCGGACACTTTCGGACGGAGATGAGCTCCAGAAGAGCTCCAGAAAATCACAGACACTTAAGCGCTCACACCCCGCCCAGCGAAGCCTCGCCTCGGCAAGCCCATCAGAAATCGACTGCTGGCTCTGATATCTCTGTGGCGTTTAAACATGCGATTTAATTCATTTTAATTTCTTATACTTAATAATAAAAGGTTTACCGGTATGTTTTAAATAATATTTTAGGATTGCACTTAAATGATATCGCTGTTGAATGATATTTCATATCTTTCACATTCGTTATAATCGGACTGCGTGCGTACTGCCTGCGAATTTGAACTTCAGAGCTGAAGGTGCGAGTGGAGAAATAGTCCCAATATCATAACAATCTTAAAACTTCTAAATATACCCGTGTGTGTACCCGTGTGCGTGCGTGTGTGCGCGCGCGCGTCCTCGCGCGTGTGCATGTATGTATGTATGTATGGGCGTGCGTCTGTGTATTTTGAATTTAAAATGTTTTAACTCGGAAGGATCTGGATCACAGGTCATTTCATCTGAGATCAATCCGCACGCAACGGCTGGAATCACTTACTGTTTCACACAAGGAAGGACACACAAGTCAGCCGTTTCCTCAAGTTTACGTCAGGTAAGTGGTTGTAATTAAATGTTAATTTTAGAATATATTAATTGGCAAAGACGCAAATACTCGACGTTTTTGTAATTATATTTTTGTAAAGATATATTAGAAGTGTGTTATGTTATGTGACCGAAGTAAAGTGGAGCTATTTTAGTTAAGATAAAAAGCCTGGATATAGGGTTGGTTTACCGGAGTTTAGAACTCGGTCTTTATTATAATTGGGACATTTTTACAAACAAACCTTATATAATACAATACTGGCGTGCATTTTGAGACAAAACAATAGCACTCATATGTTAAGAGATGTCAGTAAGTTATTTTAGTCAGTGAAAAGCCCTGTCCGAGAAAACCGCCCAATAGTGTTTAATGTGTGATGTCTGAGGGAAATTTGGCCTAACATTAACGTTATTTAGGGAATAAAGTCTTTCACCGTCAAGCTTTATTATATTAAACATGTTATTTATGTATGTGTGTGTGTTTATATTCCTCAGAGGGATACATAGCGAGACAGTCTCCGCTTGGACTGGCTGAGGAAAGTCTCCTAAATGGCCCTGGAGATGTTCTGACTGACTTTGGAGGCTTTTTGGACTGTTTTATGCCCTCTATTTAAAGACTTAATTCTGTATGTTCAGTCTGTATGATAAGTGAATAAAAAGCTTTTGTTTTTATGTGACTGAAGTTAATTATTTTGTTTACAACACCAGCATAAATTATTTGATAAATAATTTAAAAATGTTATTAAAAAAATCCCAAATAATAAATATTAATTGAAGTAACACATAAAACATTGAGTGAATACTTAAATTTTAATTGACAGAGTCTTTGCTGTAAGTTTTTACTGATTAAAACATTTTAGTTGAATGAACTATAAAGCTAATTGAGCCTACATACTTTTTTATATTTGAGTCAAATTTGGGCCAACTAAAAAACATCAATCCAGGAAACACTTTGGAGACAGAAATTGAGTGAACGTAAAATTTCTGTGGAACTAGTTACTAAAAAATAATTCATTGAGCCAACAATTTATTTTTTACAGTGTAGGTGAAATTAAGCATACATTTAGAATTTGGTGCCTATTTGACCGAGAAAAGGGGTGTTTGAAGTCTCACTCCCTCAACAAAGATATTGGACTTCCTTCTTTCAATGATGCAAAATGATGATTTTGCATCATTGAAAGAAGGAAGTGCAACACTGAAATCTGTATAATCTGTGGCAACTGAGAAAATTATGCATGACCATTCAAAAACATGACTGGGGTTCTAACTATACAAAGCTTAATGCAAATGGGTGAAGTGTCCCTTTAACAATAAAAAAGGCGTTTATCGCGTTTGGAACCAAAATCTTCAAATATATCAGTTTGTCGAAATGCATGTGTCAAACACTGTGTATGAGTCAAATGAAGTATATACTTGTGCATGTATGTCTAAAAAAAACTCTTTATGGTGCATCTACTGTCATCAGAATGTTATTTTTTTTCATTTTGTTATACCAAATATTGCCATCTTTTGAATTACTGTCACTGTATGTACATACAGTACATACAGCCTCATTTGCACAAAAGTATAAAAATATGTTTGATAATTTCATGAAATCTTACGTTTTTTTAATTCACTTTTTTAAACAATCTTTAAATTAAAGATTTCCTTGTTGACACAATATATAAAATTGTATACAAACAAAGCTCCCAATTATGAAGCCAGTTTGAATTGCTAATAATAATAATTATTGTAGTGCTTATTGTACTCAATTTTGTACTACTTCACATATACCAAAAAAATGTAACTATGAACTATTGAAGAAAATGTTTTCTGAAATGCATTGTTTAAAACATCTAATGTTTATATATTAAAATATCTTATTCTTAAGATATGATATGTCACAATAATATTGTTACATAATATTTGAAGCATTAATCCATTAATGAAGCATATCAGATCTGTTTCTGGAAGATACATGAGGGGATATTAATGGTTATAAACGCTTGCATACATTCCACTTATAACTAGTAACAACACATACATTTATTTGTTTAGTACAGATATCTAATAAATGAATTATACATAGAACATTTGGAATTGAGAAAATTATAATTTTGATAGATTTTATTTGTGAGCATCATTTATTGAAATGTATCAACTGTATTATCTGACCTCAGTATTACAGAAGATTGTATCATTTACTCTACATGAGTAAGATATGAGTATCAATGTTTTACACATTTACACAGAAATTATGCTGCAGAGAGACTTGTTGATGAAAACTTGTTAAAGCCTGTTTTTTATCATACTATTCATCCAACTTCAATGTTAAGTGCACAAGGAATATTGTATTTTGCTTTATATTGTTTGTGCGCCCCAGTTTCATGTTTCACACACATTCTTGTGTGTTTTATGTGTAAGTACAGTATTTGGAAATTGAAATGTGTAATGCTATGTTAGTTAAAGTTCCCCACTCTGCACTTTTCTCCAAAAAGATCAAATATTTATTAAACAATCATATTTTTATATGTAGACATTCTTATACAGTAACTGCGCCGGGAATTTGAATGCTGCTTTCATTTACAATATCATGTTTATAGTAATAAGACCTTTTAAACATTAATCACTGTATTTAACTTTGTCAGAAAATGTGTGAAATATTCACTCCATGTGGGAGGAAGAGAAAATGTTGTACTTTTAAAAAGTATAAAGAAATCTTTTTGACATGGTGTTGTTTTTATAGATTAACAACAGAGGTACATGTTTGACATGTGTTTGACAATGTTTAAAAAACTACAATAAATACAAGTCAACACGCATTACTGCAAAACTAACATTTGCTTGGGGCAATTCTCTTCATGGTCTGTTGCCGGCTATCATCCATTCAGAGCAGGTTCAGCAATGAAAAAGTATATCTCTGACTGGAAGCTTTGTGGGTCACTGAGGACAAATAGCTTGTTTTTTATGCCTCGGGGTTTGAAAGTAAAACACAGACACACCACACAGATGCTGAAGATGGCACTGAGTCCAAATCACAGTAAAAGTACTTCTGATTTTTATCGGAGAAAAAAAATGTGTCTGCTGCAGCCACCTCTTCAGATAGGCTTGTTCCAGACTCAATACAGTACAAGTTAAGCTTTGTCGACAAGACAACATCAGGATGTGAAGTTATTTAACGGTTAAAAACTTGTATGGGTTGAAAAAAAATCAAGTGAACTACTTAATATACAAAAAGAAGTCTTTAGTACTAAAATAAACCTTAAAAAGGTTTAAAGTACTTAAAAAGTACTCAAACTTTTTATTTCAAAACACTAAAAATCAGTTTAAAGGGGACATTTCACAAGACTTTTTTAAGATGTCAAATAAATCTTTGGTGTCTCCAGAGTGCAAATGTGTAGTTCTAGATCAAAATATCATATAGATAATTTATTATTACATGTTAAAATTGACATTTTGTATGTGTGAGCTAAATGTGCGGTTTTGGGTGTGTCCTTTAAATGCAAATGAGCTGCTTTCTGCACTAAATGACAGTGATGTGGTTGGAAAGTGCAGATTAAGGGGCGGAATTTTCCCCTTCTGACATCACAAGGGGAGCCTAATTTCAATGACATTTTTTTCACGTGCTTGCAGAGAATGGTTTACCAAAACTAAGTTACTGGGTTGATCTTTTTCACATTTTCTAGGCTGATAAAAGCACTGAGCACACAATTATAGCACTTAAACATCAGAGTCCGATTTTCATGATATGTCCCCTTTAAATACAGTAATACTGGTATATACTTTTTTAAGTGAACTAATGTACTACTGAAGTAACTATACATTTTAAATTGTATATTTGTAGTTTATAGCCTTTACACTATTATTTAGCACAAAAATAAAAATGTATTTGCCTGTATTTAAGTATATTTGAGTAATACCCTTACAATGGAAGTCTATGAGGCAAGACATTGGTCATTTACAATGTGTAACCATAAGACTTGTGACATTATCATCACACACATCATCCTTGTACACTGTAAAAAATACTTTGCTGCCTTAAATTTTTTTGTTGAATCAACTTAGATTTACAAGTTATTTTAACTTACTATTATTTATCTTGAAGAGATGAGTTTGTTATAACCACAGGCGAGTTGTTATAACTGATAAAATATAGTTGAAAAAAGTCAACTTCATTTTATAAGTTGTAACAAGGTGACTTGTAAATCTGAGTTGATTTAACACAAATTTTAAGGCATCAAAGAATTTTTTACAGTGTACACGCTAAAAAATATTGGGTTGTTTTTAACCCCTGACTGGGTAACTATAGGATAGATCACATTTCTGGGATAAAGTGACCCAAATAATGGGTTTGTTTTAACCCAACTGCTGGGCTGTTTCAACATGGTTGATTAACAATAACCCAGCAGTTGGGCTAAAACAACCCATTATTTGGGTAATTTTAACCCAGAAATGTGTTCTGTCCTATAGTTACCCAGCCCTGGGTTAAATATTTTTTAGAGTGTACAGTAGGTGTTTTTTCTACTGTACACTGTAAAAAAGTTTTGACATGTGATAAATTGACATAACTTATAAAAACAAGTTGAAATTGTTTAACTTAATTTGTTAATTTGAAGTAACTTCTAAATCTGTTTGGATTCTGTTCTTCTGCCTGCCAGGATCTAAACTTATGCTCTTTCTGTTTCATTTAAAATTTTTATTTTGTTTAATATAACTATAAGTTCATGTTCTTCACCTGTTTTTACTTTCACAGTATTACCCTTTTTAGTTCCTCTCCTATTTAATCCCATAGTGGTTGTTGTTTTCTCCCATAGTGTTTTTTTATCCCATAGTGGTTGTCGTTTTCAGGCTTCTGCGTTGCGGCACACGCAGGAGCGGCTTACGTGCCTCACCCCATATTGGGGTCCAGATACCCGTGTAGCTCCCCGTGCCGTGGTCGGCCAGGCATCTCTTACTTCTATTTCACCAGCGGCAGTCTTTCATATTTTCCTCATTGTCAAATAAAAGTACCTTTTTGTCACGGTAGGAAAATCCATTGTTTTCCTCCGTGTCATGTTTGTGTGTGTGTGTTGTTCACTTACCCTGCCATGTGCTCGTTAGAGCGATCCCTTTCACCGGTGTGTTGATTGTCTCGCTCCAGCTGTTCATCATTACATCATCTCCATAAAAACTCACCTGACTTTCTGTTCCCTGCCAGATTCTATTGTTTGCTCAGTCTCCGTGTTGCTTGGTTGTTCCCTGTGCTTTGGATTACGTGTTTCAGTTGGATGTGTATTGTCGTCGTCGTCTTCGTGTGGATGTTCCGTGTCAGCCTGGATTTCACCACTGTTCACCACTCAACCAACGTCGCACTCAAAACACCAACTTCCACCGTAGTCATCGTCACCATTGCCAACAACAACACCGGACTGGATTACTTCCGCATTTGACTTTGAATACTCTCTCTTTGTTTATATTTAATAAACATTGTTTCATTTTTACACCTGCGTTTGCTTCCGTCTTTACAAGTCATTACAGAAGAATCTGGCCAACATGGAAGCAGCAGGTGGCCAGCCGATCTCCGGGTTGGAAGAGTTTCTCCAGCGATCTCTGGCTCGTATGGATCATCAGGATCAAACCATCGAGGACATGCGGAAGGCCGTCCAGGCAATGGTGGCGAAGGTTTCTGAGCTCTCTCAGCGATCTCCGAACATCACGCCTCCCACTGCGCCACCCATGCCGCCCGCACCATCTTCACCTCCAGGGGGTAGTTTCATCCAGGAACCGAGACTGCCGATCCCGGAGAAATATGCCGGTGAGCCCAACTACTGTCGTACTTTTCTCTCTCATTGTTCTCTACATTTCGCCCAACAGCCCCGGACATTCTCACTCGAGGAGACCAAAGTGGCGTTCACGCTCTCACTGCTCTCGGGCAAGGCTGCCCTCTGGGGGACGGCGGTATGGGAAAACCACGACAGCTGTTGTTCCTCGTTCGCCTCGCTTTCCGAAGAAATGAAGAGGGTTTTCGATCGCTCCGTCGCCGGGAGGGAGGCCGCCCGGCTCCTCACGGATCTCCAGCAGGGGGAGCGGTCGGTCTCGGACTATGCCATCGAGTTCCGTACCCTGGCGGCGGAGTGCAGGTGGAACGAGGAAGCGCAGTGGGACCATTTCCTGCATGGGTTGGCGGATCGGATCCATCGAGAGATCATCACGGCGGAATTACCGAAGTCGCTCAACGGTCTGGTGGACTTGGCGATCCGGGTTGACGCACGCCTGTCTACCGTTGCCAGAAGGAAGACTCAAGTTCTGCCCTTACGTCAAGCGGAGTCCACGGATCCTCCCATCGAAGTTTCCGCCGGTGGTCTCTCAGATCCGGACCCCATGCAGGTGGGTCGAGCTCGGTTACCCTGGAAGGAGAGGAATCGGCGGAGATCCTTGGGTCTTTGCCTATACTGTGGTGAGTCGGGTCACCAATGTCAGAGGTGCCCGGTAAAAGACCAAGCCCGATAGTAAAACAGAGGCTACTATCGGGCAGGATCTCCGCACAGAAGACCTCTACTACATCCACTCTCCTTCCGGTGAGACTACGGTGGTCCACTATGTCACACTCGGGGCACGCACTTCTGGATTCGGGGGCGGAGGGCAACTTCATCGACAGCTCACTAGCACGTAAGCTCAAGTTACCTTTCACTGCACTCACCCACCAGATTGCGCCCTTCGCCCTCAATGGACATCAGTTACCCACCATCAAGTACACCACAGCACCTATCACACTCATCACTTCCGGAAACCACACAGAGACTATTTCATTTTTTATTACTGACACTGCTCTCTCTCCCATAGTTCTTGGTCATCCGTGGCTTCATTCCCATAACCCAAGAATTGACTGGAAACTGGGTTCTGTTACCAGCTGGAGCGAGGAGTGTCATAAGTCCTGTCTTGTCTCTGCTTGTGTTTCTGTGTCTGAGTCTGTGTTTCAGGGGAAAGCAGTGGATTTGTCTACCGTGCCCGCGGAGTACCATGACCTGAAGGAGGTGTTCAGTAAGTCGCGGGCTGATTCTCTTCCTCCTCATCGTCCCTATGACTGTGCGATAGACTTATTGCCAGGTACGTTTCCGCCTAAGGGCAAGTTATACTCTCTGTCTGTTCCGGAGATGGAGGCCATGGAGAAATATATTTCTGATTCTCTGGCAACGGGGTTCATTCGCCCTTCCTCATCTCCAGGGGGGGCGGGGTTCTTTTTTGTGGGGAAAAAGGACGGATCCTTGCGACCTTGTATTGACTACCGAGGGTTGAACAACATCACGGTAAAGAATACTTATCCTTTGCCGTTGATGTCTTCAGCTTTCGAGAGGTTGCAGGGAGCGTCCGTTTTCACTAAATTGGACTTACGTAATGCATATCATTTGGTTCGCATCAGGAAGGGGGATGAATGGAAGACTGCGTTTAACACCCCTCGTGGCCATTTTGAGTACTGCGTGATGCCTTTCGGTCTCACGAACTCGCCGGCAGTCTTCCAAGCACTCGTTAATGACGTGTTGCGAGACATGGTAGACCAGTTCATATATGTTTACCTGGATGACATATTGATTTTTTCTTCGTCTCTCCAGGAACATTTGCAACACGTACGACGAGTGCTTCTGCGGTTGTTAGAGAATGGGCTTTTTGTCAAGGCGGAAAAATGCGTTTTTCATGCACAGTCTGTTTCTTTTTTAGGACACATCATTTCGACTGAGGGTGTTCGCATGGATCCTGTGAAAGTTAAGGCTGTGGTAGATTGGCCATCCCCAGAGTCTCGCAAGGCCCTGCAGAGATTTCTGGGGTTCGCCAATTTTTACCGGCGTTTCATTCGCAATTTCAGCCAACTAGCCACACCTCTGACCGCTTTGACTTCCCCTGGTTTGACGTTCAGGTGGTCAGACGCAGCTGAGGCTGCGTTTGCCAAACTGAAAAGCTGCTTTGTTTCAGCTCCTATTCTTGTAACCCCTGATCGTTCACGTCAATTCATAGTGGAGGTCGACGCGTCAGAGGTGGGGGTAGGAGCAGTGTTGTCCCAGCGCGCATCCTCAGACGGAAAGGTTCATCCTTGCGCGTATTTTTCCCATCGTTTATCTCCTGCGGAAGTTAATTATGACATTGGCAATCGAGAGTTGTTGGCGGTCAAGCTAGCGCTGGAAGAATGGCGTCACTGGCTTGAGGGGTCGGGTGTACCTTTCATTGTATGGACGGACCATAAGAATCTCGAATACATTAGAACTGCCAAAAGACTTAACTCCAGGCAGGCTCGGTAGGCATTGTTTTTCGGACGTTTCGATTTTACACTTTCTTACCGGCCAGGTTCCAAAAACATCAAACCCGATGCTTTATCCCGTCTTTTTGAGCGTTCCGATCGTACTGCTACTCCCGAGCCGATTTTACCAGAGAAAATCATTATCTCTGCGCTCAGATGGGAGGTCGAATCGAAGGTTTTGACAGCCTTAGAAGGGGTAACGCCCCCGGCTCGCTGCCCACCGAACCGTTTATTTGTGCCGGAAGGGTTACGGTCAGACGTTCTCCAGTGGGGTCATAGTTCCAGTGTTGCTTGTCACCCAGGGGTTAGTAGAACTAGGTTTCTAGTCAAGCAACGATTTTGGTGGCCTGGTATGGCTCGTGACGTCCACGACTTCGTCTTGGCTTGTTCGGTTTGTGCCGTTGGTAAGACTTCCAATCGTCCTCCAGATGGGTTACTTTTACCGCTGTCTGTCCCTTCGAGACCCTGGTCCCACATTTCGCTAGATTTTATTACCGCCCTCCCACCCTCTAAGGGTAATACGGTGATTTTGACCGTAGTGGACCGGTTCTCGAAGGCGACCCATTTCATTCCCTTGCCCAAATTACCATCAGCCAAGGAAACAGCGGTAGCTGTCATTGACCACGTCTTCCGAATACATGGCCTCCCGACAGACGTGGTCTCTGACAGGGGTCCCCAGTTTGTGTCCAAATTTTGGCGAGAGTTCTGCAAATTGCTAGGGGCGACTGTTAGTCTTTCATCCGGGTTTCATCCCCAGAGCAACGGTCAAACCGAGCGAGCCAATCAGGACGTCGAAAGGGTGTTGCGATGTCTGGTTTCCAAGAATCCTTCGTCCTGGTGTCAGCAACTCTCAATTGTGGAGTACGCACACAATTCTCTGCCGGTGTCATCTACGGGCATGTCTCCATTTAAGTGTAGTTTAGGGTACCAACCACCTAATTTTGTCAGTACTGAATCCGAGGTGTCGGTTCCCTCCGCAAACGCACTAGTCCAGAGGTGCCACCGCACCTGGATCAGAGCTCGCAGAGCTCTGCTCCAGGCAAGGTCACGCACCAAGGCCAAGGCCGATCGCCACCGGTCGAAGCCTCCCCGATACGTCGTCGGTCAAAGAGTGTGGCTTTCTACCCAGAATATTCCGATGCGTTCCGTCTCGAATGAACTTGCTCCCAAATTTATTGGCCCGTTTTCTGTTACCAAAATCATTAATCCGGTAACAGTGCGTCTTAGCCTTCCTCCTGCGTACAGGAGGGTTCACCCCGTCTTTCATGTCTCCAAAATTAAACCGGTGATTTCTTCCCGTCTTAATCCGCATACCCCGGTTCCCCCTCCGCCTCGTATCGTTAATGGGGAGACCACTTATTCGGTTAACCGTATTCTGGACTCCAGACGGAGGGGACGCGGATTTCAGTACTTGGTGGATTGGGAAGGTTACGGTCCGGAGGAGAGAAGGTGGGTTCCTGCTCGGGACATACTGGATCACCGCCTTATTGATGAGTTCAATCAACAGGTAAAGCAGGCTGGGAACGCCGAGGGGCGTTCCTAGGGGGGAGGGTACTGTCACGGTAGGAAAATCCATTGTTTTCCTCCGTGTCATGTTTGTGTGTGTGTGTTGTTCACTTACCCTGCCATGTGCTCGTTAGAGCGATCCCTTTCACCTGTGTGTTGATTGTCTCGCTCCAGCTGTTCATCATTACATCATCTCCATAAAAACTCACCTGACTTTCTGTTCCCTGCCAGATTCTATTGTTTGCTCAGTCTCCGTGTTGCTTGGTTGTTCCCTGTGCTTTGGATTACGTGTTTCAGTTGGATGTGTATTGTCGTCGTCGTCTTCGTGTGGATGTTCCGTGTCAGCCTGGATTTCACCACTGTTCACCACTCCACCAACGTCTCACTCAAAACACCAACTTCCACCGTAGTCATCGTCACCATTGCCAACAACAACACCGGACTGGATTACTTCCGCATTTGACTTTGAATACTCTCTCTTTGTTTATATTTAATAAACATTGTTTCATTTTTACACCTGCGTTTGCTTCCGTCTTTACAAGTCATTACACTTTTGCATTGGGATCCTGACTCTGTCATTCCTTACAGTTGTGATTCCTGACTATTATAAGTGTTCCAATAGATTAAGTCTCTTATTATCTGTCTGTCTGTATAAGACTTTTCAAAATAAAACTGGTAAGCTGTGAGGCTTTTGCAAAATCAGAACACAATGTTTAATACATATTGACTTTGACATTACTATAATCACTCTGAAACACCTATACACCATACACAAAGAGTTTATTTATTAAAAGTGAGTCACTTGTCCTGATCCTTGCTCATATAGACTGCTACACGGGGTAGTTGGTTGTGTAAAAACATGAATGAAAGTTGCATCTGGAACTACTGAATAGAATGTGGCAATAGAAAGTCATTTTTCTTTAGTCCAGTCTATATTTTTACTTAAAAGTAATGGCCGTGTACCATACCAATTTTCTTTTGAATGGTTCCAGTACAAAACACTGTTATTACAATCTTTGACAAAGTAGGCCTACTGCAGATGTTACCCTTGAACATCCCAACTCAAAGGCCAAAAGGTCAAAAGCATTAAACTTAAATGTCCCGTTCTTTCTGTGTTTTTGAAGCTTTGATTGTGTTTACAGTGCGCAATTTAACATGTGTTCATGTTTCACATGTAAAAAAACACGTATTTTTCAAACAATTGACTTATCTGTATATCGCTGTTTTCAATGTCCTAAAAACAAGAAAGTCATGATGCTTATTGAAGTACCGATAAAATCTGCCATTTATTTACCTACGTAAGGAGTGCAAAAAGCCATTTCTATTTCATATCAGGATTAAAAGCATAACTAGGCATGAAATTGCTCTACACAGATACCTGCTGTGTGTGACTTTCTAACCTTTAAAGGGATAGTTTACAAAAAATGAAAATTCTGTCATTATTTTGAGACAACTAAAATAGACATTGCCATTTAGCAACTAAAACCTGGTCTAAAGTCTAAAGTGTCGGGATGACAACGCGGGTTTGCTTATCACATACATGAATACAAAGTAGCACACAACGCTTTTAAATATGAAAATTAAAGGATTAAAATGTAAAGATTATTATTGAGTCTCTTGGACATAAATGAGGACCGATTATAAGACGTTAGAAGACGTAAAGAGCTGCTTCACCTGTAGCCTGGTAAGTAAAAAAAGCGATTTGCTTTAAACAAATGCATCTATTTTTAAATGTTTTTTAAATGCTATCACACAGATTTTTTGTATATGACGACTCTGTACCTGTTGATATGGTGAGATGAGAAACATTTTAAGTAATGCTTTTTAAAAATCCCATGACGCTGTCCGAGTGCAGAAACGCTTCGGCTCTCCGCACGTTTGTAAATTCTTTATCTCTTGTTTGTATTTTTAGAGTACAAAGCTTTTCTTGCATATTTGCAAATTATTTTATGAGATTACAATGATTATGTAGGATATCAATACATTTACAGCAATTAAAATCCTGCCATTTTTACTTCCTTAACTGAAAGAAAACAGCTTTTAAAGGTTTTAATCCAAAAATTTAAATTTCAATAAAAATTTTTTACATTATTCTTAAATGGTGGTCTTCTTCCTCCGCTTAGTTTTTCAGTTTACAAAGTCCATCATCTAAATAGGGATTAGACATAGCGCCAGCGCAACTGGCTTTTAAAGGGGATGAGAGACAAGACTCTCATTGGTTTATTACTCACTAAGGAAATAGGAACAACCCTTTCGACCGAGCGCTGGGCGCACAAACCATTTTTCCCGTCGTTAAATTAGCAAAAGTGGCATTGGACACGCCTATTTAGACCGTGCGCTTTAGACAATGCACTTAGATCTTTAAAAAAGGGCCCAAAGTCTTTAAAGGGTGTCGCGTCACTGTGCCAAGTGCGCAAACAACAATTGGCTTTTTTAATGGAAGGTATGACCTATAGCGGTCATATTGACCGTTGCAATCTCCCCCATTCATAGCAATAGCAGTGATGCATCTTGGATAAAGCAAAACTTGAACACTGACATGCCCTTCAACATAAAAATATGAATGAACTTCTGGCACTCACAAACACACCTAAAAACACCAAGGCAAGATATCCATTCTTTTATTCTTCCAAAGAGCATATACTGTACCAATTCTTATAGGGCTACATGTAAGTTAACAACAGGTTGTTTGAATTTTTATGTTTGGAGTTTAATAAATGTGTGCAAATATGACCACAAATCTGGGCTGCGTTTCCCAAAACCTTCTTAACGCTACGTTGTTCTTAAATTATACCTTAAGCTGTACCCAGTGGGTAAGTTACTCAAAAAAAGTAATTAATTACTAGTTACTAATTACATCTTGAATCATGTAATTAGATTACTTTACAAATTACTCTCTCCAAAAAGTATTTAATTACTTATTACTAATTACTTTCTAAATCCTATCCAGTATATGATACAAGAATAGGCTTGAAATGACTCAAAGAAATAATATATAAATGTACATCGACTATTCTTGTCCCACTTTATGGTCCAATTCTCTCCAACTACTGCTTATTAATACTAAAGAAGTTGTTAATTTTAAGTATTGGTAGAAATGGAGAAGGTTAAGGATGTAGAATAAGGTTTTGCAAAATCAGTCATTAATATGTGCTATTAAGTAAGTATTAATAAACAGTCAAAATCTCATTAATATTAATGCTAATAATCAACCAGTTAATAGTGAGAATTGTAAACTAAAACCATGTTAAATCCACTATCATATTATAGTATACAAAGTATTTAGTTACATCAGAAGTAACTGTAATTAGATTACAAGAAAAATAAGAGTAATCCCTTACTTTACTTTTTCAAGGGAAAAGTAATTAAATTACAGTAACTAATTACTTGGTAACTAGTTACACCCAACACTGTACCCTATGGTTAACCGCGGGAGGAGCGAGTACGAGTCATCCAACAATACAACACTGTTTTAACTTATGATTCACTACATGTTCGTGTCATTTATATAATATGCACGCGACTATTTCCAACATAAGACAGAAGTCTGTCTTACCGCGTGCAACTCGTCATGACCCGGTTGGGAAAATCCACTGCATCAAACACACACGCAAAACTCCGCTGCTACCCCGGATAATAAACTATATCCATTGTTTCCATAAGGCTGGATGTCTTCTTCTTACATCCAAAAACACACTTCTTTCGTGCCATTGTTGACTTTTGAAATTAAACAAAGCTGAGTGGCGTGATAACCTGTTAGCAGCTCTAGCGTCTCTCGCTGATTGACGGGTGGGCGGGGTTTTCCGGGGGAAGTTTTCCGGTGGAAGCCCATATAAAGAAGTGATATGTATCAAAAACCCCTGAAACGTCAGTTAGAACTGTAATTGAAAAAAACTTGCCGAAACTTGTAGGAACCCTGGCGAAGTGCGTTCGGCACAGAAATACTCTGTAACATGTCCAACTGCTGTTTGGACACTTTGCCTACGTTTAGCATGAGGAAACAACTCTATAACTGTGTTAATAGGTCAGAATGCTTGAAATACCATTAAACCCCCCCTTTAAAGGCAGGGTACAAAATCTCTCCAAACAAATGTTGACATTTAAAATCACCTAAACAAACACATTTGATAGACCCACCCCACACATACACAACCCAGGCAGCGATGTCAGTTAGTAGACACGCCCCTTACAGCTGATTCGCTACAAGTGTGTTTTGGTACTCGGCCCGACTCCCTTTCCTAAAGCGTTTCTCAAAAATCCTGCACCCCAGCTTTAGGTATACATTCTGTAAGTCATACGTTCATAATGTTACCTTATCACTGTTAGCATTTCCCTTCGCTAGTAGCCACCAGTGTGAAAAAAGCTTCTTAACATTTTAGTCTGTCTATATACATATATAATTCTGATGTCGTAATACACCGTGTTTGGTCAAAGGCAAGTGAATGTATACTGTGGGTAAAGGGTGATGCATGATACGTTTGGGCATGAGGTTGCGTTCTGCACACTTATTTCAAAATTATATAAAATATCCAGGGTTGAATTATTTTTACAAGATAGTCCTAATTAATGTAATTTCAACTTTATCTGAAGTGCTTTTTTTATAAAGAACACCACTATCTCACATAACACAGCGAAGTAGTGCTAGAGTGAATGATTGATTGTCAAACTATTAATATCAACCAATTCAGCACCACCGCCATGGACGGCACCTGATAACGTCATACATAAGAAAGTTTACCTTAATCAACCTGCTAACATACAGTTCGGAGATCATGCCTAGAAAAGGTATAAATGCAGTTAAGCTAAACCTTTAGAGTCTTCATAGCGTGCCAGGTGACATAATTATTGGGAAAAGCAGCCCTGGTCTTTTAGATGAATCTAACCCTGACATATCTGTATAGTGTAAAACTTTACAATGTGTGAAATATGCTGATTTAAATCAGCAAGGATGGACAAACAACTTACAGTACATGTACAGTACACCAGTCAAATAACACCTATTACACTGAAATGCTGAATCTATGTGCAATTCGAAAATACAGAAAATTTACAACAAATACAAAAAAGACTCCAAAAAATTGGCACCATTAACAATATATACAGCAAGTTCCCACATTTTAAATTAAAAAAATTCAAGTACCACAGTCATAAGTGTGTTTAACAACAGAATCAGTGTTGAATTAAAAAAAAAACACACACACTGTTGTTTCTATAAAGTTAAACTGTTTGTTGTGCTAAAGATTATTTAAAAACTAGAGGAGACAAATGTATACAGTACATTTAAAATGAGATCATACCTGTATATAGGGACCACTGCTAGTGTATATCAGTGTGCATCTTGTGATTGGTTAAGATTGAGAACTTTACAAACATAAAGCATCCTGTATGTTAAATGCATTTCCACTCAATAATAATAAAAAACAATAATACTCAATAAAACCAAAAATAAAATAAACCATGAGGTCTATAATATGCAGAGGTAAAACTTGTTTATGGCCTAAAATACTAGAATCCTAACCAAAAAGTTTACAGTCCGCATAAATTCTCAAGAACCTGCTGAGATGGTAAACAAAAAACTAACATACACAGATTGTTCTGCTAAGATTGTAAGATCTTAAAGGAATAGTCTACTCATTTTCAACACCAAACCATGTTATTACCCCAACCAAGAAGAGTTCATACATCCCTCTATCATCTGTGTGCGTGCACGTAAGCGCTGGAACGCGCTGCGACGCTTCGATAGCATTTAGCTTAGCCCCATTCATTCAATGCTACCAATCAGAGATAAAGTTAGAAGTGACCAAACACATCAACGTTTTTCCTATTTAAGACGAGTAGTTATACGAGCAAGTTTGGTGGTGCAAAATAAAACGTAGCGCTTTTCTAAGCGGATTTAAAAGAGGAACTATATTTTATGGCGAAATAGCACTTTTGGGAGTACTTCGACTCGCCTGAAAAGTCCGCTCCCCTTCTCACTCTCATAATGGGAGAGGGAGGGTGTTACTGCGCCGAATCGAAGTACTCCCAAAAGTGCTATTACGCCATAAAATATAGTTCCTCTTTTAAATCCGCTTAGAAAAGCGCTACGTTTTATTTTGTACCACCAAACTTGCTCGTATAACTTCTCGTCTTAAATAGGAAAAACGTTGATGTGTTTGGTCACTTCTAACTTTATCTCTAAACGGTACCATTGAATGAATGGGGCCAAGCCAAACGCCATCGAAGCGTCGCACCGCGCCCCAGCGCCCACGCGCACGCACACAGACGATAGAGGGATGCACCAACAATTCCCGGCCAAGGCAATAACATAGTTCAACACTAAAAACGAGTAGACTATTCCTTTAAAGAGACATTCCACTTTTTTTGAAAATAGGCCCATCCTCCAGCTCCCCTAGAGTTAAACATCCGATTTCTACCATTTTGGAATCCATTCAGCCGATCTCCGGGTCCGGCGCTAGCACCCCCAGCACAGCCCAGCACAATCCACCGAATCCGACTAGACCACCAGCATGCGCCTAAAAAAAATAATAATAACCAAAGAGTTTCGACATCCCTCCCATTCAAAACCTGACTCCCCTGCAGCCACACTTCTGTAGTTAAGACCAACGCAGTTACTTTCAAAGCAGGGGACTATTTGATATTGCGTCTGCTGCAGCCATGTTACAACAGCAAAGTCCTTGATCGGAATGAGAGTATAGTTCTTAGCCATATTGGCCTAGAAAATCACAACTTTTAATTTTCCATCTGTCTTAGTACACGGCGTAACTACAGAAGAGTCAAGCCCCAAATAGGAAAAATATCGAACCTCTTTGGTTATTTAGTGCAATGCTAATGGTCCAATCAGATTCAATGGACTATGCCAAGCCACGCCAAAAGCGGTATCGCCAGACCGGGAGATCAGCCGAATGGATTCCAAAACGCCACAAATTTAAATGTTTAACTCTAGGGGAGCTGCAAAACCAGCATCCCTTCAAAAAAAGTGAAGTGTTTCTTTAACATTTGGAGAAAAGGCCATGTTTGAGTAAAAAATGGTACTTTTAAAACAAAAAGTAAAAAAAACGCGCCAAACTCATAGCGAAGAAATGCAGTGCTATAAAACAAAGCAAAAAACATCAACAGATGGTCAACAAAAAGAATCCCAAGCAGAACTCACTACTGTATATAAAGAGTAATGACTGTGGTTCAACATTCACATGAGCTGAAAATGTGTGCTGTTGTGTCCGGCACTGTTGCGTGTGATAATCTCCTGAATAGAGATGTAGGTCCCTGCCACGAAACCCACCAGACCAATGAGACTGATTCCCACATCTTTGGCCATTACCAATGGTGTCATGCCTTCATTATGAAAGGTGATGATTTGAAGCAGAGGTGGAAAGATGAGGGCCAGAGCGCTGCTGCTTACAGAACCCACCAGCGAGATCACGAGGTCAAGCTCTGGAATCAATATGGCAAGAATACCTGAAGAAAAAAACGACAAAAGGAGATCATGTTTAAATTAGCATCGCTTCCAACAGGTCTTGAGAGAGACAAGGAGGTAAAAAATTGAGTAAACCTATTAGGCAAAAAGACAGAAGCGGTAAAATAATTGCTGGTGATGACTTTGTTTTATTTGGGTAAGGCGGTGGCTATGCAGAGCGGTACTTGTATATCGCTCCCCACTAAATGTTTCTCAGTTTTTCACACCATGCACAGCAGGAGCTTCAAACCTCCACGTTGCGAATTCCTTTCAGTCACGCATTTGTGCACATACCCGCTACCTGTCACTTATTATTGCTTTTGTGGGAGCTGTTATAACTTGTCGGCCGTACATTCCATTCTCATTTGACACGTAAAACTCTTTGAACCGTAATCTGCCACCCGCTTGTCTGGCAAATTAACAGCGAAGGACAAAGGAAGGCTGACCTTTGGGAGGACGTGCCACAACCCATGTGAGAGAATAGTCTGCCGTATAATATGTTGTTTGGAGAGGCTATGTTGCCAAATTTTAAGCTCGAAGGAGACAAACAGTCCAAGGGGACTGAGATGTAGGTCACTTTGAAGATGTGAGAGTTGTATGGATTACAGAGCAAGGACATCCCCCTTGGGACCTAAAAGCAGAACAGGTATCACAAAGTAAATGCACATTAGGACATGTGCTGGATCAATTGATGGAACTACTAAGCTCGCCTCTTCCAACAAACCAAATTACAGATTCGTCCTCGGACGGTGACTCATTTGTTCCAGAGCGCTGATGATGGGGATGGAAGGTTGCACCGTTGCTACGCATTACAAGAATACACTTTTATAACAATCAGCTTTATTAGCGTGAACACAATGCATTTGAAGAGATTTAAAATCCTACAATTAACCCTTTTCACCTTATTTTTGAGCACCTTTTCATTTAGATAGCAAGATTTCATGTTCCTTTCTCTGTGTTTTGTAATTCGTGTCCTCCTCCAGATTTCGGAGATCAAGGCCAGTGCTGTATCAGGGACAGCTGCCATCTGGCTATTCTGTATTCAGCTGATCCAAGTTTTGTGTAATTGATTCCACATCCTTTGATACACTAAATGAACCAACCTTTATCAAACCAATGAAACAAGTTAAGATTGTTGACTGCAGGTATTTGATCAGACAGGTCATTAATTCGAATATCAAACACGCCGGTGTGTCTCATCTACATTATTGTTCAGCTTTGGATCACCTTGTCATATTCTGAAGTCAGCACATATCTCCACTTGGAAAGGGAAAAGGACTATGCCCTGCCAATTGTAGAGCTTCTAGATTAATGAGGTATGCCACTCTGTTTTTATAAAGCCGTTCTGACAAAGCAAGGATTCGATCTGCACGCGCAGCAACTTTGACAGCTGGGCTTTAAAGTAAATTGATTCATGTATGGAAGAGCCCCACTTCAAGACCTTCAGGGGAACTCCAGAGGTGTCAAGCTAAAAGGTGTCGAGCAACAGAGGATATAAAAGTCTTCATTAATCATATTTAACCCCGGAGCACAAGTCTTGATGTAGGAGTATAAAGAGTCATCAGATAAAATGAATACAAAGAAAATGTGCTATTTGGTGATACAGTATAGCATAATTAGACCCACTTATCCTCAATAAAAGGAGTGCTGCTTGGTTATTGGTGTATTCTGGTTGGTTGCTTCCCAATTCCCAAGTGGTTACGAAAATTTGATCCCAAAATTCAGCTTGGGATTAAAGTCTAAAAATTCAACTTTAAGTCAGCAGCAGTGTTTTGGGTCAGAAAAATTTGTCAATTTTCTTAAAAAAAAATCCAGATTATTTACTCTCCACAATGTCATCCAAAATGTTGATGTCTTTGTTTGTTCAGTCGAGAAGAATTTATGTTTTTTAAGGAAAACATTCCAGGATTTTTCTCATTTTAATGGACTTCAATAGACCCCAACACGTAACAGTTTTAATGCAGTTTAAAATTGCAGTTTCAAAGGAATCTAAACAATCTCAAACAAGGCATAAGGGTCTCATCTAGTGAAACGATTGTCATTTTTGGCAAGAAAAATAAAAATATGCATTTTTAAACAACAACTTCTCGTCTATCTCCGGTCCTGTCACGTACCAGCGCGACCTCACGTAATACGTCATCATGTCAAGAGGTCATGGATGACGTATGTAACTCCGCCCAGTGTTTACAAGTGTAAAGAAAGAGGACCGTTCATGCGTTGTTGTATGTGGAATAATACTAATTAATGTCTTTGTGTTAGTTTATTGGTTAAAATGGTCCGCAAATGTGTGTTTCATATATGGAACACGTGACCTTTCCACGTCATTACGCAATTATGTGAGGTCGCACTGGCTCGTCACACAGCCGGAAGAAGAGAAGTTGTGGTTTAAAAGTGCATATTTTTTATTTTTCTTCCCAAAAAAATTATGATTGTTTCGGTAGATAAGACCCTTATGCCTTGTTTGGGATCTTTTCGAGTCCTTTAAAACTGTATTGGGGTCCATCAAAAACGTCCATTAAAATGAGAAAAATCCTGGAATCCCTGCTGAAAAAACAATAAAACCATTACAGAAAATTCTAATGGTTTCCATTAAAATACCAATAGAAACCATTAGCTTTTACCATTAAAACCACTACAGTGCAGTATGTTTTGGGCCATATTCCATAGAACCAATTCATAGAACCAATGGAACCAATACATACCATTAGAGACCAACAAAACCCAATACACCGTAGTGTGTTTTGGGCCATATTCCATTAGAACCAATACAATTCCCAATAAAACCAATAAAACCATTACAATTTTCTGTAATGGTTTTATTGTTTTTTTAGCAGGGATATTTTCCTCAAATCATAATTTCTTCTCGACTGAACAAAGAAAGACATCAACATTTTGGATGACATGGTGGTGAGTAAATTATCTGGATTTTTTTTTAAGAAAATGGACTAATCCTTTAAAAAAAATTCTCATTTTTAATTACTAGAAAATATGTTGGTTGGAGCTTGAGCATTGCCAGTCCAGTTTGTGTGTTTAAAGCTTTCAGAGTTTTAGCATAGTCGGACCGCACTACTGAGATAATTCAATAACAATGCAGTTTTCATTCAAACACACAACAAAAGTCCCTCTGCCATGTGAAGATTTCCATGGATGCGCTGTGACAAAACTACAGAGGAAACCACATGCACTGAGACAAATGACCCATTAAAGCCCTCTAAATAGTTGTTGACTGTCTGACAGTGACTGTTTGAAGTATAAAACAAAGACTTGTCAAGTTTATTGTCGAGAAATAGATGCGGTGGTCTATATTTTAGCCAAAAGCTAAATGAATATTTAATAAACAGCTGCATCTGAAGATATCTGTAAAAAAACCTCTAAAGAAAAAAGTGTGACAAAAAGGATGGTTTTAGCTGGATAATCTGGCAAATCAGGCTGGTCTTAGAGGGGTTTTGGACACTTTTTAGCTGGTCTTAAGTGGTCAGGCTGGAAGCTTGTCCAGTTTGGCTACGCTGGTTGGTTGTTTTTAGCTGGTTTAAGATTAAAGTTTCTGGTTTGAGCTGGTCTTCTAGCTTAATCAGCTAAAAAGGTGGCCAAAACCCTACCCATTCTCATCATATTGTGCAACTTTTCAAAAGTCGAAAATGATTGCGCCAAAGTCCAATTTAATGTGCATATGATACACCGGCCCTTCCCATTCACTTTGGTGGAGAGCAAACATAGACATTATATACGTAGACACCTCGTAGACTGAGCTGCCTATTGGAGCTGACGTGTCGCGCGGCCGCCATCTTGGATGGGTCTCCAGTGCGCTCCCTTGCATTCATTTCTAATGATGAATAATCATAACTCCCCTAATTTTTACCGGATTTTCACACGGTTTGCGTTGTTATAAGCGGCAAAGATTAAGTTATGATACAGGACGCTGTCACACATTGAAAAATACTGCTTTCATGCTAAAATACTTTGTATTATGCTCTTTAAGTATGGCATATTGACAGAGGCAGACACTACTTAAGTATTTTACTTTCTACATAAAAGTAAATTTTCAAGTATCTGTATTTTATTAGTGTTTTTCTTTGGAAAACTTGTATTTCAAAGCATATTATCATAATTTTTACTCCACTACATTTCATAATTTCAAGTTTTTGGTTTATATTTAATATTTAAGTACATTAAACATCTACTTTTTTACTTTTACTTAAGTAAAAAGTACTTTAGTACACAATTTTTATGTAATTTTTACGTAATTAGGTATTTTATGTAATTAGGTATTAAATTAATTTTAATATGAATGAATTGAGAATGAATTGGCTGTGAGAATTTTCATTCCTAAATGGCGGCCGCGCTACTGAAGCGCCATCTAGTGGCTGTTGCCAAAAACTAATCAGAGTTTCCCCTCTTCTTGTTCTATACTATTTGCTACAGAGCTTTGACGACTCTGTCACAACAAAACCCTCCCGTTTTATAGCAACTTCCCATTGCCTCCTCATGCCTGTACACTGTAAAAAAAATCCGTAGAAACTACAATGGTATTGCAGCTGGGTTGCCGGTAAATTACCGTAGATTTAAATTTATGTAATTTACTGGAAAGAGTTTGTTCAAAGTTAAATAAATTTATAATATTAACAAGTCTTCATCTTTACAGAATAAAACTATACAATAACAGCCTCATGCAAAGCATTCTGGGAACCAGAAATCATCAACAACCTTTTTCTGTTTTTTGCTTCAGATTTTGTTTCCCAGAATGTTTTGCTTGATACTGTTTTTCTAATTTTATTCTGTAAAGACAAAGACTTGTAAATGTTTAATGTTCATTTAACTTTGAACAAAATGTTGCCAGGAAATAACATAAATTTAAATCTACGGTAAGTTACCGGCAACCCAACTGCAAATTTCTACTGATTTTTTTACAATGTATCACTGGGAAACCTTCAAATGTGAAGAAAAAACAGCGAGAGATCATGAGAGAGAGTACAAGTTCCTGCTGAACATTGACATAATATGATAAATAATAACGTAAAATAACCAAAATGATTGTTCAATCTTTCTTGTGAAATGTAATCCCATGTGATCTGGAATCAATACTGCGCCGGTTATTGCAACCGTAAGCTGCACAAAATACGGGCATAGTTGCTTTCTTTCCGTTAACTCCCATTGACTCTGATGCAAGCGTACAGTGAGGAGATCCATCCAATATGGCGCCTACGCTTGATGCGCTCCTGCACGTCATGAGGTGTCTACGTATATAATGTCTATGCATGCAAATACCACACATCTTTTTGTGTCATTTTATGTTATTTTATCTTTTACTATTCTTAAACCATTGTCACTTGGGTTTAGGGTTAGATTTGGGGTTTGAGTTAATGTAATGAAATGTAACAGAAAGTTGTCTTAACCCCCACGACAACGGTTTCTTAACGCAAATTGAGGTGAATGGGTTCCCAAAACCCCTCTAAATCCAGAATGCTACACCAGCAAAAACCAAACTGGAATACCAGATAAACCCAGCCAACAAGCTTAGGCTGGTTTTAGCTGGTCTTTTCAGTAGGGTGGGCAGCTTTTCTTGGACACAACCCAGGCCTACATCTTTTTAATGAAACCTGGATTGTGCTCAGTGACTGCAATGTGATCGATACAGCCGTATGACTCACTGGTCACATCAGAAGTCAGACTAATGTTTTGATTGTGTTGATGCACTTCGAAAACATGAGCCAGCATTTATATAAATCATGTTGTTTGGCTCTTATCCTTGCTTTATATGCAGTATATTATGCATCCCTATTTGCACAAAGGGAACGTCCTAGTGCGAAAGAAATGTATGTCAAGGATGTCACCCATTCCTGTTAATAAATAATGAAAGAAAGAAATACGTATATATTGTGAGTAACAAGTCCATTGAGACTTTTTCAATAGATCCTTCCAAGCCCATTAAGAGGGCCTCTTGTTGCCAAAAAAGATTAACAATGAGCTCATCTTAGACACATCAATCACAAGGAAACCATTTATTTCTCAGTAGCTTTTTAAATGAGCAACTATTAAACTGTCAGAGGGAAGGAAAAACATGAGGAGTATTTCAAAAGATAACACGACATAACGCCTCATTACGGTGTCTAGGACAGTTAGTGTCATAAACAGCACAATATTATAAATGAAAAAGAGCACGTTCCTGTCTCACTTAGGACAAAGAAGCAAAATGTTGTGACAAAAATGGGAGGAAAGGAATTGATGAAACTGACTATTAATGTTGCAAATTGAATCACGCGCAATACTGACAGGCCTGGATGTAGCATCTTATCATTACAGATGGGAAATAGATAGAAAAAAATAACCTTAAAATTAAAAGTCCACATTTTTACACATTAAATTTAGCATCATTGCCAAAGGTATAAAGCAAAGACCTGAAAAGCAGCCTCATTGGTGAGAACTACAACTTGATGCTTCTCAAATTTGACCACATCAAACCAGAATTTGAACATGACTCTAAATTGATGAATACAACCCCCAAACACGTCCATTGAAGGAGGGACCTGAAGTGACTATAGGAGGTGATATTTTGACCTGGACCAATATGCAACCATCCCAAAACACCTTGGCACACGCAAATCAACATGATTAGCGAAACACCTTTAGAACCAAGCAGCAATGCCCTAGCAACAACCCATAACATTCGATCATTAAGTGGCTAGGTTTGCATAGACAAGCTCCACTCACATTTTCTATCTAGTTAGCTTATTTAATGCCATCCTGGCTATGCTACAACTCTATTCATGATATAGGGTATATATAACATACTGTACCTCTCTCACGAAATGTAATCTAAGTTACGACTGCTTCATAGCACAGTTCAAAGCCTGGAATCAAGAGTGTGGGCTCACGGTTCACACTTCGAATAAGAGCAATGAGGAAAAAACTGGAAACGCTAATCCAAGAGCACTGAGACCAAGATTGGTCTTAAAGTGATTGATTGGCTTTGATGTTCCCTACCTTCGTTCACAAACCAGGCAATTGCGGTGAACCAAATGAAATTATCTGAAATTGAAATAGTCATCTCTGGGGCACTGGCACACGTGATCCTCTATAGTCTACCATGTGCAATTAACATATTGCTGATGGCTTAAAATATTCTCAGCTATTTGAGAATATTGGTTCCTGATTGGTTATTCGCAGAATTTGAAATATTCTATATTGCCTAAACTACAAAACTTTGTGTCGTACCCAAGAATGCTTTGTGTAAGGGAACACTAAATGGGTGATTCTCACGAAACCATTGAAACACCACGGCACTAATGATTTTAGCTTTAAAATGTGTAATATAGTAACATTAAAAAGCATCAGAATTAACACAATACTGTGTTCTACCTTGCACAATGTGTGATTTCAACATAAGAATTTATAATTGGAAATTTTATCTCATTTTCTGCTGAAATTCTCATTACCGCAATGTGTCCGGCTGTGTTTGAACATGTGTTATGTTGTAATTTAATCAAATTAACACAAAAATATTAAGAAAAAAAATAAATGGATGTTTTGCTAGACTACTTTAGATGACAGAAAAAATATTTACTGAATACTCATGTATAATAATAATGAAGAAAAATTAGGAAAATGATGTGTCCATGCCTGATGTTCTCATCCTCCGCAACACTTTTTGAGAACAGTTTAAGCACACAGTTTAAGAATTTTAATAAAGTTTGATTTTAAGTGACCAAGCACATGGACCAGTTACTTCAAGATGGCTACCAGGTAAGATAATTTTTTTTACAGTTAATTTGAAATATTGTCTTGTCAGAATGCTTACACAACATTTTAATTATCATTACCGCAACAGATGCTTATTAAATGTTAATTTAATTAATAGAAGCATAATACTTTGATTTTAAATGCATGTGCAAAATCTCCAAATTATGTTCTTTCAGGTTTGTCATGTCATTTTGAAAATATGTCAGTGTTGATGTTTTCTGACTGTTGCGGTAATGAGATTTCTTAGGACTAATTTTTAAATTATGTTACAAAAAGTGTTAAATGATAAGTAAAAGTTTTTAAATTAAGGTTCCCATTTACTCCAGACTTTGTTTTTCAAGGTCTGGTGGGAAAAAAAGTAAATTTCAGCAATTTTTACATTTTCATGCTTGACATTTTTAAAACCACGTTTTCGTGAGAATCACCCAAATATTGATTTAAAATATTTTATTTGCTTATTCTTCACAAATGCAAACCTTCCGTGAGGAAAACCCATTTACTTTGGGTTAAGACAAGATGTTCAAATGTGTGTTTTTTTAATCATTTGTAAATATAATGTTACATATGTTATTAAAAGACATATTTATATTTAATTTTTGTGTGTAATATTAAACTTTACCTGTCAAAATGATTTGCAGCATCTGGGTTGCCGTGTGTTATTAGTTTTGCTATTAGGTTATCTGGGAAAAACAAAACCATTTATCTGCAAATGCCTTGACTGGCCAATCAGAATTAAGCCAGGTAATGATGTAAAATAACAAGTTAGGTAAGTAAACGGTAAGTTGGCAACGCTGGCTCACACTCTCCCTGAATAAGTAAACCCCACCCATCGATTAACATAGAATTTGCATAATTAACATAGAATTTGCAAGTTGACTTTGAAAATGAAAACAAAAAAAGAACATGAACATAAAAGTAAAGGCATAAACTAAAGGCAACTGGTTGTTATTGCAGAATCAATCCAAACAGGGTGATCCGGATCTTTTATCACCCTGGAGGGAATTTGCGATAACAATGGGCTGGCTGTACATTATAAAGCTTATTACACTTGCCACATGAGTAAATATATGAACAAGAAATATTGATTTGATATATGTTACAGCTTATTTGTAAGTAAGGCAAACCTTCCCAGAGGAAGAAACGTTTCCTACACAGTAAGAAAATGCAGCATGAAGTTAAAACAACTTGGTTTTGCAAGTCAATTCAACATACCATTTTAAGTTTTGGCTTGTAAAAAGTTAATATAACATAAAATCAAGTTGAAATTTTTAACTTTAAGTTAAAGTAACATAAAATATATATGCTGTTATGACAAAAATGCTGCATATTTTTTACTTGACTCATTCCCCGCCAGCATTTTTTGAAAAGTTGCCCACCAGCATTTTTTTGTGATTTTCAAAAAAGTAAAAAAAATATATAAGCATACAAATATATCAAATGAAAGAACAGACCCTCTGCTTTCAAACAAACAAACAAAAACCAGAAAAAAAGTTTCATCCTATCTATTTTTTTTCTCTGCTTATAAAATCTTAAATATGGGTATTTTTCTTTAATAATAAATTTTTTTTAGCAAAAAGCTGAAATAATTGCATTTTTGTGAAGGAATTTTCTTAGAGATCTGGGTAGAGTTGCACCAGTCCTTCGAAAGTTCTTACTTAAACTGGGAAATAAAATCCAAACTAGAGGCTTAGTAACTACTAGCTAGTTTATAACTAACCCTGTACTTTATTTGGTTGCACCATTTGTTCTTAAGGCAGAATGTAGCTAGTAGGTCGTAAAATCTCCATTAAGTAATGCGTTGTCGCATAAAATGACGTCTATTTTTCTTTACCCAATCACAAGCCTTCTAAGGGTGTTTTCACATATGTTGGTGCGCACCGTGGTGCGGCCTCGGAGCGCACCAAAATACATTGTATCATTTTTCAGTTAGTGCGGTCCGTGTTCACATATATTCTTTTTACTGTACTCGAAATGCCGCACCGTACACCATGTGACAACGGTCAGCGCTGTCATTGTTCTCTGACAGCTCTTACCGTCTCATGACCACCCCCACGTTTCCACGACAACCAGCCTGACAGGGAGAGCGCAGCTATCAAGATGTGGAGATAAACGATGCACGTCTTTGCGAAGTTTATTTGCTTTAACGCGAAATTGCGTAGCTGTTCTACTAAAGCCTTTCTCACGGAGCCGTTTGCTAAAAAGCCCGTAATGTCACTATTTGTGTGTGGAGGACAGCTATGCATTTATAAAATCATCAGCTCAAATGTAAAGGAGACAGCGAATCTCTGCAACGGACCAGGATTGGCTTGTTTGTTGTTAATCCACAATATAACACCCGGCTCACGTCACGACGGAAGCCCAGTTGCTCAAACATGTGGAGAACTTCCTGTATTTGGTTCGGCCCGAGGTCCAGCAGTGTTCACACCACAGGTGGGTCGCCCCAGAGTTCGGCGACAGCCGCTCCGAGACCACCTGTTTAGAGCGGTCTCGACGCGCCCGTTTAGTGCGCACCCGAGTGCGGCTGTTGTGTTCATACTGACCCAAACGAACCATAATCGGAGCGACACGTCATTTGAGCCGACCTAAACAGTGTATATGTAAAAGCACTCTAACAGGTAAACAGGAAATTGTCTGAACAGCACGTATTTTCAAACTCATTCTTGACTGGCCTAAACTGAAAGTTAAAAAAGACGTTAAAGCAAATGTTATCGAACTCAAAACATTACACTTTTAATTGAAAATATCTGTCCCACACATGGAGGAGAAAATTTTCAGTCATAAAGAAATTATTTTTTTAATTGATGGATACAAAGAAAACAAAACAGTTCTTGAAAACTCGTTGACGAACTTGCGGCTCTTCATAATCAATTACAAGCTTATCGATGTGATCTAATCATACCTGACATCTTATTCTGACCGTTATTCATGGACTGAGGCTTGCGTAAATATTTAGTTACAACGTATTGTTAAGTTTAAACTAAGTTTAATGGTGCAACGCAAAAACATTTAGTAGTGCGTAAGTTGTAACTTAGTTCCCATTTACGTCGTAACAAGGCTACGCTGTAGCTTACGCACAGCTGCTGCAACCGGCCCCAGATTCAGAATGATTATCAAAACATACACGGAGTGTAAAATTAGTTTCAGTTTTTTATAAATTGGGTAAGTACGCCATCTAGTGGATAATCGCGGTATTATAAATTAACCATAAAAACTCATATGGAACACGTTTTTTCATGCAAATGTTTTTTCTTTATTGACGAGATAACTCTTCAATGGCGGGGAAAGAGTTAAAGTGGACATTTCACAAGACTTTAATATGTCTAATAAATCTTTGGTGTCCCCAGAGTATGTATGTGAAGTTTTAGCTCAAAATACCATATAGATAATTTATTATAGCATGTTAAAATTGCCACTTTGTAGGTGTGAGCAAAAATCTGTGGGTTTAGATGTGTCTTTTTAAATGCAAATGAGCTGATCTCTGCACTAAATGGCAGTGTTGTGGTTGTATAGTGCAGATTAAGGGGTGGTATTATCCCCTTCTGACATCACAGGGAGCTAAATTTCAATTAGGCTACCTATTTTTTCATATGTTTGCAGAGAATGGTTTTTACCAAAACTAAGTCACTGGGTTTTCTTTTTCATATTTTCTAGATTGATAGAGGCAATGGTGACCAAATTATAGCACTTAAACATAAAAAAGTCAGTCCTTTAAATGTTTTCGTGTGATCATTTGCAAATATAATAATTTAAATATAATACTATTAGGCATATTTACACAGAGTATAATTTGAACTCCACATATCAAGATGACTCACAGTGCCCGTGTGTTATCTAGTTATCTGAGAATAACAAAATTCTGAATGTTGTCATTGAGCAATACGAATCGAACATTCCAAAGCACGGTGTAATAAATAAACAATATTACCTGGCAGAGAAATTGTTTTTGTAAAATGAATAATAATACATCAATTTCACATTTCATGTTATTATGATGATGATGTCAAATGATCAAGAACAAAGCTTAACCATGATAATATCTCTGTAACCCCTGGTCTCTATTGAGATACTGCTTTAGAACAGAGCATATGTATATAGTAAAGGTCAAAATTAACAAACTATAAGAAGGTCTCTTAAAACAGTCAAAGGCCAAACAGTCACGTGAACAACGAGAGCGGCATCACGTGAGTCACAACAGTAGTTTTTTAAGACCTTCACTCTTTACAGCGTGGCATTTTCAGAGACCTTTGGAGCCGGGCGGTTCAAGTGTCTACTTTTGTCTTCGACAGGAAAGAAAGAAACAGGTTTGCAGCTTCCCTGGGGCTACCGGAGGTCAGTTTCTGGCTTCGGAGGTAAAGCAGATGAGCGCGGCGCAGTCAGAATGCCCTGGTGCTCGAGTGTCAGCGTGCCGTCTGTGATAGCAGTGCATTCCCAGAAAAAGTAAAGGACCAGAGGGGGCTCACGCACTGTCCATTCCACTTTCCATTAAAAGTGCACACGCACGCACTCACGCTGTTGGAAATTTAGTCATGCCGCCCTCTTCTCTTCCCAGCTTTGATGCCCTCGCCTGTGAAGCTGATTTCAAGCAGGTACTTCACTGTGAGAATGCAGCCTTTACAGAAGCACAAATGGTTTGATTTTGAGTATTAACTTCAAGTTTCTACACATCAGGCACTAATTCCTGAGGCTTTCTTCGGGGAAAATTGCTTTCTGATTCCTAAATGAACCTTGCAGATGAAGGAAAGCTTTTGTATTTAAGTCACTCAAACATGAACCAGATGCAGGGGATTGTTTGCGAAGTATGAAACGCAGACAGCCGTCTCACTACAATAAATCAAAGCGAAAACACACAACATTATGACACTGAATGAATTAAATTGTTTTAAATTGAAAGAAGTAACCATAATCATAATCAAATGAAAATTTTTTCCTTTTAAAAGAGGAAGTTTAAGAGGACTGGAACATACATTTTTACAAAACCAATAGCTTTTAGTCATAATGTACATTAACTGCGGTGTACTATGATTTGCTGCTTGTTAAAGCAGGTGGAAGGTGACATCACTGTATTGGGCATTGCCAACACCTATGAGTGCATCAATATTTTTGGTCCACATTATTTTTGGTTTTAATATACAGTACTGTGCAAAAGTCTTTGGCCACCACCACCACCAGAATTGTTGTTTTAGAAGTTTTAATGTCCATCCATATTTATTTTAAGATACAAACAGAAAATACAGGAAATATGTACAAAAAATAAATAAATACTTTTTCAGGACTAAATGTCTTCTTTAGGCACCGTCTGTGGTTATACAGTTTTTAATACTATATACACATTTCCTGTATTTTCTGGATGTATTTTATTAATAAGACCGAGAAACAATTATATATGATCACGATAACATTGCAAAAACAACAAATCTAACTCTGTCATGGTGGCCTTAGACTTTTGCACAGTACTGTATATGTACTATAATTAAATTACCAACTTTAAGAAGCACGCTGGCCTTGAGGACACCAACTGACATGAAATAAAAAGAACAAAACAATTTTGTTTTCATGGAGTAATGTTAAAAGGCTGGCTGAACGACAGCTTAAAGACGTCAATGAAAGGCTGTCATTCAGCGTAGCATCATTTGTACAGCGTTACAGGTACAGGATGCTTTTGTTTAGAGTTTTACAGTTGTCATATGTATGATGTGTGCTAATCTCTTGCTAGTGGAAGGCAATATTATATAATAATATCAACAGAGTACATATTTTACACAATAAAACCTGTGGGCGCCTGCCACGGACCTGTCAAGACTAGATGAATTTGATAGCTTTACATAATACCATCTTGCATGCGCATGCACGCAAATGTGCGTGTGCAGAAACACATACTGTACATATGCATGTTAACAAGCTTAATAGGGGCATACCAAAGACTTATATTATTTAAGCTACTGTAATCAGTGTAGATTTGCCTGCAGCACTGAATACACTGCAGGATTATTGCCCTCCTATAAGATCATTACCTTATCACACTGTGCAATATGGATAGTTTAAACTCGGGTACGACACATGTAGACTGTACGATGATGACACAAAAGCTTCGGTGCCTGCGTCAAACGTTAGCGCTACGTCACCAGTATGCGCTAGTGGTAAACAAATACCAGCATGTTGAAGCAGCAAACACACTGTGTGTTGATCATGCTGATTTTATGACACTGTCAAAAAACTATCGTAGGGTATCTCTGGATGCAAGACCGGGAAAAACGGCACTCTACGACATAGGGACACCGATGAAGAGCCACGATCACAGAAATCGAGACGATTGTTTCACGATGGCAATCTTTCGTCTGGGACAGCCAATAATCGTGCAGTGTATCCTGGGCTTTAGGCTTTCATTTTAAAATGAGGTCCCCCCAATGGAGGCTTTGTCAGATTCAGCTTAAGTTTTGGGAACATTTGTGTCCATAGTTGTGGTGAATCTACAGTACAAGAAATTTTGAGGCAAAGTGGTTGTTAACATTTATAGAGCATGGCACAATTACAAGCTGATCGTGTCACAACAGTGTTTTAAACTATGCATGACCATGTATCTTAGTATCTTTATATGGTCCATTTCATTGGCACACTTGGCTGGCAAAGGACAAGAGCCTTTTCATTTCTTAGAGATTTAAGGCTTCCGACATTAAGCTGTGTCAGAGACAGGTTTTGTGATTTTAGCTATCTGTTTTGCCTTTGGATATCTTTGCTGTTTTCAAACAAGACACTCTCTGTCTGGAAACGCTGCTATAATGCTGGATTGTAAAAAGCCTTATTTTAAGGTGTAAGAGGGACAAACCACAATATATATATATATATATATATATATATATATATATATATATATATATATATATATATATATATATATATATATATTTATTTATACTATGAAAATACCACAAACCACCTTAGCTTATATTTACAAATGATAGAAAGAGTTTGTGACCAAGCAAAGCTTTTATTTACATTTTCAGAGATCTCTGGGGATAACATACAGTATATTGTATAATCTGTATCTTCTAAAATACGTTCTTTTGACCCACAGTCTGCAGTACAGCAATGGGGGGAGGTGGCATAGTGGCTCAGTGGGTAGCACTGTTGCCTTATAGCAAGAAGGTCCCTGCTTTAAATTTCTTTAATTAAAAACGCAAATCTCCTGCCCTCCTCAAAACAATTACTTCCGGTCATATGGTACGATATGGGGCGATTAGCAAATTTGCACCTTGACCTAACATCAAATGAACCAATCAGGAAGAATTCAAGTCTAGCCCTACCTTTTCTCAATTTAGAAGCTGTTTCGCTCAGACATACACTCACCTAAAGGATTATTAACACCATACTAATACTGTGTTTGACCCCTTTTCGTCCTTCAGAACTGCCTTAATTCTACGTGGCATTGATTCAACAAGGTGCTGAAAGCATTCTTTAGAAATGTTGGCCCATATTGATAAGATATCTTATCTTGCAGTTGATGGAGATTTGTGGGATGCACATCCATGGCACGAAGCTCCCCTTCCAACGCATCCCAAAGATGCTCTATTGGGTTGAGATCTGGTGACTGTTGGAGTCATTTTATTACAGTGAACTCATTGTCATGTTCAAGAAACCAATTTGAAATGATTCGAGCTTTGTGACATGGTACATTATCCCGCTGGATGTAGCCATCAGAGGATAGATACATGGTGGTCATAAAGGCATGGACATGGTCAGAAACAACGCTTAGGTAGGCTGTGGCATTTAAACGATGCCCAATTGGCACTAAGTGGCCTAAAGTGTGCCAAGAAAACATCCCCCACAGCATTACACCACCACCACCAGCCTGCACAGTGGTAAACAGACATGATGGATCCATGTTCTCATTCTGTTTACACCAAAATCTGACTCTACCATCTGAATGTCTCAACAGAAATCGAGACTCATCAGACCAGGCAAAATTTTTCCAGTCTTCAACTGTCCAATTTTGGTGAGCTTGTGCAAATTGTAGCCTCTTTTTCCTATTTGTAGTGGAGATGAGTGGTACCCAGTGGGGTCTTCTCCTGTTGTAGCCCGTCCGCCTCAAGGTTGTACGTGTTGTGGCTTCACAAATGCTTTGCTGCAGACCTCGGTTGTAACGAGTGGTTATTTCAGTCAAAGTTGCTCTTCTATCAGCTTGAATCAGTCGGCTCATTCTCCTCTGACCTCTAGCATCATCAAGTCATTTTCACCCACAGGACTGCCGCATACTGGATGTCTTTCCCTTTTCACACCATTCTTTGTAAACCCTAGAAATGGTTGCGCGTGAAAATCCCAGTAACTGAGCAGATTGTGAAATACTCAGACCGGCCCGTCTGGCACAAGCAACCATGTCACGCTCAAAATTGCTTAAATCAGCTTTCTTTCCCATTCTGACATTCAGTTTGGAGTTCAAGAGACTGTCTTGACCAGGACCACGCCCCTAAATGCATTGAAGCAACTGCCATGTGATTGGTGAATTAAATAATTGCATTAATGAGAAATTGAGCAGGTGTTCCTAATAATCCTTTAGGTGAGTGTATGTCACCACGGAAAAATAAGACAATCCCTGATTCGTTTCATGGCGACTTTAAGCCCCAGGTCGAGCTGGGTCTGGTGGCCTTTTTGTGCAAAGTTTGCATGTTCTCAATTATGTCAGTGTGGTTTACTAAGGTTTCCTCCCACAGGCCATGAACATGCAGGTTAAGTGAATTGGATACGCCAGACTGGCCTTCCCCCAACGTGTGTATAAATCAACTTGTGTATGGATTAACCAGTTCTCACCATGAATATAGCCATATATGCCGAAATGGCATTAAGAAAAAATACAATTTAAATTAGTCATAAATGGTTCCTAGCTGTCCTGGGGCGCCATGGTACCCTTTCAAAAAGTATACCTTTGCACCTAAAGACTTCATATTAGTACCTCAGAGGTAGGCCTACATATTTAGAGCGTTCCATATCATTGATTTTTTTTTCAGTTAGTATTCTTTCTTTGAAGACTCGGTTTTAAAACAGAGCTGCACATCCTCAGGTCTTTATAACACTGGGTTATTTTCTCTGACCTCAGTACAGTAAAACATGAATAAGGCTAAAAACAGGTAAACGAGACAACAGCTTCCATAAGATCTCATTCATCTGAAAGCAAACAGACGCAAAAACATTTTATAGAACCAGGTCAATTCAACTTCAAGCTTAATACAAAAGCCATCATACAGTATATTACACCAGGTAAAGAAGAAGATCAGGCAAAGAAAGCGATAACATTTCCCCATCATTTTGAAATCAACAAGGCCAAATGCAACAGTTTCATTTACATGTTCTGTTAAATGTAAGTGACCTTGACAAAGATGGACGGTAATGTTTTCTATGAGATACATGCGTTTTTGCCTGAGTGACTAATGTTTTTGAAATGTTTGTGTGATTTTAAAAGCACCACTTAACTGCTGCAAATTTTATGAAAGCAATCGAAAAAGATCACACCATCACCATGGCTTCTTCTTAATCGGCATTAGCCTGGATTGACAGTGATGTGATGAAATGAACGTTTACCACTGTGCATTACACAGTGTTTGGGTTCATCTAAGTTCTGTAAACAGCCGTCATGATGGAGGAGCATAGGAAGATATAGTAATCTATTTACTCATTCATCTGGAGAAATTCAACTGCGTTTACCCTGATGACACCACACTTATATCTTAGATGATCCCTAAACGTCAAGTTCCCAACAAGAGTCATGTTAGTAGAGACAGATGGCAGATCATTTGGCTTGTTTGCCAGACACTAAATGAAAAGACAAATGAGCCCATTCAATAAATAAGTGGTTCTCAACCATATGCTACATGAAAATACCATGCAAGCGTAATGTAAATAGTTATGATTGCAAAAATAGGCTTATCAAAAGGGAGAAAAACAGCTTTTCTTGACTTATTGTTGATGTCAAAGGCTGAACATCCAATCAAACTCATTTGCTAGCCGACATAGAAGCCTTCAAACCCCCAAACATTAAAAAACCTTGTAATTATGATAAACTGTCTGGGCCCTGAAAATCAATAGATAATCATCATAAACCAATTCAGATGAAAAATGCAGAGATATAAGTCATTTACACTTCAAACATATGTTTCAATTCAAAATAAAATCCTAAGAGGTTCATGAGATTTTATCATGAGTTGAACATGACTTTTAGAAATAAGCAAATTGGTCCCAGATGATAAACAAATGATCAGAATCAACTAATTTGAATGGACATTGTATATTCTGTTCAATGTCCTTAGGATCAACATTTCAGCTGTCGCTTACAGTATTCAGGTGACAACAAATCTTCAGATAACTTTCTTTTAGCAACTGCCTTAAAGTATCAGTCTAGATGTGTCAGAAAAAGCTCCCTTGAACAGTGCACTATTTGAGGGGACAGCCTTTTGTAGTGTTTGTCGAAATTATAGAGGACATTATCGAGTTATTATATATGCAAACTAAAGTAGGAAATGGGCAATGAATATATACAGGTTTATTTCGGACACAGCCTTGCTCTCATTAAAATGAAAAACACACTGGCCCTTCAATTTGCATGTCAATTAAAACTGTAAAGATGAACAAGCCAAAAAGATGAATTAGGAGGAAAGAGAATTTTAAAAAGCATTTAAAAAGCAAATGGGTTGGTAAGCTGACATTTTTAAACCCCTGCATGAGAGCTTACAAAAAAGCAAAACAGTTGAAACTTTGTTCCAGTTTTATTTTTCTGCACATAAAATCTAAAAGATGAAAAGCTAAAATATAGCATGACAAGGAAAATTAAACATTAGATCAGACAGAGCATTTTGTTTAAATAGATTATTCAAAATGCCAAAGCAATAGACCATTTATGCAAAAACCGGAAATACGTCTACAAAGCGTAAACTCGGTTCTGGTATAAGCTTTGTTGTTGGTGGAGAAATGGCATCTAGAGTGTTTTCGACTCTCCTAACTTGTCTTTCGAAGTTCACCAGCGCAGATGTGGTGAAGAGTGTGGTAGTGTTGTAGTCAAGACCACCTAAACCGAGACCAAGTCATGACCAAGACCAAGACAGGCCGAGACAGAGACAAGACCAAGACTTTAAAACGTCAAGACCAAGACCAATACAGGCCGAGACCAAGTCAAGACCAAGACCAGTGCAAGTCACTGAATTAAAACAATTATGATAAAATGTGTATTATTAATATGATTAGGCACTTATTGTCTGTTTTCCTGTGTGTGTGTGTGTGTGTGTGTGTGTGTGTGTGTGTGTGTGTGTGTGTGTGTGTGTGTGTGTGTGTGTGTGTGTGTGTGTGTGTGTGTGTGTGTGTGTGTGTGTGTGTGCGTGCATGCGTGTGTGCGTGCGTGTGTGTGTGGTCTTGACTGGTCTTGAAATAAAATTCTGAGTCCTCTTTGTCTAAAACCGAGACGAGACTGAGTAAAAATGCAGTCGATTCCAAGACGAGACCGAGACCTTTAAAAAGTGGTCGAGATCTACAACACTAGAGTGTGGAGATACATTCGTCCACTAAAGGGAACAAACTGAATAAGGGATATAAATTCTTCCATGCAGAGTTTATCCACAATTACCAAGGTAAGTAACATTAAAGAAGTAATTGCTATAGCTAGCTTTAGCTACAAAACCGGTTATACCTCTGTTTACGTTAATTATAAATCTTAGGTTTCGTGAATTTGTAATATAAGATTTACACATCGCATTGAATATCTCGTGTGTATATTTAAGTGAGATGGCATGAGATTAACATAACAACCAGTAATTTGGTGTAGCTGCTAGTCTGCTGTAAAGTTGTGTATTTCTATATGAAATAACACGTAATGTTTTCTTGTTACATGCAGTTGAAGTATCAAATATACTACAGGGACACGTAGTAGTGAGATGTAGATGCTTCAGGTCAATGAGAAAGAGCGAGGAGCCTCACAAACTGGAGGTTTAGATATAGACAGAATGCTGGTTGGCAAAAGTTCAAAAAGTTTCCTGTTCTTGCGTGTTTACTCTTCTTGCTGCGGCACTTTCTTGACTTACTATTACTATTATATACTATTATAAAGGTACGGCTGTTTCTGGTTGGAAGACGAACAGCCTGGAAGCTTACAGAAACTGCGACTCTTTGACACTGCCATTTTTGGTATCTGCCGCTACGATAACAGGAAGTTGTAACACACTTTGTTGATGTATTTCCACTCGAAAAATGCAGAAGTGCGTAAAAGCTCTATTACACTTATTTCCTACCACAGGTCTGTTGAATGCTTTATTGTGATTGGCTGAGAAATGTTCCATGGGTGTTGATTATCTTTTAGTAAACCGCACAACTAACTTGCCAAATGTCTTAAAAATAGGCACCAGAGCAATGTTTGTGGAAACTGTGGTATAATAGGAATAATTGACTCTGGTCCTTTGAATTATTTGAAAATAATGCACACCCGCGGTGTAACAGCACGAATAACCACCTTGGATGATTTTCTTTTTATTCAATGGCCCGTCATCAATTATTCCTTACTTAAAGCAGCACTATGTAGTTTCCATGTAAAAATGACTTACAGCTCCCCCATGTGGTTGAAAAGCGCAACAGTGCCTGGTATCAGACACTCTTCTGCAGGTAGGGGAGGGGCGGGGCTGTGTTTTCTACCCTCCACCGCCACTTTCAGAGTGTGCTTGTAGCAGCTAGGAGGCTGCTCAGGTTGCAGCAACAGTACAATTTGTCCAGTTAAAAGTTGTTCTATCACTGAAATAATTTTAGAGACATTAATTAAAGGTAAAATAACTACATAGTGTTGCTTTAAACAGTGTAAAATACTGTAATACAGACCGCAGCGTTTCATGAATTAGTGACGAGTACACCAAATGTATGTTGACATACTACATATTATATATTTTATAATAATTAAAATTGATTGTACAAACTTTAAGCACTATTGTATCCATTAGTGTTGTAGTTCTCGAGACTGGTCTCGGTCTCAAGACCACTTTTTAAAGGTCTTGGTCTCGTCTTGGAATCGACCGCACTTTTACTCGGTCTCGGACAAAGAGGACTCTGAGTTTTATTTCAAGACAGGTCAAGACCACAACTGATGTCACACTGCAAAAAATGATTATCAAGAAAAAAATTTTTTGTCTTGTTTTCAGTAAAAATATCTAAAAATTCTTAATTAAGATGCTTTTTCTTGATGAACAAAACGACCCAAGAACATAAGTCTAGTTTTTAGAGCAAAAATATCAAATTTAAGTGATTTTGTGCATAAACCAAGCAAAAAAATCTGCCAATGTGGTAAGCTAAATTTTCTTGAATTTAGTGTTTAACTCTTTCACCGCCAGCATTTTTAAAAAAAGTTGCCAGCCAGCGCCAGCGTTTTTCATGATTTTCACCAAAGTTTAATGCCTTCCAGAAAATGTTCTTCTTCAGATATATAAACATACAATATACCAAATGAAAGAACAGACCCTCTGCTTTCAAACAAAAAAAACCGTTTCATCCTACCTTCAGTAGTTCTTTGTAATCAGCTCTTGAATATGGGGGTAGGTTTCTGCAAAAACACCACATTTTAAGCAAAAAGCTGAGATAATTCCATTTTTGTGACTGACTTTTCATAGAGATCCCATTCAGAGCGATCTTTAAAACAGACACGGACATGCAGCAGCTTGTCAGAGGGCAATACTTCCGGGTTGTATAAAGCGGTATTGCGGAAAGACGGAAAATCTCGTCATTGGCGGGGAAGCGTTTTCTCTTAATTGACGAGATATCTCGTCAATGGCGGGGAAAGAGTTAAGAAAGAAGTTTTAAGATTTTTTTGCTTACCCCATTGGCAGATTTTTTAGCTTGTTTTATTCACAAAATCACTTAAATTTGATATTTTTGGTCTAAAAACTAGAATTATTTTCTTGGGTAGTTTTGCTCAAGAAAAAGCATCTTAATTTAAGAATTTTTTGATATTTTTACTGAAAACAAGACTATGTCTCTATCTAAATACTAAGAACATTTTTTCTTGAAAATAATTTTTTGCAGTGCACATCACAAATTTATTTTTTATCATTAATTGTATGCAGTTTATTCAGTTTTGGCATATAAGATGTTGGCATTGTTTAAGCTAAAAACACCTGCATATTGTTAAGTGGATGGCAAGCCATGGAAAGACAGTTCAGAATAAATGGTTAAGTTGATTTCAGCTCTTTAGTGTTTGTTCACTTTTATTTGCTTATAAACAAAGATAAATTCCCACATATGCAATGCCTTTGATTATTTTAGCAACTTCTCTGATGGCACGCACGCACACACGCGCACACACACACACACACACACACACATGCCTAATCATATGCATATTCCACATTTTATCATAAGTGTTTTAATGCAGTGACTTGCAATGGTCTTGACTTGGTCTCGGCCTGTCTCGGTCTTGGTCTTGACTCGGTCTCGACCCTTTAAAGTCTTGGTCTTGTCTCGGTCTCGGCCTGTCTTGGTCTTGGTCATGACTTGGTCTCGGTTTAGGTGGTCTTGACTACAACACTAGTATCCCTAAAGCTTGTATGTTTTGTACCCAGTCCCATAAGGCTATGTCAATCATCTTTAGAAGTACTTCTACACACACCTTTCTATAATATCAGTGTAAGTGAGAAGTGAAACGCCTTAAGTGCACGGATCAGTTCTCATGCCAAATTCACTGCGACACATGATTATTGCATCCACACTATCAGCACAGCCCAGCCACTGTTGGCTTTTGAAGTGAAGAGAGAATCTCAGCTCTGTGTACTAAAGATGAAGACCTCTAGCTTCGCTCTGGAGATCTAAGAATCAGGCAACACAGCAAAAATGTGGTCTCTCTTTATTTCTGATACTAAAACATTTTCAATATCATCTGTTCTGCCCTCAAGACCCAATGTAGATTATTCTTCGGTGTCTGATTTTAGATTCAGAATTAATAAAAAAGAATTCACTTACAGTATAATGTTAATGCTACGCAGTGAGTATTGACATGCGTTACATTATGGAGGACTCATGCATCGCTTATATATTTCAAGATCATCCCTATAGGGCACAACTTTAAGGAAAGATGCAAATCAAAACAAAGGTTGGCAAAGCATCATTAATGGGGAATTGATCTCTTTGTTATTTTCACATTGATGAGTAACATTACTTTTTATAAGAACCCACTTACGTCTTATTTTGAATTAGCCTAGTATAGGCTATCTGATCTTTTGTCAAGAAACATTGTCTTTATTTCCTATTTAAAAGACGAAAGACGGCATTAAAAATTGCTAAAAACATGGTAATGGTTATTGTGAGTTTAATTGTGGACATGTTTGTTAGCTTTGAAGCCATCTACATTCGAATGTACACCTAAAATTTTAAAGATATGTGTATTCAAAATGTATTTAAACTTACTTTATAGAACAATGAACTATATTTTCACTGAAAAAAATGTGCAAATTCAAAAAATATTGCAAGATTTGCAGTGATACAGAACATAAACCACACCGAAGACAATGACAACTGTAACAGCAAGTTAAGTAAGCAACTGAAGCCTGACCTGAACAAAGCCTGATGAACTGTGAAGATGGTTTGACACATCTTCACTCCTCAGACTCACAAGTAGTGCCGTTAATATCCAGAAACAGACCATAGTAGGAAAATAAATGCTACGGAAGTCAATGGGTACCGTCAACCATGTGCTTATTATCATTATTTGTCAAAATATCTTCTTTTGTGTTCGTCAGAATAACCCATACATGGGTAAGTAAATGAAGAAATGATTTTTATTTTTGAGTGAACTATCCCTTTAATACTTTAATAACCCAAACCAATAGAGAGCTTCTTCATCTGATTATAACATTTCTGTATTCAATACTTGCTTTCCAGCACAATGTATTCAAGAGAAAGATTTTAAATTAAGTATTGTACTAAAGGCAATGAATTATTACGAATTTCTTTAGTCCTTTACAATTTCACTTCAGACTGAACGTCAGCATGTAGGTAACATTTTCATCAATATGTATTATCTCTACCAAGAGAGAAAACTCCACATGCAGTTACTTTTCTCTTTTAGGAATGAATATTAATTTTATTTTATTCAGCGAACGGTGCAATAGACACAGTTGAAGTCCAACTGGCCCAATGTCAAGACTGGATGTTATTCACACCCGCATCACATATGGCATATGTTCATACTGGGTCAGGTTTGAAAAACATGAAGGCCAGGAGATAAACAAATACATTTCACATCACGACCACCGTTTCACATGACATTTCCATTCACTTCTATGTAAAAAAGGCAAACTGTGTTAACAAAACATTATCTAGCACAATGCCCCGAGCAATTTAAACTAAAAAGGCCCATCTCTCCCCAACCCCTGCTGCCCATGTCACCGATGACATTATCACACAGGGTTTTAAAAAAAACTATGTTTACAATGCGGAATTTAACTATAATAACCGAATATAATCCCGCAGCTGCACATCCGATTACTTCCCACTACCACAATGCTGTCAATTTTCCCTGTACGCATGAGAGACATTATGATGAGCATTGAAATGGTGCCAATAATGCTTTAATGTTTCAGCTTTTAACCAGTTCAAAGTAAATAGGTCACAAAAAAAACACTAATTCACACATTATATTATATTATTACACAGACCATTACTGATATTTGTACTATGCATCCCTGCTCCGTTATGAAGTATTGCATGTTATTTAAACTTATTACACGTCTCGCTGGAATGCTTTATTCTGATTGGCCAGTCGTGATTTTCCATGTTTGTTATTTCAAGATAACAACCACTCACAATGTACAACACACGGTAACCCGGACTCTGCAAATCATTTTGATAGGTTCACAAAAATTTAAAGTGCCCATATTATGAAAAACTCCCTTTTCTGGGTTTTAGGGTGTTCCTTTGTGTCTCTGATGCTTCCACACGCATACAAACTTCCATCCATGCTGTTTTGCGTGAGATACAGGTTTCTGAATGTCCTCTGCCTTGAGTCTCAGATTGCACGGTATCAAACTCAGCTCCATTGTGACGTAACTAGCCTTGTCGTCACATTCCGTTTGAATCCCCCCCACCACCACCCCACTCGCAGGTCGCCACCCACCAGGTAGCTAAAGAGCACAGAGCAGTCACTTCGCTCGCTGATATCATGTCTTACGGAAATAACAGCGCTATTTGGATATTATGGATTATACTCCCTCCTACTTTTAAAAACAAAGTTTTAACGCGTGATCATTGGAACCTAAAGTATAATCTCATATACAGTTTGTTACGTCGTAAATAGTCCTCAGATTGTAGGCGACATTATTTTCTATTACAAGACGTTCATGCGAAAACTGATGTAAACAAAAGACTATATATCTATATTTCACGGACTATACGCATTTGTGGACAAAAATGGTCATTGGATGTATTCTAGACGGTTTTCATGGATTATTCACACAAAAGGTAAGAAGTCACATTTATATTTTGCATATTGTCATCTTCTGTCACAAAATACTACATTTATGATGCTAGAGCATCTGTATCTCAAAACAGAGACCACATTGATGCTAATCCTGTAAATGATACCTTTTAAATGTATAGTAATGTTAATATTATTGTTTGTAGACAGCAGGCTATATAGATATTTTTTGCAGGCTAGATAGTTTGCAGCGTGATTTCGAAAGTTAAAAAAATATTTAATGGCTTTATTTTACAATTCTACACGAACTAAGTAATAGTGCTTTGCCAAACTAAAAGTGTTTTGCCAAACTAACAGAGACCGGGCCTTACCGACCCCGCTTTTCTGACGAGGCTAACGTACCCCCGAGTGTCATGGTCCTGCCTTCCTGTCATAGTGATTCATAGTTCATGTGGCAGGATCGTGGCAGTACCCATGTTTGGTGTGGTAGCTCATGGCCTTTGGTTTAGGTAGTGTGCTCCAGTGTCTTGTCTCTTGTCCCCGCCCCCTCGTTCTCCTGCTTATTGTTAATCATTAGTTAATTCCCATCACCTGTTCCCTCCTTGTTATCTTGTTTGGTTTCCTTATTTAATGTCACTGTTTCCTTTGTTCTGTGCAGGATCATTTTGTACCGTGTGTGTTTGCCAGTCGTGTTCGTCAAGAAGTCAAGTCTAGTTTATCTGTCTAGTTGTTCGTGAAGTTTAGTGAAAAGTCTCTGTTAAGTGTATATCCCCTGTTGATGGGTTTTGCCCCCAAGTGGGCTATTGTTTTGTCTTGTGTTTTTACAATTAAAGTATTTTGTTAACCCCTCCATCTCCTCCCGCTAGCTTCAAGCAATTAGAACGTGGTCCACAAGCAGTATACATCCCCCGCCGGGTCTAAATTTCTGTCATTTGCGAAAATAATGTGTTTGAAAATGTTTTATAACGGGAATATGTTAGCATTGTCCAGGGAAAACGAGTTTATTGTTGAGACTGCTACATCACAATTGACTCTGAAATCATTGTGTGTCATGAGTTTCTTCTCCTGGAATGTACTTATTAGTGATACTTTTTTGCCTGATTTGTCTGTTGGCAACATAAACCATTAATAATAATATAAAAAAATAATAACACAGTATGGTCTGTACTGCTCACGATACCACTGAGCACGCGCACATGACGTTAGTAGTGGGGCGTGGCCAAAGGAGCAGCAGCTCATAAATATGTAATGACCACCTCAAAACGGCACAATCTGAAATGCACTGAAACAGAGGCTACTAGAGATGGGTAACAATCTTTTCCTACAAGCTATTTCGAGCAAACACCTTTTGAAACATGTTTTATGGAACTCATACACCTATTTAACTTGTGGAAAAGCAGATGGGCACTTTAACATAAATGTCGTTTAATAATATTTATGACATTATATTTACAAATAATTAAACCATAAGAGTGTGTTTGTGACAACTGAACGTCTTCTCATATTTTAAAAACATCCTGCTGCCTATACATTACCCCTTACTTAGCCATGTGTCATTCCTAACCAGTAAAAGTGGACCACAAAAGTACCCAACTTTGGGAAGAAAAAAAACTTTGCACAGCTCATAGCTACAAAATAAATAAATAAATAAAAGAAAAGAAATAATAATAATACGCCACTACGCATCATACGCTATTCCTATGTTGAAACTCTCTGGTGAATGCACATTGGCCACTACCGGAAGCTAAAAATTATAGTTTATAAAGTTTTAAATATGGATATTTTACTTACAAAATCACATCGATTACCTTCAGAAGGCCTTTATTAACCCCCTGGAGCCATGTGGATTACTTCTGTGAAGGATGAATGCAACTTTTTAGCTTGAAAGTCATGGACCCTGTTTTTACCGTTATAAAGCTTGGAAGAGCCAGGACATTACTAAAATAACTCAAATTGTGCCCGTCTGAAATATGATGGACAGATGCATCATGGATGGCTTGAGGATGAGTAAATCATTAACATTAAGATTAGAATATAAAGATCAAAATACTTATGGAAGTGTAAGCTGTGTTAACAGACTGAGGAGTGTTCAACGTTGCCACCTACTGATGTAAACGCTATCAGCGAAGAACAGACACTGCAGGAATCATGTGAGATCACACCTCACGTGTCAAACAGGAATGAACAATCTCAGCTCTGAAGAAAAATCAATATAACCAGCTGTTTCTAAAAATATTTACCTACAGAGGCTCGGGATGCGAGTGCAGGGAGGGTGGGCAAGCGCATGTGGCTTTCAATTTACATGTTTAGAGGGTCCAAAACAAAATGACCTTCAATATAGCAAAAAAGCACTTTTATCATCAGCTGATGACCTGACCCCCATCAGGCTAACCCAAATATGGAGCATATTTAATTTCAAAACCCCATTCATTCTGTTATGCTAAAGGCCCAGCTCATTTCAGAAGTCAGGGTGACAATAGATAAAAAAATAGCCTTCATCTAACAATGACAAATGCTCTGTGAATTGATTGAAAGCAACCTTGAGCTGTGCTAAAAAGGGAAACTGTCTGACGCTCGTGTGAACTCGTGCCCAATGGCTTATGGATTTTGCTACAAGACAGCTACCGTGTAGATGTTACGTTTGGGAAAGGGGCGGGTGCATGTAGTTGCTTTGTTGTATCAGGACTTACATGTGAGGCATACGAGGGCCACACGGATGCTGAGATCCACCACCAGCGCCCACCTGGTGCTGCACCGCGCCTGTGCCGGCGGGATCAGGATTTCTGCTGAGACGTAAAACTGCAGCGCGTAGGTGATGTAGATTCCAAATGAGTAAAGCAGCTTCACGGTCTGATATAGCCTAATAAAAGATAAAAAGATGAGCCACATCAATTGACATTCACTCCTCCAAACTAAAAGGTTGTTCATTTCTGCAGCCATTTATGTCATATTGATCGCTGCATGCAGCTCTTTTATTAAAATGAATTATTTCATCAATAAAAATAAAATATCAAAAGCATAATTATGAGCAATCATGAAGGATTTTTCTCTGTAGTCACACTGCACCGTCACTAATAGCAATAAATGATTGAAGGATGGACACATCTGCTTCTGCAATCTACATTGAATCGACTACTTCTCCTTTGACATCCTCATTCCCTGCAGATTCACCCTACTGACACATTCAGGTGCGGTGACGCATTTGGGCGTGTGCCCATTTTCTAAATCGGTCACCTTTTTCTCCACTTGGGCTCAATGGCCAGTTTAAACTGCTTATTCTGTATTCATCTATCGTGTGAACATGTTTCAAACCACATACAAACAGCTTCCCAACTCACACCTAATTGTAATATTTTAAAGGCTTATTCACACCAAGTAGGAATGTGACGGTGAGGAAAGTTTTAAATAGGCAGCAATGCCCTCGTTTGAATGAAGTGCTTGAAGTGACCCGGTGCAAGCTGGTACTTCTGTCATGTTGTACGTACAAAAGCCGTCCCGTCCTAAGATTTTGGACTGAGCATCAGGCACTTTTCTTCATTTCAAGCGCTTCTTGAATGGTGGGTTCATTATTATTCTTGGTAAAAACAATGGCGAACTTGCGTACATTAAACTTTCTTAACAAAACGAATAAGTACGCGGCTTCTGCCATTGTCTTGTTAGTGAGCTGGCGTCACCTCACTCTCATTGATAAATAAATTCTGAAATCTGCTGCTCATCCGTGCTGTGACTCACGTTCAACTCGCGCTGAATTGATCAGACACTTTCCGTATTTAATTATAGTGTCTGCTCTCTAACTGAACTAAAAAAATGGGGGGGTGGGCGACTAATGTGATCGGTGAGAGGCTGACCATTGTGAAGCACCGGTAACACCAGCTATTGCAACAAGCCTACACCAAGTTCACAATAATTAATATGCATTTTAAAATGAAATGTGGGCTGCATGCAAAAGCTCTAAAATGGTGCCTTCTGAGGCAGCATTCCAAGAAATGAAGGCATCAAGGCATGTCTGAATCCAATGTTAGGTTTACTTCCTGTCTCGTAAGATACCTTCGTTGTCCTGTCCCAAAATTATTTGCATGGGCATGCACTGGTAATGTGATTGGTCAAGCCTGTTTGAGTTCGAAAAAATAAAATGTCAGCCAAGAAAGTGTCTGGAGCACAAATTTAGTGTAAATAAATGTACACAGTTTACACTTGGCATTAACATGTGTTTTCATCGATCGGATCACAAGTGGACGACGCTAATGCCAGGTGTAAATGGTGTGCAAAACGTTTTGAGCTCGTTCACTTTTGACCACTTTCAACCACATTTAGAGGTAGTCGAAACCGCTTTCGATCGGATCGCTTTTGTAGTGTAAACGCACATGTGGCCTTCTCTCCGCCCATTTATCTAATCTAAGATACTGAAAACAATGTTTTACATCTTTTCTGACTTCTGGCGCGAACACACGTGTACAGCGCTATTTTTAGCCTTTTATTGATAAAACTAAAGCGGCGGATCTGCGCAATTTTATCTTGCAAGGGTGTGAAAGTTGTGCGATCATATTTCATCAATTGCGCTGAAATAGAGAAAGCTTTAACATATACACGTACATAACACTGTGCAGCATGTTTACTTACAACACAAGCAGCGGACTCCGACATAATATTAGTTCGCGTCCATATAAACTCGTCATTACCCCCGCTCGCGTTTAAACGACAGCAGAGGGACTTTCCCACCGTCTCGACAGACCACCCCCTCACAGTACTCAGGACAGAAGCGGTCGAAAGTGGACAAAAGAGACGGATTTAAATACCAGGTGTAAACGTAATGTGTCTCTCTCGTCCACTTGTGATCCGATGAAATCGATGAAAACACATCTTAATACCAAGTGTAAACAGACCCTATGACTGGGGTTATTCTTTGGATGGCTCAGAGATGTTTTGTTGTCCCAAAAGTTTGCTACTAGAGCAAGCCCCTGATTGGTTAACGCGCCGTGTTTTTACGCCAAAGTTGAAATTTTTTAACTCGCGCGTTTGCCACGGCAACGCTCAATACGCGCCATCCGCTTTCTTGACCACATTACAGTTCCATATCACTTTGCATAGTTTATTGTAATAACCGACTAACAAAAACAACATGACAGACAATTTTCCAAGGCATTAACAGCGCTGTTTAGAGACGCACAAAGGTAGCCTCGTTCACAATCTCTCTCTCTCTCTCCTGAGTCTCTGTCGCTCTCGCTCTCTTTCTAATAACTTAATTAATAACTGCATTAGAATGCTATCAACGGCTCAAGCCTTCATTGCCAGCTTTAAAATTACGTTCTGCAAAAGAGCCTACAGATGAGACACGGAAGAAATAATCTTACTCACAAAAGTGATTTAAGTAAAAAAAAACAGACGAATCCCTTTAAATATATCATGTGATCGTTGTCTTAAGGTGTGGTAACCTTAGTATAAGCAGAATAATTGACTCCGGGCCGTTGAATTATTGAAAAATAATGCACACCCGAGGTGTAACGGCCAAGACGCGAATAATTCAAAGGGCCCGTCGTCAATTATTCCTTACTTAAAGTTATAAAGTCTAATATGTATTTATGCCAAAATTGTCGGTAATTTCTTTAATTCATATGGTAAATATATGACGTTTCACTGACACTCACCAACACAAAGGTAAATTTAACGTGATGCTGCCCCGAATGTGCTCTCCAAAGCCGATGTAACCAATGGTGCCCATAGTGATGTAGAGGACGGTGACAATACCCATGCCAAGATAAAGAACCATGGTGAATTTTTTGGGATTCTGCATCTTATTCTCGAGTGGTAAAACCTGAAAATTAAAATGATAAGACACATTTTGAGAATTTAATAAAATCACTTGAATACTACTTCTATGGTGTACACAAACATATTGTCAGAAAAATAAAATAAAACTTACAACTCCAATTCCCTCAAAGGCGAATATTGCTGTTCCAAAGAATAGAGGATAATCGACTCCTCTTCCAGCCAATGGAAGATCAATCGGGTATGGAATATTCTGAAACATTCAAAAAAGTTTTTTTGGTTTTAAACTTTTCACAATCTTTTATGTACTTATTTGGAGATGCTAATTAACTTTATAAATGGAGCATCTTAAATAAAACTGTCATTCAATTGAAACTTGTGAAAGATTGGAATGTCAATGGAGAAATTAGGTGGCAGCCTGCCTGCACTTGCTTGTTTTGAGGGCCATTCGAGAGAAAACATTTTTGTGTCCTTTTGGCAGCTATGAAAACATCACCGAAACCCTTGACTCTTCACAATAACTGGATTGCAAACAACAAACCAACAATCTGCAGCCAACTTCCTGTTTCTATTCCACCATGGCAAATTTTCTTGCCTCTCTGAAAAATTGCATTACCCCACTTGCCCATTTCTCCCTGCCTGCAGTGGCCGCTTGCTGATTACAGGCAGGGAGTCTGATTTACAGGATTTAAAGCTGAAAACAGCCTGAAAACATGTCATTTACATTTAACCCCTCATCCATAACATCTGAGACTAAATCTGGAGACTGGGGTCTGAAGAATTGCCTTCGAACCAGGATGAGAATGATAAATTCTGAAACATATTTCTTGGTACCAAAAAGTAATTGAATTGCAAGTGATATCTTCAAACAAATGTATTACAAACTTCTAACATTTATTCAGAACTAACAGCTTTTACTTAAACCCCTTATAAGCCATTACTGAAACATTGGTCACTGTATATTGTTTGTTAGACGTATGTAATGATTTATAATAACAATTTGACATACTATATGTGTATCTGAGCATGGCTATAAATTCTGGGACTCCAAACTGTATATTGCTCATTGCATGTGGTTGTATTTTGTATGTTTGATGTAAGTTAATGCTCTCTTACCGTTAAGCAGTAGTAGTATATGAAGACCAGGCTGGCACACATGGAAATGTTTGCAAAAAAGGAAAGAGGAGCCAAGTATTTGAGGTTGCGGATAAACACCAACACAATGATGAAGGGCAGAAAGAAGAGCATGTAAAGGCGAGAATCATAGCTGGGGATCATCACTCCTGTCTCATTGGTGTGACAGTTCACAGTGGTCCCATTGGCAGTCTCAACCACCTACAATGGACAAAAATCACTCCATGAAAAATATTTGAAGAATTTAATATTAGTCTTTCACAATACAACAGATTATATTATTAGAAGCCTGATTTGGAAGGAAAATTCAGGATAGTGGGTTGCTGTAACTGTATAAATTAAAAGGCAATACTTCCCTCTAGTGGTCACATAAGAAACTTCATGCCTGGATTTATTTCTAATGCATTTGGAAGATACTTTTCTATCAAGTGACCTCAGAAAAACATAGAATATATTGTGTGGCCCAATCCCTATCAGGAACAAAAATTCCGAAAGTAGCATTTACCTGTTTGACATTTTCACTGAGAAACACAAAGTAGACACAGCAGAATCCCAGCTGGGTTATGTTGAGGAACAAATTCACCACACGTCTAAAAGCCAAAACAAAGTATTTTTTGTAATTCCACATTAATTCAAATGTAATCTGTGTTAGATCAATGAAAGTAAATAAATAAAACAATGTCAATCAATTCGGTTACCTTCCCCACACCGAATGTCTGCTTAGCCATGGTACATTCTCCATCCCATACTCTACTGCATCTCCATAGGACAGAAAGGGTTTTCCCAGCCTAGGAAGAGAAAATATACAACCCAGAGCTTAAATGGATAGTTCACCCAAAATGAAAACACTGTCATCATCAAAAAAAGATATAAAAAGCCACACAGATGATGGTACATATTGACTTAAGTAGGAAAAACAAATACTATGGAAGTCAGTGGATACTCATCATTTATCAAAATATCTTCTTTTGTATCCGGCAGAGTAAAGAAATACAGGTTTTGAACATCATGAGGGTGAGTAAAGTTTTGGGTGAATATCCTTATAAGTAACTTTCTCTTATTTGAGAAAGTGTGTGATTTAACAGTTGGCTGTAAACACCAAATACAATAAATCCACATCGTAATCAACCTAAAATTATATGTAGTTTACCCAAAACTAAAAATTTAGTGCTTGGCAGTATACAGAATAAACCACCTTCTACTTTTACCCTGATAATATGAGCCCCTTATGGCTTTTATGGAACATTTTACAGTTATTTAAGTGATCTAACAGGACAGCTTCAGTATCAGGATTAAAACAGGTCAATCTTCTTACTTTGCACTTAGATGATGTGCACATTTCACAAGCAGGTTCATGCAATGTACTGCCACTATGCCCATGGCCAGAAGACTTAAAGGCCCCACCTAAACAACAAGAAGAGACATCACAACATGAATTAAACATGGTGTTATATTGATATTGGTCATAGGGCATGAAGGAAACAATTCTCAGTATACCAGTCCTGCCTTTGTTGCCACCATTCCTAAAGGCTCTTCTTTTTCTAATCTCAAATGATCAAATATTTCACAAACACAGGAACTATTAGAATTGATATGTGGGATTTTCCTCAAATTTTGGGATAATAAACTTACATAATTACAAAAAAAGATACATTTCAGGCCACAGAGGCTATTTATTTTTATGACAATAACCGTTTAATCTATCTATGCACAAGTTGATCTTTTTAAAAACATACATTTATGTAGCATGCTGATCACTTCATCTGTTCATATGTACACAAACATTATATACATATTGTAATTATTCTAAACTAGGTGTAAACCACAACATACAGTATGACAGAAATATACTCCAGCTTTAAAGGCGGGATGTGTGATCTCTGAAAGCCAATGTTGACATTTGAAATCTAATAACCTAAACAAACACGCCCCTACCCCAATAGAATCTGGTCCTTCATTTGATAGACCCGCCCCACACATACGCAACCCAGGCAACGATGTCGGTTAGCAGACATGGACCACACTGCTGATTGGCTACAAGTGTGTTTTGGTAGTCGGCCCGACTCCCTTTTCCAAAGTGTTTTTTTTTTAAATCACACACCCCGCCTTTAAACAAACATACTGGGTAGATTACTATTGCATCGTACTGCAAGGTGGAGCACCGCAGGACATTAAATGAACCACCCTGCCCCATACTAAATGTCAACTGTGTACATTTAATTACACAAAAAGCTCATGATAATGTATTATGCATTATACACAGTCTAGTAAAACAGTGTTGCTTGAGCTGTTCAATATACAAAAAAGTTCAAGGTCATTTTAAAGTCTGGATAATGTGGTGCAACTTTGTTCATTTAAACTCAAATAAAACATTATTTTATATTTATGCAAGCTACAAATTTCTTTTTTTTAATCACATATGTCGGTTCCATGGGATCAAACCCGTGACCTTTGCATTGCTAACGCTACCAACTGAGCTACAGGAATTAATTCGAATTTTAAAGGAAGACTTTTTTATTTAAATTTTACAAGTGTTATAATGCATGTAATGTATGCTTTGGTCTTGTAAAAGCCAAGTCTATTAATGCCTGCTACATCCCAGGTCACATGAACAGACCACTGATGGTGAGAAACCACAACCCCTGAAAAATCATGCTGTTCTCTACACAACTGTTTGTGTTCAAATGGGGTAGATCAGATGAGAAACAACCTATTGCAACACTCAGGAGGAACAAGTTATGATAGCCTAAAATTATGTTGACATAAGAAGGCCATGCTCATACAACGACACAATAAAACATTTCTGACAGACAGCTACACACTTTTTTATTTACAGCTATTGAATAGTTCATAACAAATAAACAAAACATCAGGACCATTTATCCCCAAATGCAATTAAACTAAATGAGTTTTAGGGTCCTACCAGGAGTCCAGCATTTTTGACAGCCAAAGGCAAGCCGAGCAGTCCAGTGCCAATATTTCCTTTCAGTAAATGAATTAGTGTCTGAAAAAAACTATGCAAGCAAAATAAATATTGTAATACAAATAAATTACCTTTAGGTTAGATATATATTCTTGAAAACAGAAAAGTATGAACAGATTGTTGAATACAGTATATCACTTACGATGATCCTGCTCTGCCTCCGATTCGTTCATATTCGGGGTGCCGTGGAGATCCGGGTGAACGAATAGGCTCATCCTCAGCAGGGCTTTCACTTCTTCTTGAAAAGTCTGGACCTGTGATTAAGAAACAAATAAAGGTTTAGCATAGTCTCAAGCTATAAAAGCTGACCTCATTTGTCAAAAACGTTGCAGGATCTTATTGTATCCCATTTTTTTATTTACACATTCAGTACAAACTCACATTTATTATGTTTGCTTTAAGCTTAGCCTTAAAAACAAGAATCAGATCAGATCAGGTTTCATCATAATGCAAAGGAAATTGGTTTACCGTCCTGATAGTTGATATCAGAGGCCATGGCTGGTTTGGCGGGGTGTAATTTACCACTGATAGCTTCACTGATCAAACGCTTCCCTGCGGAGATGCTGCATTTACAGGTCCTGTGATTTCAGACAAATGAACAGAGTTATTAACCCTACCAGAACACACGGGTGACGCACAATGTGCCCTTTCTGTGCCATAAAATCTTTTATCATCTCTCCGGGCTGAATACAATATTTTGAGCTGACGTGATGCAATAAGCATAAGGTATATTTAAGAGTTTATGGTAGGAATAACAATTTCATAAAGCAAGTTAAATTAACTAATTGATGCATCATTTGTATGATTAGATGTAATTAATAACATTTAAAATGATAAAATAATAGGTTATTATTGGCTGAAAGTGTGTTTTGTTACAAAATATGGTACCACATACGGTAATGATGTGTTAGGACATGGTATTGTGGTACGGTATTTAGTTTGAACCATATTATTATACATTACATAATTACACATATATTTATTAAACATATTTAATGTATTGTCCTCAGCATTCAGTTTTCTTTAAACTCTGTTTTGGGGATGGACATTAACTCAGAAAGTACCATAGTATTACCATGTAATAACACGACTTTGTAAGGGTTAATACACTAATATTTAAAGAATGAAATAAACCAATTTGTTCATGCATTCATTCATATTCAGACAGCTATTACAAGCTGTTAGAAGATATAATACAGTATTGACACACAAATACTGCAGGTCTATGATAAATTGAAGCTATATTAACATCTTATGTTACAAAAAAGCATTTTATTTTAAGTCCATGCAGTAATTTTAAAATCAATGTTTGACTTTGGAGTGGCAATTGTTTTGTCTTGACCACATTGACTTGGTGACTCAGTGTCTCGGCATGTAAAAATTGAATCAATACAACAACAAATCAATTGACCCCACAAAAAAGACATAGAAAACAAAAGAAAGTGTAGAATGGCTATGTGCTTCATTTATTTTTGAAAGTGCCATCGTTTAATATCCTGGTACGGTATTACCAAACCATGATGGACTACAAATAAATCTTGTTCAACAATGTATAACTAAAAGAACAACTCACAACCAAAATGTGTTGATCTTTAGAGCATTATGATGAATAGTAGGAATCCCAGTACATCATGTCCTCATGCTGTCAGTCTGTTTTTTAATCTCTAATCAAACGTTGGTAAATGTAGTACTTCAAGTATTTGAAGCTTCCAAATTCTAAAATGCTTTCTAAAATAACCTATAATATCCTCACACAGAAAAGCAGTTAGTGCTGTGTCATAAGTGTCGCTACATTTCCTACTCTAATATCCTGTTGCCGTTTATTAGCTGTCAGCAATGCTTTGCTAGTGATTCACAGATAACACAACAGACTTACCGTCAACACGACACTAACCGGTGAAGACGTGCACCCGCTATATAACGATCATAAACCCCATATCCAACAACTATGTCTAGCTATGAGAGCACAAATATTTCATTTGACCCCACTGCCTGTAACTGCAGTGTACTGTGATGATTGTGTATGCTTACTCGTGTACTCCTCCTCCTGTCACATGATCATGATCACTGTGCCGGTCAGCTGACTTCTCTTCTACCGCTGCAGTTTCAGCTTCTGTTTTAAACTGCATATTTTGCAAAAAATGTATTAACACTTTTAATTATTGCCTCTTTCGATATCCCAACACTCTCAAATCCTAGCATTAAAACAACGTTTGGTATTTGTCAACGTTGTTAGCACTGGCATGTTATGTAAATAAAATTTCTTTAAACGTTTTTAATATTCTTAAATATATTATTTTAAAAAAAAACTATAATATTATTGTTTATAAAATATATTTTTATTTCGCGGATAGGGGGAGCTCTAAAAAGTGAAGAGACCAAGGGATCATGTAAAACTATTTATCTTATGTGATTAAAACGTTTGTAAATTTCTCTAGAAGAAGCCGTCAAACACATACTGTAACATACACATATGAGAGCAAGTACTGTTCAAACATTTACACTTTATGATCTTTTAAGCGAATTTGTTAATGTTTCATTTAGCTGCCAAAACGACCGCTGTTATGAAACAGTGATAATTTAGTAACGATCCCTAAACTAGACGCCGCGTCATCGCACTGTACGCGTACATCATCAGTGTAAAAAGCAAGTCTTGGACACTTTGGGAGATTTATAAGACTGATCATGACGGTAATTAAACATTTAATCTGAAATGTAATTCACAAATATTTGTTAATATTTTACTGCTTGGTGTCGGTATTAAAGCTTGAATCAGTTTTTATTTATGATAACTATCCAGTAGTTTAGCTTGCCGGCTAGCGTTTATGATATCTTAACAATTGAATCATTGAAGATTTTTCTTTACAGACTCACGAGTTTTTTGTTGACATGACATGTGAAGGATGCTCTGGTGCAGTAACTCGTGTTCTTAAAAAACTGGGTAAGTTTTTGATTTGAATATTTTAGAGTTTAGAGTCTCATACTGCAAGAACGATGACCTGTGTACATTAAACTAGTTCGACATTTTAGAAATGTTTGTTAAAGTAAATCAACACGTTTCTCGTATATGTGTTTTTCAACAGATGTAAAATTTGATATTGATCTCCCCAACAAGAAGGTTTTTATTGAGTCAGACAAAGACACAGATGTGCTGCTAGAAACACTGAAAAAGACTGGAAAAACAGTGACCTACATCGGACCAAAATGACATGACAATTATCCATGGCACACACTGTTACAGCAAGGTGAGAACAGCAGTTGTCAGCAACTCAATAGAGCAATACACAAACTTCAATGGGTGCCCTTTTTTTGTCTTTTTATAATCTAAAAAAAAAACAGAAAGGTTCTTCAGATGTTAAAGGTTCTCTATGAAACCTTAGAGCCAAAAAATGTGTAGCACCTTTATTCTTAAAAGTGTTATTGTTCGTCATAAATCATTGAAATATGATTTTACAAAAATCACAGACTGATCTCCTAATTAAAGAGTATTTCATTAGACAGTAGTGAAATATGACTAACCTAACTGGTCTTTAAAGTAAATATCTTCTGACTGAGTAAATATTAGTGATGTGTAACTTTGTAATACATTTCAGGGTTACTTTATATCCTAATTCTTTTCAAGTTTTCGGTGATCAGACATGATTCATATGGTAGTCTAAAGTTTCTTTACCTTCTTGCAATTTCAAATCTCACATATTAATCCTGCTTTTCTGCAACCTCTTGTTTTTATATCTTGTCACTTTTATTTGGATTATTCCTCTCACAATTATTATTTTCCAAATAAAACAATGTATTTTTGAACAAACAAACTTTACAATGAAAGCTCAACCAATTGCATTTATGTTTTGCTATGTTAACAGTATCTGTCTTGTGTTTTAATAGATTATAATTTTGCTGCTTTGAAGACTGAAGTGGGACAGCTCATAGGACAAATCATCACACATCTTGATTGCTTCTGGTATTTTTTGGGACCATCAGGATAACAAAAAAAATCTGTTTATCAAAGCACCCTGAAGAATCACTACAAGACTGTCTATTTTTGGCAGTTATAAGTATGGCATGTAATTATTTACTATGTGGCTGTTTACCTTCCTCATCTAAAGTTCTCCAGTCTGCATGTGATTGTGATGCTGACGTGACAAAATAAAGATTTCCAGTATTTGCTTGTGTTGCAAATGTTTGACCATAGTAGCTTCCCAGATACTTTTTTTATGAAACTTGAGGTGCTTAGAATTTTTTTATGATTAATATATATATATATATATATATATATATATATATATATATATATATATATATATATATATATATATATATATATATATATATATATATATATATTTAATGAGACTTTATTATTATTTTAAATTAAGATTTTAAAAACTGCATTCAGTTTACCAGTAGAGGGCAATGTTACCCTTTCAAAAAATAGGTTATTTTCCAGGCAGTATGTTTTAAGGAAAACCTTTTGCATCCATGTTCAAATTTACTAGAATTCTTTGGAGATCTTATTTTCTGTAAAAATTCCTTGAAAATACAGCCATAGTTGATATTAGTAGATTTGAGCATAGCAAATTTGTGAAAAACCAAACAATCCATGAATCTCATCTTTTGTAGGCGAGACAATCTGACCTTTTGTTCAATAGGGTGGCAGATCAGCAACCTTGATTTAATAACCTATGGAAAGTGCAGAATCCTTTTTTTAAGGTTATATGACTTGCATTATAACATTGCTTTGTTTTATATTTGTCGAAAGCAATGACAGGAAGCCAAATAAAACCTGTTCTGCATCCAGCAAATGCAGAGCAGAATCATCAGGTTGAATTTCACAGTGTAATATATGGAGCAGCTCAGGGGACGAAGTTTCATTATAATACAAATCACTGTGCAAACCTCATCTCCCATTCCAATAGATGCATAGCTCAAACCTTTGAATTGTGGTTTTATTATAGTTTGCTCAATACAGATCCACTAAACCTCAGTGTAGGATTACTTTCATGTACAACAGGTTCGTCATTGAAAGAACCTGCTGTTAAATGCATCAGTGACGTATTGTGTATTGTTTAGGCTGGTCTAAGTGAATATCCTAAAGGAATACATCACATTTTTGATAGATTGCAGTGATTTTTTAAAAGTGTTTTGAAGTTAAGGGCAACTCATCATCTTTCACACTGTAAAAAATGAAAGTTGGATTAACTTAAATAATTGCTCCAACATCTAAAAATAGTTTCCTCAGTGTAAGTGTTACCAAACAAATTAATTTGTTTTAGTAGATCCAACTGTCACTTTTGTAAGTCAAAATTTAAAGTCTCGTGGTTCCTTTCAAAGTTCTGATAAAAGCAAACTTGTCATAACACAATTGCGTCTTTGTTGTCTGGAATTACTTGAAAGGAGAAAATGTAAAGAATGCTTCGCCATCCAGGCCATGTACTGTGGCTGAAGATGCACTCAACAAATGAAAAGAGACCTTTAGTGAATAAGGAGGTGATGGTCTATAAAACCCATTGGATACCAGAACTCCATTGACACAGTGACTGAATTCTTAAAAGAAGAGCCAAGATTGAGTTTTTTCTTCACTTGACAAATGAACTATCCCAACTTCAATCTGTTGTACAGAGATCCTAGATTCATATCTTGTCTTTATAGCCCAGGGGTGGGCAAGCCTGGTCCTGGAGGGCCCCTGTCCTGCAGAGTTAGGTCCAACCCTAATTAAACACGCCTGATCAAATCTTCAGGATTACTTGGAAATGAAATGCAGGTGTATTTGATTAGAGTCGGGACTAAACTCTGCAAAACAGTGGCCCTCGAGGACCTCCTCACCCCTGCTAGCCCATCAATTTCCTAAAATAAATGAGTCTCTTGAAAGAGTGTCTTTTTTCAGATAGTGCAGACATTTATAAGTGCAGGTCAATAACAAGGTTAAATTACTCTGATCGTTTTTTTTTGTGCTGTGTTTTTATTATAAATGGGCAATGCATGCAAAATTAACCTTATCATGAAAAGTTAAGTTTTGTTGTGTATTATTGCTTCTGGTTTGTGCCTTTTAGTTTACATAATTCCTACAAATTATATGGTCTCCCAAAAACTTTATTTTATCACATTCATAATGCATGCTTCTTTCTTAGAAAACCTGAGTATAGAATGACATTTTTTGATGTCTGGACTATCAGGGCTTTAAGAAAATATAAACAGATGGTTCAATATATTGTTAATAAATGCATTCGGTGGAATTGCTCATATAATAAAAATACAACTAACAGAACTGTAAACATGATAACCATTCCTTGGCTTTACCATAAACAGGTTTCTTTGTGAATATTTAAAAGCTAAGGGATGATTATTGCCAGAATATAATGTACAATATTATCACAGTATAAATTATTTACAGTTTGCCACAGGCTGTCCATATGAGATTCAGTTGGACTTCATATCTCATACCTCCTTGGTCAATCTTACACAATGGCTCACTATAAAATATTAATTTTTTTAATATTGAACCTTACTGTACAGAAAGTTAAAGGCGGGGTGCATGATTTCTGAAAGCCAATGTTGACATCTAAAAATCTCCTAAACAAACACGACCATACCCCAATAGAGACAGAGCGCAGCGCGTCATAACCTGAAAACCACCCCCACCGGGGAAAAAACAATCCAACCGTCTCCATTGACTTTGTATAGCGAGAGGCCGCCTCCTTGTCATTTCTGGCTTATAAAAAAAACAGAATAATGCCTTAAAGCTGCTGTGTGACAATATGTACAGCTAACAAGCCGAAAAACCCAGAAATAAGTTTTTATAAGCTGTCGAGCTGTGAAACTAATATGCTAATATGAATACTATGAAAAGTTGCCTGTTTCCACTTTTGTGTCTTTGGACGCTCGTTTTTTTTGGTTGACAGCTTATAAAAACGTATTTACAGATTAAACTTAAAAACACATAATACCTAAAAGCTGCTGTGTGACAAGGTGTACATCTAACAAGCCAAAAAAACAGAAATAGGGTTTTATAAGCTGTCAACTTTAAAAAACGAACGTTTAAAGACACAAAAGTGGAAACAGGCAACTTTTCATAGTACTCCTATTAGTAGAACTGCGTCCACTAGGGGGAAACGTAGTCGGCGATCCACTTTTTTCTCCTTTGGGGCTGGGTTTTGCGGCTCGACAGCGTATAAAAACTTATTTCTGGGTTCTTTGGCTTGTTGGCTGTACATATTGTCACACAGCAGCTTTTAGGCATTATTCTGTTTTTTGTTATAAGCCAGAAATGACAAGGAGGCGGCCTCTCGCAATACAAAGTCAATGGAGACGGTTGGATTGTCCCCCCCCCGGTGGGCGTGTTTTTCAAATTTGCATAACTGCGCTCTGTCTCTATAGAATCTGGACCTTTTTTTGATAGACCCGCCCACACATACAACCCAGGCAACGATGTCGGTTAGGAGACACGCCCCTTACTGCTGATTTCCAAAGTGTTTTTCAAAAATCATGCACCCCCCCTTTAACTACTGTGGATGTACAAACTATATCCTTCCTTTACATTTCTAATTATAGATGCGCTTTAAAAATACATTTTGTGATGTTGTTTCTGTCCTTTCATGATTAATGAGATTTTTGTTTGTGATTTTGTTTACTTAACATCTAAGAAGTAAAAGCAGCAGTATTACAGGGACACACCGTTAATTAGTGCCAAAGAGATAAATGATAAAAGATGCTTAACTCTGTGTAGCTCATGAATCAATGGTATCATGTTCAGACAGAGTCGCTGCGTGACAGGCTCAAACAGCTATACCACATATACCCTGTTCACACCAACCCTTCACAAATTAACAGGATCACATGCACCTACTTAACTAAGAATCCAAGCAAAATCCAAGCCCATGCAAGTAACTACAGCTTTGGCTCATTCTGGACCAGACATGTCTTACAGAAAGGAGCAGACTGTGAACGATGACGAGATATTCATTTTTTGTGCTTTTGAAAGAAAGTACAGTATTTGCAGATGATAAAATCTACTGAATGTCACACAAAGATGCTGAAATTCTTTGCCTCTTTTAAAATAATAAATCTGTGAAACGTGACTGTAGACTGCCATACGGGTAGAGACAAGTGCATTAACGTCAGCTGATCAAGGGATAAAACATTCACTATAACCCAAGCACAGTACAGTCTGTATCTGATAGTGAGCAGACTTCCACATCTCATGAAACTCACAGCTGGGTTACTGTATCACCAAATGTACAGGACCATATCACGTATGCAGTATGACATCATATTTTCTGAGTAAAAACCAATAAAATGGGTTTATTTGTAGTCTTTTAAAAGGAATTGTTCATGTAAAAAAGACAATGAAAGCAAGACTACAAATAGAAAATCTTACTAAAAGAAAAAGTAGCCAGTTTCAAGATACATAGGAGCAATTCCAGCATGAATGTGACCTTTTTTAGTCAAAAAATAAAACATAATTTCTCAGAGAATGCAGTTATTACCAATATATTGAAGCATCTGTTTATATTTTCATAATCCCCTGATGATGTCCAGATATAAGAAAAACATCACATTCCTGTTTTTATTTTAGATAAAGGGAAATTTAGGCGACAGTACATGTGTTATGGATGTAACAAAATGCATTTATGAGAAAGAAGAACCATTATGGATGTGACATTTTTCCGTTTGACAAGCTGTGCTTATATGGAACAAAATTTAAGGATGCTTAAAAACTTTATCAGAGACCTCGTATTGGTATTTAAAACACCAACAAGTCTACATCTGAGATATCAGTATGGATAAAAACTTCTGGTTCTTTATTTTTTCATGGTAAGTTAGAAATTTGCATGGAACTGCATATACATTTAATTAACTAAAATCTTATATACTTTTCAAAATAGCAAAAACATTTTCACGCAGTTTGACTTTATTAAGGGCACATTATATTCAAACTTTTACAAGGTTTGGACATATATGTGTGTTGGCAGACAGCCCTAAAAAGAAAAAACACCCTCTCTTTCTTTTTTAGTTCCTATTGAGGCAGTCTAGTTGGACATGCTGTTTTGATTCTCATTGATGTGATGTCACACAAATGAAGCCCCGCCCACACCACTGCCTGACTGGTTTTCTATGTGTTTGTTAGTACATTGTGTTCATGCGGCTAAAGATAATATTGTCTCAGACTCTCGCAGGATCAGATTTATTTTTAACCGAAAGTGCATGTCTGTTGGTAAGGGAGTGAGGACCTGTAGCTCATTTGCATTTAAAGGGACACACAAAACAGCGCTTTTTTGCTTCCACCCAAATAGAGGCATTTTTATTATAGGGGTATTTTGAGCTGAAACTTTACAGACACATCTAGACACACCTGTGACTTATATTACATCTTGTATAAATGGCCATAAAAGTGCCCTTTAAAGCAAGCATATAGTCCTGTTTAAACTATTAGTTTTAAATGTGTTATGTGAGACTCAAACCTCAGTTTTGTTCCCACCATGTTCCTTATTGTACCAACTAAGCTACTGAAACGCAGTGTGAAATAAAAATATATGATCTAAGAGATATAAAATTAGAGATGAAAAATGTTTTAATAAGATAATATAATAAGATATAAGTCTTGGTGAAGAATGGAAATGTTACTTCAGACTTGGCCTTGTTTTAGTGATGTTTCGCTAATTTTACTGTAAGAGACAATGAATTAAGAAAAAAGATTTCTGCAGTGCGCGCATTGTAATAAAGATGGAAAAGAATGAAACGATTGCTTTCATACAGTCCATTAGTAAATTCGAATAGGTTTGCACTCATTGCTTATGTGCTAAATTAGCTGTTGAAAAATCTTAACAGATGGGGCCAAAACTGAAGCTAATTATAAAGACTATGGGGGTTGATTAAACGCTGCTTTAATTTGTATCTCTAAATGTCATTTATGGAAAAGACTCTATGGATTATTCATTTACTTCAGATTTCATGAGAAAGCTGCTGATGTGGCAACACAAGGACGTTTTTATGAGACCATAATTCTATTCTTAATATTCTTGTCATCAGCATTGGTTTTAAATGTCATCTGTATCAAATCCTCATTGTGGGAATGATTCAGGAATAATTGCCCATCAGGAGTTTTGTGATAAAAAATGAATTTTACAGTAAGATTAATAATAAGATATTTAAGTAGCAACTTGCCTCTTTGAATCAGGATCAAAAAGCCTAAAGTATAGCTAAAATATAGTTAACCAGAGACAAATCTATAGGAATGAAAGGTGGAAATGATTCAATGGTCTAATTCAACAAGATTTAATGTAAGGGATGCATTTAAAAAAACACTTTGTAACTCATGCCACAATGCTGAAAGTCTTATTACATTTAAAGAATAAATGCTATTTAAAGTTTTTATTTGCGTATTTATCTATCAGTTTAGTATTACCAGAACAGTCTTTGATGTATACGTCACCATGTAACCCAACACTTATAATCCATCCCACTAGAAGCAGTCCACTCCATTATCACGTGTCCACACTGATCCACCACATTTGAATCCACTTAGCAACGAGAACAGCAAAAAATCATGACGTGTTCACTATTCTGTCCATTTGCTCCATCTGTTAGTTTATCATTGTCTTCCTGGATCGATGCCCAGATGTTTTCTTTGCACTCATATCTGTCCAAATCATCTGTGGAGTAAAGGAAATTGGGATAGAGAAGGAAGAGCTATTGTTTTTCTTTATAATACAAGAGCAGGTAACACACCCATCTGCTTTTCAGTCAAAACTCCAACAGTATTTTATAATACATAAAATATATAGCTTCAAAATATAATTATTTTGGTTTTAGAAAATGCCACTTTACAGCTACAGATCTAATCCTGGATAAAGAAGGACTGCAGCAAACACTTTATTATAGGAAAAGTCATGGTCTATTTTTAGTGGCTCAAAACTTTAATGGGCACATATTATGTAATAATAATGTGTCTGTGAAGTTTCAGCTCAAAATCCCCCACAGATCATTATAGCATGTCCAAAATGACCCTATCTGGGTGGGAGCAAAAGTGTTATTATGCTTTGTTTGTGTGATGTCACATTTCCAAGAGAATCAAAACAGCATGTCTAATGAGATAGCTTTGGTTTAATGGGGATTTTTTTCAATGTATGGTTGTTGTGTTCAAACTGTGCACACAAACCCGTTTGCCACTGAACCTGCATTAATGACGACAGTGGGGCCTCCAGCCTTAGTCAAACGGGTTGGCACGTATGGTTGGGTTGTGATTTTGGCGCTTTCTTTGTATTGCGAATAGTATGCCATACAGACCCGTTTGCCACTGAACCTGCATTAACGACGACAGTGGGGCTTCTGGCCTTAGTCAAACTGGTTGGCACGTATGGTTGGGTTGTGATTTTGGCGCTTTCTTGTGTCTTGTGAATAGTATGCCATACAGACCCGTTTGCCACTGAACCTGCATTAACGACGACAGTGGGGCCTCCAGCCTTAGTCAAACGGGTTGACACGTATGGTCAGGTTGCGATGTTGGCGTTTTCTCGTGATCTTGTAAATAGTATGCAATATAGACCCGTTTGCCACTGAACCTGCATTAACGACGACAGTGGGGTTACAGGCCTTAGTCAAACGGGTCGACAGGTTTCATTTTCTCTTAAAAATCGGAAGGTGACCCTTAGTTACCATATATACCGTCGCAGTGGGCCCCCAATTTGCAAAATCCTCAACTGTGGATAATATAATTATGCCGCAATAGTTAGTCTGTCTGAAACTAAGCTGATTAAACCACATCACTGTGTGACACTTGCATTACATGTGAACGGCCCCTATGCTAATATGATTTTGTTTTTCTCTCCCGGTCTCGTCCCTGGGTCCCATTGACCCTGAGAACAATGGGACAAACAGACCCAGTTCCTGTAGATGTGAAAGTCGGCACACCTCTGATCTACTGGTCGTCCTTCAATGTGATGCCCAGCTAATGCCTGACCAACGACCACCGTCAGGACCCGCTTAATATCCGCTTAATCTCTGCTTAATCTCCGCTTAATCTCCGCTTAAGCTCCTTATCCGTTTATATGTGTGTGTATATGTCACACCCCGGGGGCGGACCCAACTATGCTAAGGGTCACGCCCCTCTCAACTCTTCCACCTCGAGGAGTTTCCCAAGACCACCCCAATGACCAGACAGACGAGTATACTATAATTAAAATAAACTTTATTAAATATTTAAAAAGGAAAGGGGGAAATGGGAAAGGGCCATTTAAAACTAATGTGTCTCTTCTTCGCCTCCAGGGCCACTTGGGGGAAAGACTGGGGACAGGGGCTCCGTTGGGGGCTCTGGCCCAACAATCCGTGGCGCGCTCCGCTTCTCCTGGAGGCAGAATCAAATATTAGTCAGACAAGGGTAAGGTACTTCGTTACTAGTCGCTGTTCGTTCAACACGGGACCTTCGTTGGCACGGTAAGTGATGGCTATAGCCACAGGTCAAGTTCTCTCCACAGGTTACGTTACCCACAGCACTGGAGGATCTTCGTTCCCACACAGAGCTTCACCGGCACAGGTAGGTAATTTCTACAAGTACAGAGCAGTTTCACTTCACAGGTTATGTTACTCACAGCACTGGGGATCTTCACTCACACAGAGCTTCACTTGTACAGGTATGTAATTGCTATAAGCACAGAACAGGTTTACTTCACAGGTTACGCTACTCACAGCACTGGGGATCTTCACTCACAAAGAGCTTCACTTGTACAGGTATGTAATTGCTAAAAGCACAGAACAGGTTTACTTCACAGGTTACGTTACTCACAGCACTGGGGATCTTCACACACACAGAGCTTCACTTGTACAGGTAGGTAATTGCTATAAGCACAGAACAGGTTTACTTCACAGGTTACGTTACTCACAGCACTGGGGATCTTCACTCACACAGAGCTTCACTTGTACAGGTATGTAATTGCTATAAGCACAGAACAGGTTTACTTCACAGGTTACGTTACTCACAGCACTGGGGATCTTCATGCACACAGAGCTTCACTTGTACAGGTAGGTAATTGCTATAAGCACAGAACAGATATACTAAACAGGTAACGTTACTCACACCACTGGGGATCTTCATGCACACAGAGCTTCACTTGTACATGTAGGTAATTGCTATAAGCACAGAACAGATTTACTTCACAGGTTACGTTACTCACAGCACTGGGGATCTTCATGCACACAGAGCTTCACTTGTACAGGTAGGTAATTGCTGCAAACAGTGGATTTTCGCTACAGTGTCGGTGCACCGTATTCCTTCGCCCATCCACTCCGGCTGTCCGGGCGTCGTAGGGACTAGTGGGTCCGATGACACGGAGCCGAACGCTTCCCAAACTCCCCCTCCTTCTTCCACGACCGGGGTCATGAGTTGGGGCGAACCTTCGTCGGGGCTCCGCTCACCACGAGCTTCTGTTGGAGAGGTCAGTACACACACCGTTACTACCCACAGTCCGCACGGTACACTCTTGATAATACTCACTGGGTTTCACCACTGTCTGCTCTATGGACAAACGAAACTCTCGTTGACACACCCCGGGCACAGGGCTCAATTTTCTCGCTCTCCTTAGGACCCAGGCCACAACGGATGTCGTCGTCTCGTGACTCGTCGGAGGCTAGGCAGTTTGAACGCTACAAGCACAGCATACACACAGCAAGTAAAGCGTAAACACCATCAATCAGTGAAACTCACCCACAGCACTCATATACAACTTCGCGTGATTTTTAGATCGCCCTTGCCACCTGGCTACGACGACCTCGAGAGGATGGTTGGGCGATAACTGGACCGCAAATGAGAGTGAGATGTGTGTTATTCACAGGCCCGGCGTGTTGGTTATCACTTCTCTGGCTCACCTGCACTTCCTTTTTCCCACAGGGCCACTGTTCTATTGGTAAACGGTGCTTCCTACCAAGTGCTTCATCCGTGCTTCCGGTCAACCCGCGGCTCGCCCACGCTTTCCTCTCCAGTGGGGCCAGGGACCTCAAAAACACAAAGGCACACACCAAAACAACTCTTCGTACAAGTATTGCACAGATAAGTACCACAGCTGTTACTCACGCTTTGTTGTCAACAACTGCTATTAACTGCACTCTTGATGGCTCTGTGTCCACTCTTTCTCAAATGAAACTCCACAATATTCCTTCGTCAGCTAACTGTCTCTTCCTCTCTTCCCCAGGAGAGCGATCCGACCAGCGTGGTCCGTCTGCAAAGCAGCAACACAACGTATACAAAGTATACCACAAGCACCCCGTTTGATGTCTGCAAAGGTTTTTTTATGCACTGACTCTTCTCCTTGTCAGCCTATTAGCAACCGCTGTGTTGATTCGCCCCTCCTGAGCATGATCAGGCTTAATTTTGGTTTCGGGGAAACCCCGGAAATTCCGGTGTTCTGAGTGAAGCGTCCGGGCGGAACCATCGACGGGCGGAACCCATCTTCCACACTTTTGGTTCCGCCCTCACAAAACGTCACCTGTGACATATACATGTATATCTCCCAAGGGTTTTTCCCTCCTAGGACTTTTTATTTTTATTTCCTCGGCTAAACAACCCGGGGTTTTTGTTTTTTTTTCTCCTAGGGGGTTTTTTACCCCGGGGAGGTAGCCTGCTTGGGCTTAACTTAGCTTCTTCTCCTAGACGTTACAATAGTAATACGCTCGCTCATAATGTCGCGTCATAGCCGCAGCAAATTTGACTGCTTATGCTATTGTGTATTATGTTGTGCTATCTGTCATTTTTCTGTGCTTTTACGGCTTCTATTAATGTAAAGCTGCTTTGAAACAATTGAGTATTGTGAAAAGCGCTATATAAATAAAATTGAATTGAATTGAATTGAACATTTATGTCCAAACACTTTGTAAAAGTGGATTTTGCATACTATGTGCCCTTTAATATATTCTTTACCCTAGATCAAGATAAGCTTATTGATGAGTTTAAGTCTGATTGCCACACTTTTATATTTAACACAGTGATGGGTCAAAAAGTACGGAGCCCCTAAGGGGACATGGAGAAAAAATTTAAAAAGTTTAGTTTCGCGTGGGCACGTGAAACTATCACGTTTAGTTTCACGTGCACACGTGAAACTATCACGTTTAGTTTCGCGTGCGCACATTAAACTATCATGCGCGCACGTGAAACTTTTGCGAGGGCACATGAAACTATTGCACGTGAAAGCAAAAGTTTCATGTGCGCACACGAAAGTTTCAAACTATACTTTAAAAATATTCTGCACATGAAGGTTTTGCGTGAGCACATGAAAATTTCACGTGAGCACGCAAAGGTTTCATGTGAGCACAGGAAAGTATCACATGAGCACAGGAAACTAAACTTTACATTTTTTACTCCAATGTCACCTTAGGGGCAAAAAAGTTTAGTTTTGCGTGTGCACGTGAAACTATCGCGTTTAGTTTCGCAAGCGCACGTGAAACTTTCACATGCGCACGTGAAACTAACGCACGTGCACGTTAAAGCGAAAGTTTCAAGTGCGCACAAAAAAGTTTCACGTGCACACGCGAAACAAAACATTAAAAAAAATTCTGCACATGAAAGTTTCAAGTGATCAAGCAAAAGTTTCACGTGAGCACATGAAACTAAACTTTAGATTTTTTTTACTCCAATGTCACCTTAGGGGCTCGGTAATACGGGGACAAAGTTGTTGGGTTAACATAGAAATGTTTAAATTTGACTTGATAATGGCAGAATGCTACAACATAGCCTTTTGGGATGAAACATCGCAGCATGGTTAAATTAAAACCCTTTTTAACCCAAACACTGCGTTAAAAATAAAATAAAATAGCATTTTTTTAAGTAGTTGCACATTTCTTTTAAGAAGTCCTATATGCTTTAAGGTATTAATATTTTTTTATTAATGCAGCTGATGCAAAAAAACATCAGAGTTTAATAGTCTGGGTTAGCAGGTTTAAAAACACAAATTTAAGCATTATGCTTCTCAACAAGAAAACTGAGGTAATAATAACTAAATAACTACATTTAAGATGGATCTTGATCTCCTCTCAGTTATTAATATGATAATATTCACCTGGACCATGTTAAATAGTGTATTTTTGTGGAAAAGGAAATAGTTTCCACATAGCCTCCAAATACAATTTACATTTCCAAATTACAAACCAGCTCTTTTAGACAATGACACGGTTCACTGTGAAAAGACACATGCACATGACGCAATGACAAAGACTGAACAGTTTAATTTTTACATTTTGCTATTGCATTTCCTATTACAACATTTGAAGATGAAAGCTCATTGCTCCACTTTGCAGTTACATTACTGTTTAGTTTAAATTATATTTCAGCTTGCACAATGCCAGCTAAACCTGTTTATTAGGCTGTGAATCTTTCCAAGATACTGTATTCTTTTATATTAATGCACACAACAGAAACATACTGTGAATATTTACTGTAAACTAATGTGTTCAAGTGTAGATATTCTTGCATGACCACAGTTTACATTGAGACTAAACAGGAAATAAAATGAAAAGAGCACTTGTTTCTCGAGGGATGTGAGTCTTTGAAGAACCCGTGTAACTTTATTTGAGGAAACGGAGGTCAAAATCCCACCGTCTGGGGTTGGGTCCCTAGGGAGGTAGTTCCCGTAAAATAACCAAAGAGAGGCTTTTTCAAAACAAATCAATATTTTGACACACAACAAATAATATTATTTTATTTGGTAAGGTGTTGCCCCATCATATCGCAGAAAACATTTATTTTATAATATTAAATAAAAAAATGTAGATATAGGCCTACACAAAGTATAAAACTATTTATACTTTGTTGTTTATTTTTGTAAAGTTTAATTTAATCTTGGAAAATTCTTATGACATGCATACTAGGAAATCGCTTGCAGACTATGTTGGCAAATCTATACACGTTTTAAGATATTGTTAAAATAAAAAAACTAAAAAAACTAAAGGAGAAACAATACATTACATGTTACAATTAAGGATCTCTTAAATGTGAGAAATTAGTCTTAGTTTGCTCTCCAAAAATAATAAACAAATTGTTGTCTTGCAGAGAACCTTATATCAAAAAGATGTTAATTTTATATAGTATTTGTATATCAGAAACAAAATCCTGGCAGTCCATGACCCTTTGAGAACTTGTTAGCTCCCACAGACATCGCCACGTCTGCAGTGTATAATAATTACACCTCCTCTGTGTCCTGACTTCAGTGTCTGCACAGGCCAGAATGGAAAATGCCACGTTGCAGAGAAGCTATTTTTTTCCAGCGTTGTCTCATCCAGATGTTTCTCTCCTTACTGGTCCGTACACTCAGAAAGTACAGACATTAGCAATCTATAACAGAGCATACCTCTTTGACCATGAATTTTGAGGAATCAGTCTCATGCATGCGTGGAAAGAAAGGAGTGACTAGTTTAGTCTGGTGGTCAGGAGAACAAAATTAAAATACAGTGGGAAGAGCCCATGGAATTTAAGACTTGGATTTTTTTCCTTTTTTAAACAGGAATCAACACTTTTTGACACGCTGTCTACAAAAATCTGTTCTGCACATCTGAAATATGAGCTGCTTTAGAGCAAACTAATATTTAACACAGCTACATTTGCACCACTACCATGGGTCATGAATTCATTTTTAATGGTTATCAAGTTAAATCATTGTTTATTTTATTAGTATGTGCATCTAAAGATAAAAAAAGACACCAGACCTACTATAAAAAAAACCTTTACCCTATTTGAGAGACCAGAGAGGTGATAAAGACCTCCTTTTATTTTATTAATTCGATTTTCAAATGTATTTTTAGTGTAGGCTTTGAACAATAATATATGATGTGATCCAACACTGTGTCAAATTTTTTTAATTGAATAAAAAAAATTAAACAAAAAATATCTTTTAAACTTTGTTTTTATAACAATAAATAATTTAATAATTTTAACAATAACTAACAATAACTAAAAACATTATTAAGTTATTGAAATCCACTATTTGTTTTAACCTTTGCTTTAGAGTGAGATCAAAAGTCATTGTTATTCAGATATATCACGAAACAACTGACCTACATGATCTGACATGTTTTATTCAATAATATTTACCTGGAAGGGAAAGCCTTTGTGAGTTTTTGTAAAACAAACACAAACATCACAATACGCATTGCCCTGTTATGTTCGTATCCACGTTTGCTCATAATGGAGTTCACTACAGTACAGTTACAAAAACAATACAGTTACATTATTAAAAAGCATTATAACAAAACAAAAAAAGGTTTACACACCACAAGATTAAGCACTATTATAATGCACTATTTATCAAAAATAAATAATAAATCAAAGTTCAAACATTCAATGAATAGCTTGGTGTTGAGTATACCACATAAAAGTTCATGTGAGTTGGATACACAGAGTTAACTGGGACGTCCCACCCTAACTGAGCGAAGGGGGTTGACCGGGCCTGCCCACAGCAAATGTCTTCTGTGTGGACTTGTGTTGCTGTTAGATAGTTTCAGACGTGTTCACCAGCTGACTTCTTCTCTGGCTTCTCTGTTAGACGGACAGAAGGTAAGAGCACTTATTTGTGTAGCTACTCTTTTGTACATAACCTACTGATATCAAATTGCTTTTAATAATTATGGAGAAAACAATTGTCGCTAACATTAACTTAAGTTTGTTCCACTATCTTTAGCTTTAAAAGTGCACAGATTTACAGAAATCACTGAATGTTTGCACTGGAAACAGGTGTCAATTGTTCATGCACTCTTTGTGTTTTACCAAATGATATCCTCATAAAAACACTTGAACAGATTATTTGCCATTCACTGTGCAAATCAGTGCGTTGGTGCTAAGTTTGCAACATTACAAAAACTGTACTGTATTGCACAGAGAGGCACAATAGTGATATATTGTGTGCCACATAAGCAGCAGGAGGGGTGAACCGGGAGTCAGAGATGGAGGGGGAGGGGAGAGCGTCATAGACTCAGAGAAAGAGAGAGAGAAGCCCCTCCCCTTTTAATTACTCCCATCCAAAGGAATGCAGGTTTCCATGGCAATTTTTCAGCAGCTGTTTGGGACCATGTCGAAACAAGGCAGATGTAGCCTCTTTGGACAAACAAGACTGATGTGTGAACAAACTAACCATCACAGCTGCTGCTGCTGTTATTATAATGAAACAGGTTTAAAAAAAATATTTACTTAAAAAAAAAAACTTTTTTACTTAAACAAAACTTGCTGTCCACAAATCTAATGTGTACAGTTTATTTTTAATTAAAAAGTCAAATGATAAATGTTTGGCACCTATATAAGGTTAATGTAATATTTATTGAAAAATGTGGTATGACATGGATACAATTTTCCAGTTTGTGTTTTTCCTCCTGGGCACTATAAAGATTTTCATAAGAGATGGTAAAAAATATTGAAACAAGAATTTTGATGTGCCTTTGGGTAAAACAGAAAAGGTTCAATCTGTTTTTCTCATCAGAAACAGGCAAGACCTTTGTATGGAGCAAAAAAATAAAGGAAAAAACCCAACCGTGATTTACAATTCTGCTTTAGATTCATGTTTACAATGCAGATAAGTGAAAAATCAATCCAGAAAGTAAGTACAAAAATCTTTATTTCTAAACTTGAAAGTCAGCAAATCAACTGAAGTATGCAGATTAGATTTAATCCTCACTTAAAATAACTGTGTTTCATGACTTGGCTTTAACAAATAAATAGATTCATTTTAAAGTTTGCAATAATTTTAATAGGTTATAATTCCTTTGCCATGGAATTTGTACTTTTCCTTTTTTCAAATTAAGCAGATAGTTAGTTCTTCAGAGAGGTTTAACTTACAAACAGCTTTGGGGGATGGGATGTAAGTTAAAAGGTGAGGTGATTGTTTACTCAGGTTACAGATCTTTCTGCGCAGTCATTCTTGTTTGACTGTTTTTGTCCGCCTCGGAGGTCCCTGTACCTGACATACCTTATCCGTATCCATGTTTTTCAGCAAAGGATGAAATTTCCCACAGTGGCCCCCCTTCATTTCGATTGCGCAAGGTTTAGCTTTGTATCGGCTCTTTCTTGAAAAAAATTTTATGTTACAGAGAGATAAGTTTTAATTTCATGCGAAACAAAATCAGCCGTGACGTTTTGGCGTTACAGCAGGTTTCGACCTCGTAGCCTTCGCATGTCACTAGTGATTTGTTTTGTGGAGTTTAATCATTTTTTCACGTGACTGCACTTCTGGCAGATACTCTGTTTGTTACAGCGAAGCTTTTAATAAGATGGGGTCTGCTTTTTCTGCTTAGCGCTCAACATTGCACAGATGCGGGGAAGTAATTGTGCCGTAATGGACAGGTGGTTTGTGTAAGAGTTTAATTCTCGTGCCAAGTGGTTTAAATCAAGCATATCCTACCATACCAGATTCAGTATCCCAGCACTGGGCATTGATGATAATAACATGTTTGTATTTAACAAGCTAAAAAATGATTTTGATGATAAGCGTTTCACTAGCAAAGTATGCAAGTGTGTGATACTTGTGATGCGTTGTTTAATATTTTATGAGCTTGTTTTTAAGAGGTGCTTTGGCAGCGAGACAAAGTATAGCATCACTCATTTAGATGCAGTAACTCATTTGTTTATCCTGGGTTTGAACCACCTGTTTTGTCACTCTGGAGAGGGGTGAGAATTTCGCCAGCATGCACGACTCTGGAAAAAAACAGGGCAATGAGCTTCTGTTTTCCTCACAGTTTACACCCCCCCTAGCAGTTTACCTTACCCAACTCAAAATTAAATACAAAGTTAAAAAGGCACCCTTTATACCGCTGACTTTCCTTCAGTCCCGAGATGTTTGATTTTGATCGCGACCTTCCAAATAAAACAGGTTGTTTTGCTCTAAAGCGACGCCACCGTAATGTATTTTACCTCATCCCTACAAGTGACTTATACACAAATGCCAAAACAAGAAAGCAGTACATCCAAATTAAATATTTAGGATGACATAAGGTCATTTCCTTCATCCTATGACTCACATTGCTATAAGCATTAGCCTGTTTAAATACAATTTTCCCAGTGAAATTGTTTGTTTTTATTGACAGATAAGCAAGAGGATTTTTGTCTGCATTTAAATCGTTTATTTTTCCATGTCAAGGTCTATTAGAGACATTCAACTTATTTTTCCCTGCCAATAAAAACTAAAGAGTTGACACCCTGTCCTGTTTTCATGTCCTCCAGCAGGAACACAAATCATGCAAAAAGTGCACATTGAAGAGTTGCGCATTGCATTCACAAAAAGTCCGTCCTATAATGATAGTCAACAAATTTAATACACTCAAAAAAGGCTGGGTGATTTTTAACCCAGCGTTGGGTCAAAAAGGGTCAATTAACCCAGTTAATGTGTATATTTGGCCATAACAACCCAGCAAAATACAACCCATGGGTCAGGTTTGTCCCTTTTTGACCCAATGCCTAATTATATTTTTCTCTCTAAGAAGTATTATTTGTTACTATAGACGGTTTCAGCAGTAACAACATAAACAAGCGGCTGTCGCGGTCCGCACGTAACTTCCCGTGACCTCCGCTATCAATAAATAACAACAAAGTTCTTTAAACGTAGTTTATTTATATAACAAGCAAAACAACAACACATAGATTACCTAGAAAACCAAAACATTTGTTATTTTCGACGAGGCATTTGTTCAAGAGATCAGTTTAGCAACTAGTCAGACCATTAAAAAAACGAACCGGAAGTAAGGTTCGGATCCAGACGTGTATCACGTGCCTCCGATGAAACAGTCTATATTCTGAAAATTTGTGATTCTCAGGCACTGCATAAAAAATGTCTAACAATGGAGATCATAACCAACTAAATGTTGTTTTAACGCCAGATTGTACCACAAAAAATCGTATTCCTGCATTTCTTTCCAAGGAATTCCTCAAACTTGGGCTGCAAGCAAAGAGATTTCCAGTAGTTTCTTCACCAACTATTGTTACATCAGTGGTTTCAAGAATCCCCCTTTCATTCCCATTGGAATTTTACAACTTTACCAATTATGAATGTGCAGATAAAATGCGGATAATCCCACTCTTTATCCACTCATGCAGAAACACAATCATCACTGCGTTAGGGGTGAAAATTAGCTTTGGTTGATTTCCTCAACTACATATTTTTTAGCATCAAACTTTTTTTTAAATATTCTTTTATAATCATAACAGTCTTAAAAGTACTTAACGCAAGATAAATATATCATTAAGCTAGCTGCTTTTATGTACATGACAGGAAGCTAAAGCACTCTGCCTGTTTTTTATACAACAAACAATAGTGTCTGGCTTTGATCGTTGATGTCTGAAGTACACCAGCTGATATATAAACATATACATCTATACACACAGGCAGACGGGCAGGGAGAAAAACATCCCCTATCACCCCACAGCAAAGTGTATTTTTTAAGGGGAACATATCACATCCCTCTTCCAGGGCTTGTTTGAGAGGAAAGAAAGCATCTGAGCTAGCAGAACAAAGACAAGCAGAGCTCTTATCTCAATCAGCCTCTGTGTCTGGAGAGACACAGACTTCTACTGGCTGGTAATCCGCTACACAGCATACAAAGCAGGTCTGATGGCAGATGCAAGATGTTATAATGCTCACAGTCTATGCCAGATCCCAAAACGGCAGCTGGTACAAAACTGTGAATGTGTGTGGTTCAGTGTGTGAGGTGAACTGGTGTCATATTGATCTCGAGCCATAGGTGGACTTATATAAAAGGGAATGTATAAGCCTGATTGATGTGTGTGTGACTTTGTTGTCCAGATGGTTCATGCTCCAGCAACTCATGATGTGAGTTTTTATGTTTTTCTTAGGCTGAAACTCAAGATGAGGGTTTGGATCTTCTTCCTGATCTGCCTCGCTGGCAAGACCCTGGCTGCTCCAGTAAGTATGAACTCGTACTATAATTAAAAAGGGTATATTAATTAAATATGCAAATAAATAAACAAGCTTGGCATGTGAACGAATTAGCATTTTAATTTTGTTATGTCTCATTATTAGTTATAAATAGACCTTCGTTGAATTTAATTTCTGTGTCATTTTGCAGGCTGAAGAGGAGCCAACTGTTGAAGAGGTATGTTGTATTATAAAAATGTGCCCCTGTCTTTAGACCATAGACTGTAAAAAAATATGGACGTAGTGTCCGTGACGTCACCCATTGGTTTGTTAAGATCGTTTTTGAAGCTTAAAGTAGGCGTTGCCTGCCGTCGCCATCTTGGCCGCGCGTCACCGCGAATCACTCGCGGAAAACCGAAAATGGGTAAAGAGGCGGGACATGGGTGAAGCTGAGGTGTCTGTTTGCTGAAACCACGCCCGCCTAGCTCGACTCTAGTGACAGCAGTAGCAGCTCATCCGCCACTCGAGTGGCCACGCCCTTAATTATGCAGAAGTTTAAGGCTTAATATAATTTAAACAGTTGTCACGAAGAGCAAAAAAATTTGCTATAGAGACCAAAAACACTTTTTGTACCAGGCTGTAAACATATTATTTTCTACTGTAAAGTTGGGCATTTTTAACATGGTGGTCTATGGGAATTGACTCCCTTTTGGAGCCTTTAGTGGCCAGTTGATGAATTGCAGTTTAAGTCACTTCCGTATTGGCTTCATCAGAGAGATCAGAAGGTTGCCCCTCACTCTAGAAACGTTTACATTCCCATTTAAAATTGCACAAATTGAAATAGCGAATTCAGTCAATTTTACAAAAACACAAATATATCACAAAAATGTTTTTACACTCGTGTAGGGTGTTATTTCAGGCAATTTGAAAAAGGAAAATATATCGCAAAACTGCAATGGTTACACTTTTTCACATTTACAGATCACCACACAAGCGTAAAAGTCACATGATCATTCTTTAAATATGGCGTATGGTATGTTTGGAGGTGTTTTTGACATCGCAAAAACCAACAAGCGCATGACATCAAAATACAGCAAGAGCGATTCGAGAGCTTTGTATGCTTTCGAATCGCTCTCGCTGTATTTTGATGTCATCGACGTCTGCACAGTGGCGTATGAAGTCAAATATACCCTTCGCCGTTGTCTTTAATGGAAGCCAGGCTTGTGAAATCCAAGCTAAAGTCTCAAAATCAAAAAATGGATAAATCACCCCCCATGATGGGAACAGATGTTCAGTTTCCGTTTAAACTCCATGGGAGATTAAAATGCACAAATATATCTGAACGGGGGCATTTATGATTCAATGCTTTCCCATAGTGCGCAGAGATGCCAGCTGCATTGGAAACAAAAGCAAAGTCTACCATGGCTGGCCAGTTTTGTGGTCATACCCATTTGGTTCATTTGAAGCTCAATCTATTTTAAAAGACCAAAGCAGTGTTATGCAGGAGATATCCACAGTGTTTTGTTTATTTTTCAGGAGCTGGAAGTGGGAGCCAACCCAGTCCAGGTGGAGACAGGAGAATTTGATGAGGCCATTGAAGTTGTGGAGGATGTTATTGCTGAGAGTGAGTTAAATGACATTTCCTAAATAACCAGAGGCGTCTTTTCATCAAATTGTTTGAGCTTCCATAGTCTGATGCAGCAAAGTTTTGTACATTAATAAAAATGTATTTTTTCCAAGAGATGCATCTGCTGCTTGCATCATGCGGTCTTCCTTCCTTTCAGGTTGTTATAATGTGAATAGATTATACAGATGCACATAAAGCCAGGGGTAATGACAGACTGCATATAAGTCAAAAGCAGACAGCTATAATTATGGGATCGGACAGACTATAGTTATGCAGGACTACCAGTCATCCAGCCACATTACGTGTTTGCTTGCCGCAAAATATGTAGGAAATAAGAAAGGAAAAATTGACTGAAACAAATAAGGAATAAACAGTTTTGGTACATTTACTCTATTTTTTTTCACAGACCCCTGCCTAAGTCATCACTGCAAGAAAGGCAAGGTGTGCGAGGTCGATGACAGCAACGAGCCAATGTGTGTCTGCCAGGACCCTCTGACCTGCCCCGCCCCAATGGGAGAGTTCGAACACGTTTGTTTCATTGCTCATTTCCTTCATTTCACATCCATTTCATGTGTTTACATGCACAGTGACAGCAATGCCTGGAAGTACTCTTTGTACTTACCCAGTAAAGTTTAAATACAACATGTGATTTGGGTACAAATCTGAGCCTGTCAAGTTGACGGCCGTGGCATTTAAAACTGCTCATGTTTATGGCATTTAGGTTTGTGGCAATGACAACAAGACATACGAGTCCTCCTGCCAATTCTTTGCCACCAAATGCGCCCTGGAGGGCACCAAGAAGGGCCACAAACTGCACATGGACTACATCGGACCATGCAAATGTAAGTCCGCACACTAATGGTGTGACACTGCTTATTTTTTTGGTTTTTCATATCATCCTACCTATTTATTTTATACTGGTAGGACAGTCTGATAGGGTATTTTGCATAGTCAAATCATCCTGCGATTGCCTAATAAGAATTTAGAATAAAGTATTAATTAATTTACGTAGTAGAAACACCCCGTAGGATTTTAAAATGTCCTTGTATGGATCAATACCATATGATAAATTGTCAAAACAATGGAAAATAATTTCAACATTTATGCCACAGAATATGTCTAACATAGACCCGTCACAGTCTTGGGGGTTAAAAAAGCGGCGCTTAATGCTTTGGATTGATTGATAGCTTGTAGCTTTAAGGCGTCCCTGTTGCCCCTTTGCACAGGCAGAGCGCAGAGCAAGATTGGGCTTGTTTCTCAAAGCAGAATGATTTTCCTCATGCACATGTATGCCTTATGAGATCAGTTGGGACTAAAGGGCTCAGATGGAGCTCCTGCTGTGGCATATAGTCTCATTGCTAGGCGGGGTGTCTCATCAGTCAGGGATAAACTAAGAGAAATGTGTTTCTGGCATGAGCAAATAAGACCATAACGGCTATGGCACTAATATTAGCCAAAGGGCCCGTTTTTAAACTCCAAATCGTACGCTGTCGAGTTTCATAATGTTGATTCGAAAATAAAGTACATGCCAAAGGGGGTTCCTGGCTTGCTGAGTTTTTTATCTGTTGTTTCTAATGGTTGAATTTCGCCACAGACATTGCACCCTGCTTGGACAACGAGTTGAATGAGTTTCCCCTGCGCATGAGGGACTGGCTGAAGAACGTGCTGGTGACCCTGTTTGAGCGTGATGAGGACAACAACCTCCTCACAGAGAAGCAGAAACTCAGAGTCAGTTCAAGACTACTGTTGTTTACATGACACAATGTAGGCTATGCATATCACAAGTTAAATATCAGCCACCTTTGAAGAAAATGAATTTTTGCACTGATCACAAAATCCTACAAATATAAGTAACCATTACGCTGAATTAAAGTTAGGTTACACTTTATTTTGGTAGTCCACTTCAGACAGTAACTTTTTAACCACATGTCAACTTACTCTTATTAGAGTATTAGTAGATTGTTAGGGGTACACTCTAAAAACAAACGGTGCTAAATAGCCCCCAAAATTGGGCTCGTAATCATATAGGGGAACCATTTTAAGTGCCATATAGCAGCTATGTAACACCTGTGTAGAACCATATTGTGCTATAGAACCATATCTGGTGCTTTAGTGGTACTATATCCATAGATATGTATAATATGTGAGTCTCTAACGTCATCACCTGGCGGCCATCATACCACGGGGAGCTCGCTCACTCGTAGCATTGTGTTTTAATGGTGCGTGTACTTTTAAATGACCTTGCTCTATTTTCTACCAATTTTTAAATGGTTTGGTTTCTTACAAACGTTATTAACATGGTTATAATTCTGGAAATTCTATAACATTTTTTATGAATTTTTAATTTTTTTAGTATAAGTAAGTATTCAGTGTCATCAGTACATCTTTGACGTTTATAACAAGCCAAACCGTTTGAAAATCGGTAGAAAATTATGCAAGTTATGCATAGGTCATTTAAAAGTACATGCACCATTAAAGGTGCAGTGTGTAAATTTTAGCAGCATCCAGTGGTGAGGTTGCGAATTGCAACTAATGGCTCAATCCACTGCTCACCCCTTGCTTTTGAAATGCATAGAGAAGCTACGGTAGCCGCCACCGGTAAAACATGTCATCATCAGAGACAGCTTTGTAAAAAAAGTTTGTCCGTTAAGAGCTTCTGTAGAAACATGGCGGCACAAAATGGCGACCGCCACGTAAGGGGACCCTCTGTGTACGTAGATAAAAACGTCTCATTCTAAGGTAATAAAAACATAACATTCATTATAAAAAGGTCTTTATACACCTCTGATAATATAGTTTTCTGTCAAGAGATCCTTCTAAAAATTACACACTGCACAATGCTGCAGGTGAGCGAGTGCCCTGTGGTAAGATGGCCGTCAAATGCGGACATTCCACTCAATTGGACAGCAGCGCGGGCGAGATATCTAGCCTTTATTATACATATCTATGGCTATATCACCCCCGGATGGTTCTTCATAGATACTTTATAGCAATAAAAATGGTTCCCCTATGACTTTTGAGCTTTTAGTGCTACTTAGCACTCATTTTTTGTGTAGGGTTAGTGCAGGGGTGGGCATTCCTGGTCCTAGACACCTGAAAAATCTAATCAAAGGCTGCAGGATGATTTGGGAATGGCATTCAGGTGGGCCTGATTAAGATTGGAGCTAAACTTTGCAGGCCCTCCAGGACCAGGAATACACGCCCCTGGGTTAGTGTATGGGTTAGGGTTACACTTGTATGGGTTAGGGTTACACTTTGGGTTAGGGTAAAGGTTTTTCACGATGCCATCAAATAACAATTTTTTGCTAAATGGTTCTGTAAGGAACCTTTAAAATCGGGTTAAAAAGGTTCTTCTTAGATTATAAAATTGCAGGAACCTTTGACTGAATGGTTCTTTAAGGAACCAATAGTGGTTCTTCTTTGGCATCGCTGTGAAGAAACTTTTAGTTTAGTTGCATAGTTACTTATTGTCAGTAGAATATTTGCAGAGGGATGATCACAATAAAGTAAATATTAAGCAAATAGAATAATGTTAGTATAAATGTTAGATACCTGCAGTTATGTCTAAGGTCTATCAAAAAAAGTTAGCAGAATCCATATCTTACCAGCAACTGTCTGTTTCTAGGTGAAGAAGATCTATGAGAATGAGAAGAGACTGGAGGCTGGTGAGCACTCTCTGGATCTTCTGGCTCTGGACTTTGTGAAGAACTACAACATGTACATCTTCCCAGTGCACTGGCAATTCGGCCAGCTTGACCAGCACCCCGCTGACGGGTATCTTTATCTGGTTTCGAAATATTATTTAAGAGAAATTCTAGCAACATGTCTACCCATTATAAATACGGTTTGTGTGTTTTGTGTGTTCTGACGGGTTCCTGTCTCACACTGAACTGGCCCCTCTCCGTGCTCCTCTCATCCCAATGGAGCACTGCACCACCAGCTTCTTTGAGCAGTGCGATGCTGACCAAGACAAGTACATCGCTCTTGAGGAATGGGCCAACTGCTTTGGAATTAAAGAGCGTGAGTTTCTTTATAAATGCCAATGATATCAATTGCATCATTTATTATATTTGCTAACACGGATTGTTTTCTGATTTCAGAGGATATCGACAAGGACCTTGTCATCTAAAGCATGTCTAATACTGACACTTCCTAGTTACTATTGGGACGAGGTGCTAACCCTTAAATTAAAATCAAAGTAACGGTGCTAATCGCGATTTCTAACAACCTGCATATACCACTAAACATTCATAATGTTTAAAAAATGCACAATTCATCACACTGCCCATTTTTAGTCTGAAGTTGGCCAAATAGATGTCGGAAAGGCTGAATTAAATATATGATGAACTACGTATGTTGACGGATATATTTTTTGAAACTCAGAATCAGGGCTTGATTTTAATGTAAGTTTGGAGTTCAGATGGTGGAAATGTACAAAAACAAAAATAAAGTTTCCAAATAAATGTTCCTTTTGCTTGCTTTATAAACTTTTTAGTTTTGTTTGTTTCACTTTTTGGTGGTGGAGTTATTGTTTTGGTTTCTTTATCTGAAAAACGATTTCAATTGGAGCTCTGGATATCTACAGGTTGTTGTGTTTATTTGCGTATTGTACCTGTCAGAAATCAGGGTAAAATGTTGAGTGTTTTAAGATTTGAGTAATAACAAGAAAATATTATTTGAACCTCAAGAGGACGTAATCTCGCAGGATGAGATTTTTCCTCCCACTAACATGTTCACATACGTTTGCAGTATTTGCCACAATGTGGGCTCTATGCAACTCTTACAAAATAAAAGCTACTGAATTTTTCAAAATCATCTTTGCATGCATTTCTCCATTTTTATTTATCTTTCCCCCATTATCAGATTGCATTACTCACAAATGGTTAACGCAGCTAAAGTAAAATAAAGTTCAACATCAAGAGGGTCACTGTACTGTATACAGTGCGGCTAGAAATCTAAAACACATATGTTAGTATTTACCAAGGGTGGAGAGGATGTTTACATAATTTCGTTGCTTTTAAATATAAAAATATATTTTGGGACATAGGCTGTAAGGTTAGTGAACTTGTTTAATGAATTGCACTGAAGAGATAAATGTTGAAAAACCTCAAACAATAAACACACTTCTATTTAAATATTGTTTTCAACTTAGTCTAATTTTTAATTTTACTTTAGTTTTCTCAAACTTAAGTGTTCAGTTGTTTTAACTGCCAAATTAAATGTGTTTTCTATGACATTTGGGATTATTCAAAACAGCAAGTGATGGATTATTTTTATAATTTATATCTTATCATTCTCAAAAACTATTAAAACCCACGCTATAAAACAGAGATGACTCAAGTGTGTTACATGTAATGCACAAAGCAGTGGGAAAATAAGTCAATGGTCTCAAGTGAGGATAGACAGTCATGGGAAAGCAGAGCGACAGAAAGCAGGATTTACCCAGTCTCCAGGCTCACCCTTCCAGCCAGACACTCACATCAGGAACCCTGAACAATGGCAGAGCTCCAGACAGAACAGTGAGTTCAGACCAACCCCTTCTGCAATGGGAGGGAGGAGTAAATACACTCCTCTCTTCTTCCAACCATCTCTTTAACCCTGTAAAACAGAAAATGTGGTACAGATCTATAAAGTGGATGCATATTAACAAATACACATGCAATCTGATTACCACCATGAGCGTGATGATTAAAATTGAGAAATATACAGAGCTTAAAGGGATAGTTCAGCCAAAAATGAAAATTCTGTCATCATTACTCCCTCCCATGTTTTTACAAACCCATAAAAATGTATTTGTTCTAATGAAGACAATTTGAGGAATGATTGTAACCAAACCGTTCGTGGACCCCATTGACCTCCATAGTAGGATAAAATAATACTATGAAAGTAATTGGGGTCCACGAACGGTTTAGTTACAAACATTTCTCAAAATATTTTCCTTTGTGTTTATCAGAAAAAAGAAATGTAACAACATGAGAGGGAGTAAATGATGACAGAATTTCGATTTTTGGTTAACTATCCCTTTAACATAACAGAAGACAATTATAGATTTGGCAGATACGCGTATCCAAAGCAATTTACAAAATACATTTTATTGTTAACATATGAACTAATACATTTGTGTTACATGGGAATTAAAATACATAAACACAACTTGATCTCAAAATCTGCTTTGCAATCTAACGTTATCTTATTTATTTGGTATTCCACTGGCTCAAATGAAAGGTCATGGGTTTGATCCCAGGGAGCCCAAGTACTGATAAAATGTACAGATTAAATGCACCGTAAGTCACTTGGATAAAGATATAAATGGTATCCAAACATTCAGAAAAGGTTCATATCTGTATGTTCTACCATCTTATAATAAAAGCGTTTAGTAAAAAACTCTAATTAGAGATGTTGAAAGTGTTTGGTGATGGGATTGAATACTCATCATGGATTGTTGGCAGTCAAATTAATCATTTTCAATTGCAAACAAATGATCTGTATCGTCCTTATCCTACTACAGTTGTTAATTGTATATAGGCCTAACGTTACATACAGTATATATATATATATGGGATATGTGTCGCCCCCTAGTGGACATTAAACGTTCTCAATATATTTCCTGTGCACCTCAAGTAAACCTTGCAAATCGTCGATATTGTTATATTTAGTCCTACTATAGTTCTATAAAACTGCCTGCAAACCATTTGAGATGTTTGTAAAAATGTATGCATAAAACTGAAGTCTTCAAACGTTCGCAACACTGGATACAAAAACAGACCAAATACAACACACTAATTCACGCAGCTCAAAATTAGTTGATTATTAATTGTGTTGTACTGTTTATAATGTGCATAACTATCACCTGGCAACTCCGTTTCAGAAACAGAAAGCACCATGTGTAGCTACTACGCAATTACTATTCTTCACATTGTTCATCACGTTCAGGCCTAGCAACCTCCTTTCAGCGTCAATTCTAAAAGGCTACAAAAAAATCCTATGATCGACTATAATTGGCTAATTTTCGGGGATTTTCTTAGTAGACCAATTTTGATTGGTTGCGCACAATCTCTGCGAAGAGCTCATTGGTTGCTGGCTTTTGCGTGCCCGCTCGGATTGATTTAGTAGCAGCTAATGTAAAACCGGCAATTCGCCACACGCGCTGCAGCTGCCAGTATCTGAGCTAAAGTCTCACGGCTACCGGCACGGGAGGTGATTCGTTAAAATCACTTCAAACTCAATCTCAAATATAAATTACTGATTCCCTCCGGGTAAGTTTTTTGATATTTTAACTTGTATTTTTAAGGAGAACGTGACGTTTTTTATTCATAGCATGATTTCTGCTACCGGAGCTGTTAGCTTATTGATTCAGTTAGCTCGTGCGCAGCTAATAGCCATGTGCTTGACGTGAAACCTTTCTTTACATTAAATTAAAAAATATAAAATATATAAAGAAATATATCACCCGTTTTTCGTATAACGCATGTATTATAAAGTGTATGTGTTACAATACACAGTTATGTTACCGGTGTGAGATTTTGTTGCCTGACACGATGCGAATTAGCTTTAGCTATATTCCGCTTTCTGTTAGCCGACATTTCCGTCAGAGAGGATCCATTTTACCTCGTCTTTTATAGCGTATAACATTTTATTACTTTTGTATTTAAACGTTAGATGTGAAACGCACACGCTTTAACGTTTATTTAAAAAAATGTACGGGGTTGGTGTTTTACACACCCCATGATAACCTAATGCGACGAAGTGCTGTACACGTGCCTTTTTCATTTTTGTGCTTCGAGACGTTCCAGAAAATGTGAATTTGCCATAAATACTAGCTTAAGCTTGTCGTTTACGTAAGAGTGATCACAAAAGCAGGCTCAGACTGGCAACGAGGCCATTAGAGATGAACGGGCCTAGTTTACTACACAATGGGCCAGTCTGATTAGTACAACTTCAGCTTTTTATTAGCTATAAAATTTATTACACGAACAGCAAACAATTTTAAGTATTTATCCCCTGACCGCAGGGTGTTTGATTTTCAGTAAAAACCCACAGAAGAGGCGTCGACGCCCTCATTCCGTCTCGATGTCGTTTGGCTTAACAAAGGGATTTGTTTCAGTTTCACCCTAGGGTCTAACGCGTTTCATTTCTTCAGAATTTATGTTTAAAGTTTATCAAGTTTGAGAATGAGCCTTCATGTTTTTGTTACTTGCAGTTGAAACCAGTTGACCAAAGAAATGGTGATGGAGAAGCCAAGTGCCCAGCTTGTCGGGCGAGAGTTTGTCCGACAGTACTACACCCTGCTGAACCAGGCTCCTGATTACCTGCACAGGTGAGAGTCACGTGCCTTCACGTAAACCTACTGCTAAGGAATATCAGTAAAACTTGTTACTTATAACTATGTATCTGCATATGTAACATGGAAAATGTGTAGCTATATTTAAACATCTAGATTTGGACTTCTGTAGTAGCAACCTTTTTAAAGCCCCTACCGGCTAAGTGTGTGCTTAAAATGAAGTGATGTGTATTAAAATAACATGATGCGTATTGGACTCGTTCTTAGGTTTTATGGCAAGAACTCCTCTTATGTTCACGGTGGTCTGGACGGTAATGGCAAACAAGCTGAAGCAGTCTTTGGGCAGTCGGTAAGCGATTCATTACCAGTACTCATATCTGAGTTGGTCTTTAATGATGGTTTGTTTCAAATGTTAATTTTTTTTGATGGTTTTCCTATAGGAAATCCATAAAAAGGTCATGGCTCTGAGCTTCCGAGATTGCCACACTAAGATAAGGCATGTGGATGCCCATGCCACCCTGAACGAGGGAGTGGTGGTGCAGGTCATGGGCGAGCTGTCCAATAACATGCAGCCCATGAGGAAGTTCATGCAGACGTTTGTTTTGGCACCTGAGGTATGAACATTGAATCTGTTATCAGATGTGGATCGATAGCAGTGTAATACTTTAATGTGACATTTTTATCAATTATTAAACGCATACTTGAAATGTGACCTCTGCTATTAACTCATTCCACCCAAAGGCCGTTTCCCAATACGAAGGCTGCAGCCTCCGGAGGTTGCATTTGTAGGCTGCATACCTCATCAGTACTTTATTTCATGATATTAACAATTATAAAGTTGACACTTATTCTTAATTAATTGTAAATTGTTATAATATGCCTATGACTTATGAATATAATGCTCAGTTAACTTAACTAAACCAAGCTTGTGACCTCTGCAGCCTTCGGATTGAGAAACTACCACACACACCCGAAGCAATGAGCAATTCCGGGGAGCATTTGGGGTTAAAGTGCCTTGCTCAAGGGCTCCTCAGTCACAACCTGCAGACCATGAGACTTGGGGCGCACTCACACTACCCAAAACAAATCACGCTAGGGCGCGTTTGACCCCCAAAGCATGATTTGTTTGACTAGTGTGATCGTTCTGTATCGCCCAGGGGTGCGTTTCCCAAAAGCATCGTTATTAGCCAACGAACATCGTTAGTTCCATCGTTACTAACATCGTTCAACGATTTGGTGTTTCCCAAAACCATCGTTCAAACGAACATTCGCAAACTGCATCGCTAACTTGTGTCGTTGGAAAGACAGCTCTTGACCTGTCGTTAGAAGCATCGTTCCTTGTTATTATCATATGTAGACTTCATTTGTTGATCATGCTTTTGAACAAAATAAGCACAAAACATTTAGTACAGTCTATATCCGTCATTCTAAATACATTACAATTTTATTTTACGCCTTTAAATTTGTAAACACAATGAAAGGCTGCATTTGAAAACTGCGCATGTGCGCAGACCTATGAGCTTTAAGACCCTGGGGAATCCCTGGGAGGAGTGATGTAAGAGGGAACTTGCGCGTGAATTAAATATCTTGAAAATAAACAACAGAAAACTAAATCACAATAACAAAATCAGTCTTCCGTTGCAATATGTGTTATAATCTGACATTAAATCGATTTGCACAGATTAATTAGTTGATGATGTCACGTGGGAGGTGAAGTACTATGTTGTTAAAGCAACATCGTTCAAACGACGAATGTGCAACAAAGTTACTATGCTTCCGGGAAACAGTCGTGACAAGGTAGTTTGTTTCTCCAACGATGCATCGTACTGTGGTCGTTCAGCAACGAGTTACGTCGTTGTTTGGGAAACGCACCCCAGGCCCACTTGCAGAGGTCTGCTGGAGCGCGGTTCATTTGGGCTCAAGTCCGGAAGGCTGTAGTGTGAGCGCAATCACGCCTGAGCGTGATTCAAAAGGAGAGACGTTAATTGCGCGACCCCTCACCTTCATCTGCCGCCTTAAAAACCACCTGTTGCGCGCAGCAAGGTGTACATGAGTGCCCGAGCTGCACACGTGACAAACCAACTAACCAAGCAATAGGCTTTATGTGGCGCCAGATGACATCGAAGTACCGCGAGAACAATTCGAGAAATCATACGAAGTCTAATTTCGTCTCGCTCTTGCGGTACTTCAGTGTCATCCGGCTGTCGGTTCTTGCGGCGCCACATAAAGTCGAACAAGCCTATTGCTTGGTTAGTTGGTTTGTCACGTGTGCAGCTCGGACACTCGTGTACACTTGCTGCGCGCATCAGGTGTTTAAGGCGACAGATGAAGGTGAGTTGTCGTGCAATTGACGTCTCTCCTTATGAATCACGCTCAGGCGTGATTGCGCTCACACTATAGCCTTCTGAACAAGCCTATTATGATAGAGATGTGAGAAAACGACTCTGACTAAAAACACACTCAACATTACGATTGGTTTCAGTGTTAAGAGAGCACTCCTTGTGACGAAAGCACGCCTGGGCTCGGATCGATAAAAGTACAATGGGAGCGCATCCATTTAGGGGAATAGACATGGGGGACAGTCGCGCTGGGGTTTGGTTTGGATGGTGTGAGTGCGCCCTTGAACGGGCAATTTTCGTGTTACAAGCCCGATTCTCTAACCACCACGCTACGACTTTATACATCTTGTTCAGTTTATGCACCCGTGCATCTTCTCATCTTTTGTCTTGTATGAATATTACACATTTTAAACGTCAGCCAATCTGACCAGTTGATAGATGACTTGGCATGATTTATATCATTTACTTTATCTGTTAAAATTGATTTTTTGTTCTTTTTGTATCTATTTTTGAGACGAAATACTGGTTATTCTGTGAATCAATGAAACCAGATCACAGATCGGCTAAAAGGTTCATTACCAAATTAGTTTTAATTCAAATGATTGCTAAAAATCCTTATCCTTTAATCACAAATGAGTAGATAAGTCAGATAAATGGATTGGTTATTAAGGCAGGCTTTATAAATGTAATTAGTCTAAGTCTATATCTTTTATAATGGATTATTTTGGCATTTCAAGGAGTCATCTCCATTTTCAGTCTTCTGTATTAGGCTGATGCAAGTTTTATTAAAGGGCAGCTTTCAAAATGCAGTAGTTCTTGTCAAAACAAGATCTTTACCTAATGTGCCTGGAGCAATTTTCCCCTGGAGCAAATTAACTTTTGGTTTTTGTTGTTCGTAATTGATGTCTTATTACTCCTGTCTATCTACATTTTTGTTTTTGTCATCTTTTTTAGGGCACTGTTGCAAATAAGTTCTACGTACACAATGATATATTCCGGTACCAGGATGAAGTATTTGGCGACTCTGACTCTGAACCTCCTGAGGGTGGGTATCTGATAATCTTAATGTATTTAGGCTCTTAAGAGTAATTCATCTCACTGTGAGAAGCTGACTTTTCCTTCTGTTGACAGAGTCTGAGGAGGATGTGGATGAGCTGGAGCGGGACCATTCACCTGAGGTGGTCCAGGAAGAGCCTCCTTCATACTATGAACAGTCACCTTGGTAACCATCTTTAAGTTTGCGATTCACTCCGTTTGTAATTGTTCAGTTTTGTCAAATAGTGTTTGACCCTATTATAATTTAATAAGATTGGATGAGCACAGTATACATGTTATTATTGGGGTCCCTCAGTTAAAGTTACTGCTTGTGCATTAAAGGGAAATTCCGCCCTAAAACGGAATTTAGGGTGTTTTTTCGTTGTTAACGAGTCAAACTTTCATTTAAAAGCATATTTATGACTGAAGAGCAACATTTAAGATATTTAAGATGTTCGTTTTCTGGTAAACTTGCCTTTGAATGGGAGCGAACAGGGCACGTCGCATGAGTGCACAAAATCTCCACCTTCACAACACCAAGAAGGCTCGACACAACGTGATACTTTACTCGAAGTATCACGTGGGTCTCTACACATGAACGCGAGCATTGAGAACATTGTTTGTGTACACAGATTTTAGTAAAAGCGAAAAGTTTGGAACAACTTACCGTGCTGTTAAACTGCGTCCCGCCGCCATCTTGCCAGTCATGAGCAATCGATCTCAGAATGCGACATAAGGAGGAAGGAGAGTAAAGATGGATAGCTCCTAAAGAATAGTTCCATATAATTGCACGTATAATTTGTTGTTTTGTCTCAAGTGAAAAACAATATTGACTCTGTAGTTGAAAAAGTAGCGTCCTATGGAGTCCATTCAATCGCATTCTGAAATCGATTGCTCATGACCGGCAATATGGCGGCGGGACGCAGTTTAACAGCACGGTAAGTTGTTCCAAACTTTTCGCTTTTACTAAAATCTGTGTACACAAACAATGTTCTCAATGCTCGCGTTCATGTGTAGAGACCCACGTGATACTTCGAGTAAAGTATCACGTTGTGTCGAGCCTTCTTAGTGTTGTAAAAATAGAGATTTTGTGCACTCATGCGACATGCCCTATTCACTCTCATTCAAAGACCAGTTTACCAGAAAACGAACATCTTAAATATCTTAAATGTTGCTCTTCAGTCATAAATATGCTTTTAAATGAAAGTTTGACTCGTTAACAACGAAAAAACACCCTAAATTCCGTTTTAGGGCGGAATTTCCCTTTAAGCTTTAAATTAGAATATCTGTACGTTTTGTGTATATCATAATCATTTAACTTTAAATGGGTCTCTTGAGGACGCTTTGGCTAGCCCTTCATACCAATTAAATATAGAACATGCAGGTTTACTATGTCATGATCTGCAATATAGGGCAAAGCCTATTTAAGCTCAGTCATGTAGCGTCTAAAACTCGCTCTATATGATACCCTCTCCAAAGAGAGCCACTAAGATCATAAAGGTGGTTTAATATAAAATGGTGGCTTTTACAGTGTGGAGCCTGAGGTGGTGCAGGAAGAGGTGGCTGTAACCCCAGAGCCCCAGCCTGAGCCAGAAGAAGAGGTGGAGCCTGAGCCAGCAGCTGTAGAGTTGAAACAGGAGCCTGTCAGTCAACCTGAGGCTCATGCTGAGGAAAAGACTCAAAGATCTCCCCCTTCACCCACGCCTGCTGACACCGCGCCTGCCATGCCAGAGGACAACCGGGTAAGACCACGCTCATTATTCACTCTTTACCACAGGGCTAGTTAACTGTGGTCCTCGAAGGCCACTTTTCCGAGGAGGCCGATCTGGAATTTAAGCAATTCTGAAGTCATGTTTTTGTTTGTTTACTTGTGCTGGACCTAGGGGTGGAGCTTGAATATGACCCTACAGGACCAGAGTTGACTAGCCATGCTCAATTGATAGTTTCAGTCATGTGAACCACCGTGGGTTGGAGGGCAAGAAAGCGGCAGTTTACATTGGGCTCTCTATACAATCCTTCCAGAAAAATTCAATTTTTTTTGTGATTGTTGCAGGCAAAAATCCTTGATCTTGCGGCACGTTTTCTTAAATAATGCGATGGAATATGTGGGATGTTTATGCAGTTTTATGCAGGAACTTGCAAAAACTGCAGTTGGATGAAAAAGAGAAAAGTGATTTTCCCAAAACCCTGTTCTCACTAGGCTACTACCTCAATTTAAATGTATAATTTTTCAACTTTTTGCTATGAAAATGCGGAGATTATGAAATCATGCAAGCCCTGTGTATTTTGCTCGCAGAAATCTGCAATTTATGCGGTGAAAGTGTGGCGTATTTGAAAAAAATGCGGGCCCCAACATAAATATGCGGACTTTGACTGATTATGCATTGAATCATGCGATCGCATTATCACGTTTTTCTGGAGGGGACTGTCTATAGAGAAGCAGCACAAGCTGGTCAATTTTTCACCTGTTTCAAGTCATGAATATTTAAATCACCTCTCAACAGAACAAATATTAAGATATGAACAAAAAATACAAGATTTGGGCACTTGAGATCTCTACGAAGCACCCGATTCTGTGTATAGACCATTTTGCAAGATGTGAACAACACTGGTCCAGAAGCACTTTCTGTTTCGTTTTTTTGACACTACATAAACGTTGGGATAAAATACAACCAACAGAATTGAATCAAAAGTTCAACAAACAACTTTAAGATATGTGAAATTAAGAAAACTGTTCCTTCCAGAAACAGGAAGTGTTTCTTGACCAGTGTTGTTTACATCTAGCAAATTGGTCTATAAAGTCACTAAAAAAGCTGAAGTGGAGGTCTGACAGGAATCTGCCGATATTTACATACATTTTGTGGGAAATTCCTCGCTTTATATTGCTGCCAGGATTATGTAAGGAATAATTGAAGACAGGCCATTGAACGATAAGAAAATAATGCACACCCAAGGTGCAATGCGGCACTACGCGGGTGTGCATTACTTTCAAATAATTCAAAGGACCTGAGTCAATTATTCCTCTTATACCACGGTTACCACAAACACTGCTCTGGTGCCTATTTTTAAGACATTTGACAAGTTAGGTGTGCGGTTATCAGAAATTAATGCATACCCATGGAACATTTCTCAGCCAATCAGAACACAGCATTCAACAGACCCGTTTTATAATTGAAAATAACGCACACCCAAGGTGGCAATGCGGCACAATGCAGAGTGCTGTTACACCGCGGGTGTGCATTATTTTCAAATAATTTAAAATAATCACCAGAGCAGTGTCTCAGTAATTTCTGTGGTATGGGTGGAAAAATTGACTCCGGCCCTTTAAGGCATTTGACATGTTAGTTGTTTGCATCTTTTGAAATGGTCTATAAACAATAATCCAATCAGATTAAAGTATTCAACAGCCCCGTGGTATAAATTAACATTATCATTGTATTGTATGATATTATTTTAATTAATGGAAAAACAATAAAGATCAATCTGAGCTAGGGCTGCACAATAAATCTCATTAGTTAAGCCGGTTCTTTGATTAAAATGATTAAATCGCCATCAGCTGTTTTCAGATGGAGCGGCTTTTACTGCACAGAGCCGTAGTTCACTGACATGCGGGGAAATATATGTAATAAATGCTGCTCCATCTGAAAGCAGCTGATGGCGATTTATTACTAATCAAGGAACCGGCTTTAATATACTTTGTACAACAAATAATGTAAAAGGTGTGAAATGATTTGCAAACATTTCATATGTTGCATATTCTCTTTCACATTACTTTTGCATTTTCACATGACAACTCTTTAGCTAACAACATTCCAGGTAAGAAAATAAAGCAGATATTTGACTTAAAATGTAATGTTTGATATTTCATGTGTTTACGTGACTTTACCTTTTGATGACGTGGTCACGAAAACCCAGAAAGAAGCATAGCCCAGGCTTGTCTCCTCGTCAGTTAATGCATATTATTGCACAACAACTATTCAGTATTTAAGCTAAATGAAAAAATTTGCTTTCTACCATGAGCACGTTTTGTCCTCCAGTGGGGGCGTTCCCCTAAGTATGTGACATCGCATGAAAATGATCAATTGGGTCACATGTTAACTTAACTTTACAATGCTAAACTGGCATATATTAGATCTTTAATCTCCTTTTCATTTTTAGCCATCCTCATGGGCTTCAGTCACAAGCAAGAATCTCCCACCGGGTGGAGTGGTCCCTGCCACAGGTGTCCCTCCACATGTTGTCAGAGTCCCATCAGCTCAGGTAAATAACATTACACAAATAGTGAAAGCAACATGTGTAAAGTATTAAAGTGCATGTATATCATTTGATAAAAATGCTAATATTAAAACGTTAGTTCTGAAAATGCCTTGTGTAACATTTGATCTAGAAAAACAGTACACAAGTTGTTTACATGCATATCTGTTGCATAACTTGTAGGCCAAGTTAAATCTCATCTATATATATACCCCATCAATATATTGTACTTGTTTACTTAGTGGCGTAACAGTAGAAAGCTATATTAATGTATGTGTTTTTTAAGAGTTGATTAAAATGATTTATGCTAATTTTCTATTGGGTATTCAACATTTATTGTGTTAATTTATAGCCGCGTGTTGAGGTGAAAGCAGAAACACAGACCACAGCACAGAGACCCCAGAGAGACCAGAGACCACGTGACCAAAGACCAGGACCGTCTCCAGCTCACAGAACACCTAGGCCAGGAGGTCCGCAAAGTAATTCTTCATTTCAGTATTTATTTGCAACAATATGTAATTTAGCTTGCTACTGTAGCTGATTTTGCAGCTTCTGTATGAGTTATAGTGCTTGAGGCAGCTTCAGCACAGTTTAATAAACATACTGTCTGCATATAAATGGCCTCTCACCTTACAAAATTGAAAGTAAAATTAAAGCACAAATCACCGTTGGTCCAGTAGCAACCCAAGTGGTGATACATCATATGCAGATTGCGTTGTCACTTGTCTAATGCACAATCTTTGTTTAGCACTGCGGGAAGGAGAAGGTGGTGAGTCAGAGGTGAGGAGAACAGTCCGGTATCCTGATAGCCAACAGCTCTTTGTTGGAAACGTACCCCATGATGTGGATAAGACAGAGCTTAAGGAATTCTTTGAACGTGAGTTTTAGAAAGCATAAATTTATATTTTAAAACCATTTTTTTGTGGTTGAGGCTTACCTGTTTATTTTCTTGCTCAGAATATGGCACAGTCTTGGAGTTGAGAATTAACAGCGGTGGCAAGCTGCCTAACTTTGGATTTGTGGTGTTCGATGATTCTGAGCCAGTGCAGAAGATTCTCAGCAATCGGGTAAGTTTTGTTTTTATGTGTAGTTTGCTTGCGTTATATCTAATGCATGACGTTTTAAAAAGTGCTCTTTACTTTTACTTTCCAGCCCATTAAACTGCGAGGAGATGTTCGGCTGAACGTGGAAGAAAAGAAGACCCGCTCGGCCCGTGAAGGTGACCGACGAGACATCCGCCCCAGAGGCCCTGGAGGACCGCGGATTGGCGGTTCAAGGGGACCACCTACCCGTGGAGGCATGGCTCAAAAACCTAGTTTCGGAGCCGGTCGCGGCACAGGATCCAGCGAGGCCCGCTTCACGGGACCGCGTCAGTGAGGCAGCTCCCACGTCATTCGCTGCTGATGCAAGTCACCCTGGTTAATAAACACAGATGGCTTTCCTTGTTCCCCGTCTCCATTCCCCCCACTCCAGGACCCAGGAGTTTGAATTCTTTATCTGGACTCTTCCTTTATTTCTGAGTTTGAACTTGAATTTGTTGTAGAAAAACAAAACTACTTGAATTGGGGAAGGAGAAACCTGGTATTTGGTTTTAGCGTTCTCTCCCTGTTTCTTAAAGGAACGTGTTTTTACTGCTTGGGCAATCCTGTGTATTGCTAGCACCCGCTTTCAGGTCAATTGCAAGTATGGTTTTATTTGGAATTGTTACCAAGTCGAATCATGGTTGTGTGTGAGTGACTATCTAGCATGTAAAGAATCCTGTTTGCCTTCTACTGTTGCACTTCATCAAGAATGACAACATTTTAACAACTCCACTGTTGAGAGAACAAAAATAAACTATGTACTATTTTGAAGCATGGGTGTGTCTTGTCTGGGGATGAGGTTAACTGGGTTCCCATGATCATGGATGGGGCATCACGCTGTGCTTTGCAGTCCCAATTTATAAATGCTGCTTTATGACTAAAGTAATGGACATTAATTGGTCAAGAAGTGTGGAAATCCTCCACCTATAGTTTCTCGTAGGATAGGCTCAATCTTTCTTTCGTTATTGCCAGCATAGTCTTGGTCATAACAGCAAGTCAATTTTGCGACCGTAGACATCTATCACCCAGCTGCCAGAATGATGAGATTTTGTGATATTGTGCTGCTGCTCTCAACAAATATCAATACGTAATATTACTCCAGCAGCGTTCTTTCACAGGTACTGTATCCCGAGGCATCCGGCGGCCAATCATCTTTCCATTTTGTCAGTGTGATTGCATTACGGATGTATCATGAGATTATTGACCTTAATTATAAATTCATGTGATTGCATCAACTGAAGATTTACAAGTGTAGCACGGTAGCAATTGGATTAACTGTATGATAAGTGGCCGCTGAGTGTTGACCAGCAGGTGGCCCAGCATTGGTATTCATGAAAGGAAAACTGCTGTATGCAACCGCTCCATTGCTTTCCCATACATATCACATGTGAGTTGAAGAGGTCCTTATACACAACTTGACTCCCACGAGTCCTCTGCATCACAACGGTGATGGTCCAAGCTATTTAAAACTTACCACAGCTATGTTCTCTGCTTGCATACTTTGTGAGTCAAAATATGGCGATCTCAGGAGCATTTTGTTAGTTTGTTAATAAAGGAAAATGTATGCCTCTGTTTCTGGGCTAAGACTGAAAATATTCATTTTTTGTATATTGTGAAACGTTTAGTCAAAGCCTTCATGTTTCACTGGATTCAGGCCCCGTGGCGGTTTTCGGTGTCAGCTGTAAAGCAATTCAGTCCCAATGTAGTAGTAATGCGCAGGACAGTCAGATGGTCTGGGTAAACTGGGGTTGGGGGAGAAATTGATCAAGCGTTTCTGGATAATAATCCATGCGCATAATTTAAAATCTATTGTAATGTAGGGCATAAGGCGAAAGTAAGAATGCCAACATGCTTGTATACATTTAGTTTTTGCTAAAGATAAAGATATTTCCATTGACTTCTATATTAGGATAAAAAACTTTGAAAGTCAGGGTGCTCAAACTGTTTGGTTACACAATATATTTGTGTTTAGCAAAACTAAGAAATACAAGTTTGTAAATGATTATAGAATTTTCAGTTTCCAGACATTTTCAATTTTCCTTTAAACAAACCTGATTTTCCATTATTTGACTTAATATAAAAATTGTTGGTTCATAACCACAAAATAAAAGAATGCTTTACCATAAGAATATCAGAAATATGTGGCAAATGTATATATCCAGCCATAAACACAGCTTTGAATTTCAATCATAAATAAAAATTAAATAAATACTCATAATAGTCATATAAGAATACCATTTAAAGGTGCAGTGTGTAAATTCTAGCGGTGAGGTTGCGAATTGCAACCAAAGGCTCAGTCCACTGCTCGCCCCTTGCTTTTGAAACAATAAAGAAGCTACGGTAGCTGCCACCGGACAAACATGTCATAGTTGGAGACAACTTAGTAAAAAAATTGTCTGTTAAGGGCTTCTGTAGAAAAATGGGGGCACAAAATGGCGACTTCCATGTAAGGGGACCCTCTTTGTATGTAGTTAAAAAGGTCTTGTTCTAAGGTAATAAACACATAACAGTTCATTATGAAAGGTCTTTATACACCACTGATAATATAGTTTTGTATATTATTTTGCATTTCTGTCAAGAGATCCTTTTAAAAATTACACACTTCACCTTTAACTATAGACCAAGGTTATGTGTTTCATAAAGAGAATCAACACATAATATGAGAGAAAATGCTGGAAATAAGGTTATTTCTGATATGTTCAATGAATTACTAGTGCTCAACACTGTCTAACTCTTACAAAGAAACAATGGTAACACTTAAAGGGATAGTTCACTTTAAAATGAAAATTCTGTCATCATTTGCTCATCCTCATGTTGTTCTAAACCTGGATGAATTTCTTTTTTCTGAAGAACACAAAAGAAGATATTTTGAGAAATGATGGTAAACACACAGCAGTAAGTGACCATAGACTTTCATAGTAGGAATAAAAAAAATATGATGGAATTTAATGAGTACTGTCAACTGTGTGCTTTCCATCATTTATCAAAATATTTTCTTCATCATTTATCACAATACTTCCAAAATATATTTTTTCTACTATGGAAGTCACTATCTGCTGTTTGTTTACCATAATTTCTCAAAATATATTTTTTGTGTTCATTAGAAAAAAGAAATTCATATAGGTTTACAACAACATGACGATGAGTAAATGATGTCAGAATTTTCATTTTAAAGTGAACTATCCCTTTAACATTAAGCTTGTGTTTATTACAAACTTAACAATTAGTAAATGTATTATCTAACATGAACAAACAATGAACAATACTTCTACAGCATTTATTGATCTTAGTTTATGTTAATCTCATCATTTACGAATACATTTATAAAATCAAGCATTGTAACTGTTAACATTAATTAATGCACTTGAATAAAAAGAATAACTTTATATAACAAGAATAAATGCATATTGGAAAACTATATTGTTTATTATTTGTTCGTGTTAGTTAATGCATTTAATTTTGTTCACTAATAAAAACTTATTGTGTTAACAAAACAATGTAAACCATTGTGGTTAGTCAGTGCATTTATATAAATATCCTAAAAATAGTTTTAAATTTGCACATGCAAATCCGTAAAACAAAATTATTTGGACTTTGTGTTTATGTTAGTATCATATGATTTTAAAATATTTGGTAACACTTTACAATAAGGTTGCACTTTACATTAGTAAATGCATTAGCAAACATTGATAATTTTATTTAATTTAATTTTATTTTTTTATTCTGTCCATAGAGCGGACCTGACTGTCATCTCTATACATTTATTTATCTTAATTCATATTTTTAGCATTTACTAATATATTATTAAAATAATAAAAATGTGTTACTGTTCACATTAGTTAATGCACCATGAATTAACATAAACAACTGTATTGACATTAACAAAAATTAGTAAAGGCTGAAAACCTATATTGCTCATTGTTAGTTCATTAGCTAATGCATTTACGAATGTTAACAAATACAACCTAAAAGTGTTGCCAAAGATTTTATATGATTTATATGAAATAAAGCTATTTTGTTTGACAATATTTCTAAAATGGTGTAAATCTAAAAAGTAGTAACTATAATTTTTTTACACCATGTGTACACAGTACACCAGTAAAAAAAGGTCCCTAGCTTTCACTTGAGCAGTACCCTTTAAAGAGTCCTAAAGTACCATTTTGGTATGTATACATTTGGTACCAATATGTACCTCTAAGGCAGTGGTTCCCAAACTTTTTCAGCGTGTGGCCCCCCTTGTGTATGGTGCATTCCTTCGAGGCCCCCCAAAGAAAATTTGCGACAAAAAACTGTTCTAAAACTCAACATTTTAATAAAAACATTAAATTATACCAAAAAGTAGTGATTTTGGTTAGTAGCCTTTTTTTATTTTATTACACAGAATTCATGATAAATTAATGAATTTCATAAAATGTGATAAAACTGGGGCCCCCCTGGCACCATCTCGCGGCCCCCAGTTTGAAAACCACTGCTCTAAAGGTACGAATATGAGCTCCTTAGTTGCAAATATGTACTTTTTGAAAGGGTCATGCCCCAGTGAAAAGTGTTTCTAAAACAATATAGTTAATAATTATTGTACAATTTATTTTGTCAAATAATGTTGGTTATACCGTCAAGTTACTGATAAAGAGCCTCACGAGTTATATGCTAATAAAAGTAATACTAATATACTATATGCTACAAATATGCTACAAAGAGTCGGGCCTTTAACCCAAGAGGTGCCGGTTCGAACCCACGGCCTTGAGAAAGGCACCTTACCCTATATTGCTTCTGGGTGTTACACTGGAAAAAACTTCCGGACATCGGTTGCACATGATTAAATTTGTTTTCTTAAAATGAAATTAACATTAATTAAAATTAATTTTATTTTAAGAAAACTTGATTCAATCATGTTGAACTGGTGTACATAATAAAATTACGTAGATCCAACAATTTTTTAAAGAAAAATTATTTTAAGAAAACTTAATTCAATCATGTGCATGTGATTTTTTTTAGGATAGCTGCCCACTGCTCTCGGTGTGTGTGTGTTCACAACTTGCAGTGTGTGTTTACTACTCACTGGGATGGGTTAAATGCAGAGGTCACATTTCGAGTATGTGTTGTATACTTGGCAAGCTTGTCACTTTTTTACATGATACTACCCTACTTTTTTTTACATTCTATATTTTTATGCCTCATTATGAATTCAAAAATTGAAAAAAATTATCCTATATTAGATGAATTGCTAACTAAATAGACCTGTAGACAACAATGAGCATCACTGACCCATAAGTCACTGAAATATTTTAAGATTCAGCTCTCACAAACTTCACAACTCTCACAAACAGTTGAGATATTTTAGTTCAGAAAACCTTTAATAGTAGAATTCGATTTAGCATTATGACATATTTCAATAAATATCGTGTTATATACAGATATAGCAGAAATGGTACATTCCTTTTTTTCTTCAAATTGCTCACATTTCTGTACAAGCCAAAAAATATCTGCCATTTTAATTCTATTCATGCAAAATTCCACATTTTAGTATTGGAACATAAAAATAAGGATCTGCTGCTTTTTTCACCAATTGAAAGTGCACTCCGATGCACTCTGTCAATAAGCAAATGAAGAGATGCACTTTGTGCCAATACACAATTTAAGCAAATCAACCAAAAAATTAAGGCCATACCAACTTGTGCAAAAATGAAAACTTTACCCACAGTTTTGCATACATTGCTTACATCAGATCACCATGCCCACTGTCACTCTGACATCATCGTTTCATGGGCGATTACAATATAAAGTACGCAATGTGTCATTGTTCAAAACGACAAAGGGGTTAAAGAAATAAATGCGAAAGCCAAAAACAATATCATGCCTCAATAATTTAGATCGACTGAAATCATATGGACAATAAAATGACATTTGCATGATTATTAGGCCAAAGAACAAACCTGTTTTGTATACAGAACACATTTCACATCACATTGCCCTTGTATTCCCAAGCCAGGATTAATCTCAGATGTTCTTGTCTTTTATATTGCGTTTAGCACGTTGGGTGTGTGAGGGCAAAACTGCTGTCATTTACACAGAGAGCAGTATCAGAAATAGCCTTAAGCAGGGGTTGTCGATAAAGAAATCAGCTGAACAACATTTCTACAAATCTTCTTTAAATGTGTTTTTGACTACATATTTGAATTGTCCCATTTCAGAGCCTGCATCAAAAATGAGCACATCAAAAGCATCTCAATCACTTTCCACACTGTACATTGTGATGTATATTATACATCGTATGTCTCTATCAGACTCACGGATGGAGCGTAACCAGTTTAAGAAAGACTACGTAAACTAATCATGATTAAGATTATGAGGAATGTTACAAATCCAGATCCTGTCAACAAAATTCAAATGATATGTAACCTTGCTACATTGTGCTGCTGTTGGTTTACAATGTTCCTCTTTGAATTACTAATGAATTTGGTTTCGGCTAAATGAGTCCTAAATATAATTCCGATAATCCGGTGTTTTAATGAAATTCCCGTCATGTTGGGAAATAAACCAGTTTTCAGAACACATATACACATGTATGTAAATATCATACTGATACAGGAGAAGAGGATTTGACATTGATAATCAAAAATAGCCCTTCGAATGATGTCATGATGCCAGATCATTTAAATAAACAATAAGTTATTTCAAAATGTGAAAATATCTCATATATTTATTAAGACCAAAACATTATTATACCATTAATTAGACTTTTTTTGTATTTCTTAGTAATGTGTTGCCCAGTCAAGACTATCCTATGTAACAAAATGTCTAAATATAAAGGACCTGAAAAAAAAAAAACGGTAATGCTTTAGATTACCACCCGGAAAATACTGCGTAAGTACAGCGAATTTACAGCGCACGTTTCTGCAATTATAGCCCACTTATGAAGCACGTACATGTAATTACAAGGCAATTTATAATATTTGGGGAACAAAGGGGCAACAACCAGGAAAAATACAAATAATATATGCAGTAAGTATTTTAGATTACTAAACAACAAAACCTGAAATTCAGTTAATGTGTTTATGCTATTTATTGGTACGATACAATTTATTTAGAATTTTCAATAAAGGTTACTTACCTTAAGAAAGAAAAAGAGTACTTTGTTGGGTCATCAAGCAAAATTAAAAATAGGCAAGGCAACTATGGTGAAAACAAAGCAAGCAAAACTAGAACTACACTCTTAGAACGAATTTGTTAAAAACAACACATTAGTGTTGATTCTGGGACGACACACTAAATGCGTTGTCCCAGAATCCACCCATGTCTGTGTTATTATGGAAACAACACATTTTGTGTTACTTTTATCACAACTTGTGTTATATTTTAACACAAAATGACACATAATGTGTTAAAATTACACATAATGTGTCAAAAACTTAACACACAAAGATGTGTAAAAATTTAACACATCCTTTCCAGGAGTGTATTTTCTGTAGTTACTGTGTAAATATACCATTGTTTTGTGTTGTTACAGTCTAAGTCAAAAAATGTTACCCCCTTGTTTCACCTAGTTACATAGTAAGTACAGCATCTGCGGGCTGTAAATTAAAGTGGCTCTTGTTACCCCCTTGTTTCACGTAGCTACAGAGTAAATACAACATCTGCGGGCTGTAAATTAAAGTGGCACTTGTTACCCCCTTGTTTCACGTAGTTACAGAGTAAGTACAGCATCTGCGGGCTGTAAATTAAAGTGGCACTTGTTACCCCCTTGTTTCACGTGGTTACAGAGTAAGTACAGCATCTGCGGGCTGTAAATTAAAGTGGCACTTGTTACCCCCTTGTTTCACGTAGTTAAAGAGTAAATACAACATCTGCGGGCTGTAAATTAAAGTGGCACTTGTTACCCCTTTGTTTCCAAAATATTATAAATTGTTCCCTTAAAATTACATGTATGTACTTTAGAAGTACACTATAATTACAGAAACACACGCTGTAAATTCGCTGCACTTCCCCAGCACCCTCCGGGCTGTAAATAAAAAATGTTTTCATTTTTAAACATTACAGATTTTATAAATGAACAAACCGTCAATGTCTGTTTCCAGGACTGAAGTGAAAACAGGAAATTAAATGTCAAAAGCATATTTGTTATAAATATAGGCTGTGACAAAATGACTCTTTGGTTTGAAAAAACAAATGATGTTACGCATGGTACAAACTTGCATATCCTACAGAAAGCATCTATCATCTATCACACAGCCTGTTAAGCCCTGGACACCATGTTCATGTTTTAAATCAGTGGATCTCTTCATACCAGCAGTCAAACGAAACATTACAAAAGTGAAAAATGACATCTATATCATCTGTAGCACAAAAAAGCCTTGCCATGCATAGACAAGTTTCCCAATGCTGTTTTATAGCCATGATCAAGGATGAATAGAGGATTTGAACATACAGGATAAAGTCTTTGTGGGCCCTCGGAATAAAATATCCATATTTACCATGATAAACACTTAAAATAATTGCATATATGATTATTGCATAGAGAAGCCAGATGAAGATGCATTTTAAATTTCATAAACTAAACCTTTGTGCACTTATTAACTTTGCTGCACAACATACATCATATAGTTTGAAAAATCACTGTAATATACATTTGGTTTGAAATATAGTTGTAGTTTTATCATGGCACTGGCTTGTACTGCTTATTTACCAAGCTTATAAAAATAACACTTTCAGCTGTATGAAATCGTATGAGTATCTCTGCTTTTATCCGTGTCCATTTCTGGTGCATTCTGAGTGGGTCGAAATTGCCAAAACATACATATACATAAATATATACTGTATGTGTATATATGTTCCCTTCACACACACCTTAGCAAGGTTGTTTTAGCTTTTAATATTTCAGAGTCCTTTGAAAATGTAAACAGATGAAATATGCAAGTGAGATCTCTCAGTTTTTAGTGTTTTTCATCAACCTGAAAATAAGATATATTGATGTTTGGCACATGAACAAAAAATGAGCACAGATAGAGGAACACATTGACCACAAGTCGAATAAATAATTGTTTTGACTGGCACTCCATTAGTAATTCATATCAGAGTTACACATCGGGACAGTTCTGACAAGTGCTTGTAATACACACATCGAATGCAAATCTGGGTCTACAGGACCCGCCACATTTCCTCCTGTATTTATGGAAGCCCCGAACTGCCTTGCAATCTCAAAATACGTTAAACTTTCAAAGGCGGTCTCATGGAAGTATTATAATTTAAATATATATGATATATATTACACAGCGGTAACGATTCTCCATATTCTCCCAATGCAGTACGTCTTCAAGTTGCAAAAAAGTTTTCCTCCTCTGGGTCGTCGGTTCCGAAGTTTTTAGAGACGTTTTGCAAAAAGTTTCATATTTACTTCAGTCGTTTCGAATTTTTTTTAGTAAATATATTGCCACATTCATATATCATGCATTTTACTGCATTGCTATTGCACAGGTCCGGATTATTCATGGGGGGGCAGGAGAGAAAGAGACGAAAAAATATTCATAAATACCTCTGCCGGGGGCTCATCATCACCGGAAGCAAGTGAGCGCTGCACTGAGATAAAGGCGGGCGCAGAAAGATGGGGAGTGTGAGCGTGGAGACGGGAATATTCGGATCTCTTCTTACTGCTTGTGAACATCCTCGCTGCGTATGATCTTGTAAATGATCCAGTAGAAAATGTTAAAAATGAGGAAGACCAGCGGAAAGGCCACGCGCGACACGGTGTCGATCCGTTTGGCGCGGCTGATGAAGAGCTTGCGCATCTCCTCCACCGTTTTCTCAGGGGGGTTGGCGGAGGTGGGCGCGTTGTTGTTGTTCCCCTTAATGGCCATGCCATCTTTGGCCTGCAGGCACGCCGGGCCCATGCCGTAGGCCGCGAAGCTGAATCGGCCGTCTCCTGCCTCGTCCTCCTGCAACACAGCACAATCGTGGATCTGTCAAGCGTCAACAAGCCTATTATCCACACACTCCACCTTAAACAATGCGGAGAGGTTGGCCTTTAATGCCCTTTTTATTGATCCCTTCAATCCTGTTGGCTTGATCTGCAGCACACATCTTTAATGTGGCACAGCATGATTATGGATTACATGCGCTTATGAGAATTAACTATTGACATATGTTCGCTGGACAGCAGTCAGAGGTCACAATATTTCAGGAGATTAAATGCTGACCTTGCTTGGCAACTTTTGCTTACATGTTCATTTTTGAGATTAAGTCCCATCTTAATATGCTGAGACTGTTGCTTAAAGGAAAACACCACCGTTTGTCAATATTTTACTATTTTCTTACATCAATTTAGAAGAATGAATACATACCTATCTTTTTTCAATGCGTACATTTAATCTTTGTACAGCGCGTTGTGAATGTGTTAGCATTCAGCCTAGCCCCATTCATTCCTTAGGATCCAAACAGGGATTAATTTAGAAGCCACCAAACACTTCCATGTTTTCCCTATTTAAAGGGGGGGGTTAATGGTATTTCAAGCATTCTGACTTATTAACACAGTTATAGAGTTGTTTCCTCATGCTAAACGTAGGCAAAGTGTCAAAAATGCAGTTGGGCGTGTTTCAGAGTATTTCTGTGCCGAATGCACTTCGCCAGGGTTCGTACAAGTTTCGGCTAGTTTTTTTCGATTACGGTTCTAACTGACGTTTCAGGGGTTTTCGATACGTATCACTTCTTTATATGGGCTTTCGCCGGAAAACTTCCCCCGGAAAACCCCGCCCAGCCGTCAGTCAGCGGGAGACGCTAGAGCTTGCTAACAGCTTATCACGCCACTCAGCTTTGTTTAATTTCAAAAGTCAACAATGGCACAACAAGAAGTGTGTTTTTGGATGTAAGGAGAAGACATCCAGCCTTATGGAAACAATGGATATAGTTTATTATCCGGATTAGCAGCGGAGTTTTGCGTGTGTGTTTGATGGTCTGGATTTTCATAACCGGGTCATGACGAGTTACACGTGGTAAGTAAGACTTCTGTCTTATGTTGGAAATAGGCGCGTGTATATTATATAAATGACACGAACATGTAGTGAATCATAAGTTAAAACAGGGTTGTATAGTGTTGCATGACTTGTACTCGCTCCTCCCGTCTTATAACTCCTCCTTCTTCATTTTTTCGTACGTTATCGGAATGATTCGGTAAAGCTAATCTTTCTTTTATAAATCTGATTAAACTAAAGACTCTTCAGAGATATAAAGGATGTCATACTACTCTATAGGTACTCCAGATTAATATCAGAAATGCAGAAACAGCGTGTGTTACGTGAGCTTTAAAGACTGTTACATGAGTAGTTACGAGTAAGTATGGTGACACAAAATTAAACATGGCGATTTTTAAGTGGGTAAAAAATGACAGAACTATATTGAATGGTGGAAGAGCACTTAGTTTGCAGCACTTCGACCTTGGGCGCAGTAATATTGACGGAAGTTTGAGCAAGACGGGGAGTAGTCAGGAGTGATGATGTCGAAGTGCTGCAAACTAAGTGCTCTTCCGCCATACAATTCAAAATTCATCCCTGTTTGGATCCTAAGGAATGAATGGGGCTAGGCTAAATGCTAACACATTCACGACGCGCTGTACAAAGATTAAGTGCACGCATTGAAATAAAGATAGGTATGTATTAATTCATCTAAGTTGAGGTAAGAACATAGTAAAATATTAAAAAACAGTGGTGTTTTCCTTTAAATACATCAACACAATCTCACCCCATTTCGTAACTATTTTACATTTATGCATTGGGGAAATGCTTTTACCAAAGCGACATACAATCTATTCAATGTATACATTAAAGCAATATGTGTGTTCTCGGGGGAAATCAAACCCGTGCTATAATAAGATGTGATCCTGGATCAATATTTTTTTGATGGTCCTGGTCTGAATCAGCGTTTCAATGAAAGAATTACCCCCAACTCAAACCTAACAATTTTTTACCCCTTTAGTTAATGTGAAATAATAAAAAGCCCCTTATCCAATCCTATATCTAAATCTAACAATTCCTCCTGAAAACAACGCGAGGCACACTTAGAGTTTACATTTATTTCAAACAGAAATCTTTTGGATTAGTTTCAAGTAGCCTGGGTTTCCCCATGCTGCCTTGCGCACAAATTTATTCATGCTGCAAGTCTAGCATGGAAACTATGGACCATTTTTTTCCCTAAAAAATAAGGAACAAATCGGAGAATGGGGAGGGGGCAGCAAGACGATGACGATGTCTATGCGACACACCAAAGCAATTTAGCTTATCCAACACGGCAGCAGATGCAAAGTTACTTTTCAATGCAGCCTTAGATAGTGTTATAAGTAAGTTTTGAATGCAAGTTTATTAAAAAAGAGCAACTTTTGGCGTTAAACAATTTTTATATCCAAGAAGGATGTTTGGATATGGAAAGACATGATAGCCACTGAGTTTTATAGGACCAACCTGCTAGTCATTGCCGTCCATTTACCTTATAAATGGTAAGTGGTATTTATTAATATCATATTGTCATTATGCCTGTACTGTGGTTGTCACAGTGCACTAAGTTGTGTTGCTTTTTAATATCAACATACAGCTACCGGTTTAGTTGCATAGCTTTCAGTTGCCTACCCGATAAAAGCTGTTGACGCTTGAATTGATGTCGCTGTACATACGTCATCTGGTATAATTAAAACGATTGGCTGTACAGACGCATTTGATAGACATTCATAGTGCCCAATAAACAGCTCTGGGCATTCGTAAACCACGCCTTAAATACGAGAAAATTAGCCTGTAGTTAGCCAGGCTAAGTTTCAAGTGCGTAGCCAGAACAGGTTTTTTCAGGGGTGGCCATAAGACCCAGTGATTAAATTGGGGTGGCAAAAATCATAATTTCTATGCATTCTACCAAATTTGAAATGACAAATATACACACTTTGCCCAACAGGGGTGGCAAACCTTAAATCAGGGCCACCCCGTAGCTACACCCCGATTAGTTTATTGCAAAATTGGGACAAATAATGAACAGTATCGCTTTTGGAACTTTTTAAATTCATGTAGTATTTTTATAAAAACCAGGGGACCCCCTAATTTATATTTTTGCGCTTTATAGGAGGCCCTTCAATGCTTATAGGAGGTCCGGGACCACCCCAGTCACTCCCCCTCAATTCGAACACTGTATACGACTATGACTGTACAATAATATACACAATACAAAATATACAGCATACGCAGTACCCAACATACAATATGACACAATACAATACAACTCAATAGAGTAAAAGACAACAAATGTTCATTAATGTAAACATTATAAACAACATCGTTTTGCTTCAGTGACAGTGGGGTTGGGGTAGGAATTCATTATTGTGTTTTTCTAATAATCATACATTTCTGTATGATTCACATCGTGCAAATTCATGCAAATCAGCTACCTTGTAAAGCAGCTGCAAATTTCCATGAGATAAGGCAACTCTGCAGTGCTACCAAAATGTTGTTTTGTTTGCTTAACCAATGCTGTGAGTGTGTGATGGGATCCCTTTTTCCAACCAATTGCAAATTATTCGTTTTGCAATTCCATTTGCCGATGCGGGTAGTAAAAAGTGCACGTTTCACCTTTAATGAAAATGGCACCAAAATGACAAGCACATTTCAGCGCATATGGATATTTCCCATTGATTACCAGGGAAGCAAAACAGGATTATTATCTTCATAATGCATGTAGTTTATTTGCAGGTGCAAACCAATGAAGAAAACAAAAGCGCTGGGAAAGGAGCCTAAAAGATCAGCCATTTTCATTGCCAGACTCCATTTTTAGACACTTTGTCCTCTTTCTGTCCTTGTCTTTCAGCTATCCCATTTATAACTTTTAATGTGTGCCGGGATAAATGGAAGATCATACTAGGATATGTATGTGTTTGTGTGTGTATATAGGGGTGATGTTATTCCATAGTCTAGTTTGTATACAACGTTATCTTTGATGCTGGGGTGCTACGACCTTCCCCGTCCTTCAGCTGCAACGGCTCACCATTTGTAAGTATTACGGATGCTCGCCTTTATTTCTGCAGCCATATGATTAATGTGGTAGCTCCAAGACGTGACGTGGAGCTGTAAAGAGAAGCAGGGCTGCGGCAAGCGCAGCGTCCTGCGTCACTTTCCCTCCAGCCCGGCCCTGCCAGATTCATTACCCTCCCTCCCTAATTAAAGCTTTTCCATTACCGCATCAGCCGGCCATGTTCCCAGTCCGACTGTTAGAGGGAAAAAAATAACAGGCTGCCCGCATCCGTGAGCTTTATGGTGGGGCGCAACATTATCGGCATGCATCAGAATGCTGCTCACGCCGGCGTTTGCAAATCAGGGGTGTGGCGTCTGACGCACCATACAGGACCTCTTAGCTCCTTCATCAATCTAAGCACTTAGATGTGATTGATGTTGTTCTGTCTTTTATTGGGACGCGGTGATAAATGACAGAGATTGAAATGGGCCTACTTTATGGTTGTATCTTATATATACGGTATATATTCGAGATGTTTTGCATAGGACGCCTGGTACCGTGATCAGTATATATTTGTGTGAAAGTCATATGCGGGATGATTTGCACCATTTTTTTCTTTACACCCTTGCTGTGTGTACCATTAAAAAGCATTACATTTACATAATGTCTGCTCTTTTATCACCTATGGGTGACTTAGAATGAATATATTATGAGCAGCGTAAAACAAAAGATTCGTGCATTATGCAGATATCCCCAACGGTTGTGTCTTAGACGAATGTATGCTTATAAAATCCCTTTTTCTTTCCCTGTGCCCTCATGAATTCTAATGAGGACCCAACAAATAACATTTGTTCTGTGAAGAATATTAAGCCTTTTAAAATGAAGAAAATTATATTCAGTATTTCTGGCCCTGTTCACCACATGCCATCGTCTATTTAAAACCACTGAAATGATCTGCGCTCAGTCTCTATTTCCTGTGACCTCCAGGATAAAGTTAGAAATGCTGGCTCAAGAGAGAAAATTCAGGACAAGCATTGATTCTTATGGTACCTATTAAATAAAGCGTACTTATAAATAGGTTTGCATCCTTAGCCTGCTGGAGAGTAATTTCATTGCACTAGTAGTTTTGCAACTATAAAGTATAAAATAACATTTTTACATTTTTTGAAGATAATATGAGTGGTATTTGTCCATGCATTATCCCAAAGATTAGTGTTTTCTATGTAGTTGCAAGTTCAGATGTAAAGTAGTGAAGTACTTTTACTTTAACCTCCTAAGACCAGGGGTCTCATTTATAAAACCATACTAAAAATCTACGTACGTACAAAAGCCAAAAATGGCATATGCTAAAAAATATTAAGACTTATAAAATAATGTTCCCTTTATACATCACAGATCACCTGCAAGTGTGTTTACATAAATTTTTCTCATCTCACCCTGCAAGCCCATTTTCCCGTCAAGTTTGTTTTTTTATAGATCACAACATTTGCGTGTGAAATGGCGTATGCACAAAACGGGGCTGGAAACATGCGTACGCCATTTCCCAGGCAAATGTTGTGATCTATAAAAAACAAACTTGACGGGAAAATGGACTTGAAGGGTGGGATATGAGGAAAATTCACACTTACTAAATGAGACCCCTGGTGTGTCAACATACAGAATGTGGACATCACATTTTTTCTTGTTTGCCCCATAATACTTAATTCTGTGTAACTGGAACCTGTTGTACACAAATGTGGATAATTACACTGCTTCATGTTCAAAGCAAAATATTTGGTTATTATATTTATTGGTTCTTCCTAACTTCAAATAGCTGGAAGAAATCTAAAATGCAAGCCAAACCAAAGCTTGGGTCTTAGGGGGTTAATCAAAAACAAAATTTCAAGTATTTTTGTACTTAGTGTTTTTGTTTTGCTTCACTATATTTCAAATTTAATTTAATACTTACTTATAAATAATCTAGTACTTAATTACTTATTTTATTCAAGTAAAGTAACTAAAAGCTTTACTTCATTGTAAATAAGAAAGTACATTTTAAATTAAAGCGATAGATCAACCCAAAAGTTGTTCAAACCTGTATACATTTCTTTGTTCTGCTGAACACAAAGAACGACATTTTAAGCAAAAACCAGTTTTGGGGCACCATTGACTTCCATTGTATTTTTTCCTACTATGGAAGTCATTGGTGCTCAAAAACTGCTTAATAACAAACATTGCTCAAAATATCTTCCTTTGTGTTCAGCAAATAAGTTGTTGCCTATAGGGCAATATTAAGGTGCAACTATTTACATTGCTATAAAAAAAACTTTCTTTTGTGTATTTGTTATAATACAATGTGTTTGTGTGGTTTATGGTTAAAACACATTATTTTCCACATACTGTACATTTTTGTAGCTCTATACACTACTTTCCTCAAATGCATTGATTTTGTACAAAACTCATCGTTCTGAAAAACGATTGCCCACCTACGTTGTGATTGGTCTGAATACCTCTGATGTCAGACGGAAATGTGACGCTCCTTACCATGTTTGAAAGATTCGGTCACAATGCAATGCTAACAGGAGTTAACTTACAGGCTGTGAGTCCGAAGCGGGAGGAATTATGATAATGTCGGTCTTGTCTACATCACCATCACCAATATTAGGAAGTAAACTGTTGCCTACAATCCGTGTGTTTGTTGTAGTCAAAGAAAAGAGATTTATGTTGGAAATGATAACTCGTGTCATTGTTTACTTTGAGGTTTGTACCTTTTGCATATCGTTAACATGTACTAATACACACAGTGCTTTTCTAAGCGGATTTAAAAGAGGAACTATATTTTATGGCGTAATAGCACTTTTGGGAGTACTTTGACTCGCCTGAAAAGTCCGCTCCCCTTCTCACTCTCATAATGGGAGAAGGAGGGTGTTACTGCGCCGAGTCGAAGTACTCTCAAAAGTGCTATTACGCCATAAAATATAGTTCCTCTTTTAAATCCGCTTAGAAAAGCACTACGTTTTATTTTGTACCACCAAACTTGCTCGTATAACTACTCGTCTTAAATAGGAAAAACGTTGATGTGTTTGTTCACTTCTAACTTTATCTCTAAATGGTACAATTGAATGAATGGGGCTAAGCTAAATGCTATCGAAGCGTCGCAGCGCGCTCCAGCGCTTACGTGCACGCACACAGATGATAGAGGGATGTATCAACAGTTCTTAGTTAAGGTAATAACATATTTTAATATTGAAAATGAGTAGACTATTCCTTTAACAATTTCAAAAAGATAAAGAATCTTGTTGTATTTAAAAATGTTATTTGTCATCAAAAATGCACAAAATATATGCAACGTTAAAAATTACGCACAAATAATTCGGGCACTAAAATAGTCAAAGCGCTGGAACTTTCCATCAAATTATTTCAGTTGCCATAACAAAAGTTAAAAATCATTCAATCAAAAACATTAAAACATTTGAAGTTTTCGAAATTAACGCCATTTTATCATGTCATAAACAAAGTTATCTTTTATGTGCGCAGTAGCCTACATCCCAAATGACCTTTTAAAGGTCCAGTGTGGGTTTTTCTCACACCATCTAGTGGTGAGCTAGTGAATTGCAACAAGTCTCAGTTTTGAAACACAAAAAAGAAAAGCTACTGTACAATAGGTGCCACAGTACAAACACGTCTCATTCTGAGACAACGTAGGGACGAAACGTGCTTTGTAGAACAGTTTGTCTGTTTAGGGCTATTTTATCTACCCGCGGTGTAGATAAAAACGGCTCATTCTAAGGTAATAAAAACAATACAGTTTATTATGTAAGGTCTTTATACACCACTGATAATTTAGTTGTGCATATTACATTGCATTTTTGTCAAGAGATCCTTCTAAACCTCCCACATTGCACCTTTAAACTTTTAACAATAAACTAATTAGAAAACCGATATTATTTTACTTTTTTTTTTTCATGTTATATTGTTAAAAAATACATAAGAGGGTGGAGGTCTAACTTTTAAAAATTAATGAGGGGGAAGAAAGTGGACCACTTCCTGGGTTGCTAAAGATTTAACAAGTTCACGTAACACAAAAATTTGTTTTTTAAAACACAAACAGCAATAGCAAGTAGCAATAGCAACAGCCATGCTTACCATGGCAGGCACCTCGAATAAGCAACACATGCACGTATAGGCAATAACAAAAGAAGCAAACGGTACTATTTTGCGCCACATACAATCCAGTGTCAAGTTCACTCGACACATCCGTCTGTATTAAACACTCGAGTAAACTCAGCTCCATCACACCGCATAACTCAAAAACAGTCTCATCGTGCACTTTTATTATCCTACCCGCGCTCAGCCAACCTAAGGACGGCCAGTCAGAGAAGTGAGAAGGCGTCTTACTTATCCCCTCATTCTTATTTACATAGATAATCCCTTTTCGCATCTTACGCGCTTACTGACGGCAGTTGCACTGCTCAGAGCTGAGTGCAGATAGATGGGACAATATCCCGTGAGTGATCCCCTCTGCATCACAATCAGCTTTAACAAGGTGATTACTCTCCATCAATCCACCACTCGCTAATGTGCACTTGTCATTGTTAAGCAAGTCAAAGGCATCTGCAGTCCAGAGGTTGTACGGTTTCATCCAGTTATTAATAAACTCTGCCAATGCACGGAAGGGATTCTGGTAGTTCACTAAGTGTGGCGATACACTGGATTGCTTCCAGAGTTTAATGCTATTAGTTAAAATGCTTTTAAAACAACTCACTTCAAAAGATGAGAGCTCTTGTTCATGCAAATGTGCTTTCGGAACATCTAAACTTTGTTTTTTATGCAAATTTTTTAAAGATACAATTTAAAGTGGACAAAGCTAGACAAGTTAGATGAATTCTTAGGCTTCAGTCCATCTCAGACTCATTCACAGTACATCCACTCATCATCTGATGCATATTGCAGGCTGAACTAGTAAGTCTTGTTGTGGCAGTATGGATGGGTTTCGTTTTTATTATTATGCCTGCAAACAAACAGGGAACTGGACTTCAGATTTGACTGCTTTAAAGGGCACCTTTATACCGCAAAGTAAACAATTACGCGAGTATCGTCTCCAACCTAAATCTCCTTTCTTGGACTACAACAAACACATGGATTGTAGGCAACAGTTTACTTCCTGGGATTGGTGATGTAGACAAGACTGACATTATCATAATTCCTCCTGCTTTTGTCTCACAGCCTGTAAGTTAACTCCTGTTAGCATTGCATTGTGAGCGAATCTTTAAACATGATAAGGAGCGCCACATTTCCGTCTGACATCAGAGGTATTCAGGCCAATCACAACGTGCAGAATAGCTGTCCAAATAAATGCGCTTTTCAAATAAATCCGTGCGTTTCAGGAAGAGAGTGAAATCTGGAGCTACAAAAATGTACTGTATTTGAAAAATAATGTGTTTTTTGAACCATAAACCACACAAAGACATTGTATTATACCAAATACACAAAATAACGTTGTTTTTAGCAATGAAATAGGTGCCCTTTAAGATTTAGGGTAACAAGATACACTCACCAGACACTTTATTAGGCACACCTTGCTAGTACTGTGTTGGACCCCCTTTGCTGCCTTAATTATTCATGGCATAGATTTTACAAGGTCGTGAAAACATTCCTCAGAGATTTTGATCTATATTGACATGATAGCATCACACAGATTTGTCGGCTGCACAGCCATGATGTGAATCTCCCGTTCCACCACATCCCAAAGGTGCTCTTTTGGATTGAGATCTGGTCACTGTGGAGGCCACTTTGTGACACGGTGCATTATCCTGCTGGAAGTAACCATCAAAAGTGGTCATAAAGGGATGGACATGGTCAGCAACTATACTCAGGTAGGCCGTGGCGTTTAAAAACGATGCTCAATTGGTACTAAGGGGCCCAAAGTGTGCCAAGAATATATGAAGAGTTTGGTTCCAAAACGCGATAAACGCCATTTTTGAAAAAATGAGTTACTGCCAAAATCAGTATTATATCAGGTTAGTAGTTAAAATTAAATTCTTAATTTTACGCAAAATCCAATATCCGCCGTGTTATTCTGTCATCTTTTCTCCCTTTTTTCCCAAAATGCGATAAACTCCACTCCTCCTTTTTTACAGAACGCAATAAATCTGCTCCAGAAATTACAGCGCACCTACGGAAGCCGAGAGAGGCCATGCACTATTATTATTTTTGCTTGCTTGTTTTCTCGTGATCACGACTTAATTTCTCGTGATCTCGAGATAACAAAAGTTGTTTTCTCGTGATCTCGACATAACAAAAGTTGTATTCTTGAGATGTGATTAAAGCTTGCGTGTACTCGATAGAACGTGTTGTTTTGTTTGTAAACAGCAAAAGCATATTTTGCTAAATTAGCATGGATGAACAAATGAGATTTTACTTGGATCAGAGATCGCTCAAGCTGAAATAGATTTGTCAATATTTACAATTTTACAGTGGTGAATTTAGGGACCGTCTTTAAGTTACTCAATACACGTTTCTACTTTTAACAGCATTTAAATGGAATGACTGAAAGTCAACAAACAGTCACAAAACCAACGTGTTTATGTGGTTGTCAGCTAATGCACACTTTTTAGATTGTTGATATTTATTTAAATAAACTGTTAAATACTATTGACGATAGAAACGTGTACAGTATTACTTTAGAGATGGTCCCTAAATTCACGAACATGAACGTCCAACTTTATTTATATATTAAGTCTATCTACACATTATTGTGGTAACGGCGAAGACCCCAACTCATATACATTAGCAGTCCACTTCAAAATAGAATAAATATTATGAACAGGAAATTACATTATGACATTTGGATTATCATGGCAGGATAACGAGATCGTTTTCTCGAGATCATGAGAAAATTAAGTCGTGATCACGAGAAAACAACTTTTGTTATCTCGAGATCACGAGAAATTAAGTCATGATCACGAGAAAACAAGCAAGCAAAAATAATAATAGTGCATGTCCTCTCTCGGCTTCCATACAGTCATGCAATGTAAACAAACAATGGCGGCGCGCTGAGTACACAGAGTCCTAGTTTTCCTCATCTACTTTCTACTTCATGATCAACAAACAAAACAAAATTATACTTTAATTGCATTGATAAACCTGTGCTGGTTTTCTGTGACGGGAAAGAAACGTAAGCCATCAACATCTAATAATTTACGTGAGAGGCACTCGGGAGACTGGTGCTTATCTCCCGACAGCATCAAGCTTTTCATGCTAACACATTGACCCCAGGGGATCTTATGAAAACTTTCCATTATTTTACTCAAAGTCAACGAAAATCGAGCAGGACCAAAACATTTGACAGCTGATCGCTGTGAAAAATGTTAAGCGACGACGTCAAGTATAACCGCTGCAATGACAGTGATCTTAATATGACAAAGTAGTGTTTTAATGCCATTAATGTTTATTAACTAAATGAATATAAAATGGCAAAGATGAATGCACATTTGATTGAATAGATTTCTAGCATTTTGAAAAAAACTGTCATGGATTTATTGCATTTTGTGGAAAAAGAATTCGTTTTTATAATAAATCTTTGAAAATCAAGTTATGGATTTGAATTTTTTTATGTTTTTATAACCTAAAGATGCTATGGGAAAGTTTGTAACAGAAAATAGTGGTTTTCATCTTGTCACTTTCTTGGTATAGAAAACACGTTTTCACCAAAATTTGTCAAAATGAATTTGTTGCGTTTTGGAACCAAACTCTTCATATCCCCCACAACATTATCGGCGTTTCACATGGTACGCGGCAAGCGGCCAAATCACCGTCTTTTCTCATGTAGTGGAAGCATATTGTGCAGCATTTAGTGCAAATATGTTTATATTTCACGGTGCCTGCCATAAAGGTGCCGTGTCAGCATAGGGGTGCACGAGCAAGGCATGCGGACCAACTCTGGTTTACTTCTGTAGCCGCCCCCGTTTTGCCACTTTCCGCACGTCCTCTATTGAAAATGAACTAAACACTCTCAGCTGCCGCGTACCGTGTGAAACGGCCATTACACCTCCACCAGTAACTGTACTGTTGATACAAGGCAGGAAGGATCCATGCTTTCATGTTGTTTAGGTCAAATTCGGACCCTACTATCTTAATGTCTTGCCTGAAATCTAGACTTATCAGAGTGGGCGATGTTTTTTCCAATTCCAGTTCCAATTTTGGTGGGCCTGTGCCAATTTTAGCCTCAGTTTCTCGTTCTTAGCTGACGGGAGTGGCACCCGATGTGGTCTTCTGCTGCTGTAGCTCATCTGCTTCAAGGTTCAATATGTTGTGCGTTCAGAGATGATATTCTGCATGCCTTAGTATTGGTTAAGTGGTATTGGTTAAACCTTGTTAAGTGGTTTTGAGTTACTCTTGCCTTTTAATTCGTTTTCAATATTTTTCACTCTTTGAGGATGCATGACCAATTCATATTCAGAATGTAATTCGGTAAAAATGTACTGCACCTGCTGATAGCTTGGTAGATTTGCACATGCTGTCTGGCTTGTTTCAACACCTGATTCACCAAATAAATGACTTTCCTTACGGTACACAGTGCAAATATCTTTCCAGACATTTCTAAATGTTGGAATAGGACACATCCGATTACTGCAATACCGAAACTGTGCTCCATCACTGCAATTTATGCACCTGAAGCGACTCCTTAAAGGGGCCATGGCATGAAATTCTGACTTTTTCAATGTTTAAGTGCTATAATTGGGTGCTTCTATCAACCTAGAAAATGTGAAAAAGACCCGGCAACTTAGTATTGGTAAATCATTCTCTGCAAGCATGTGAAAAAATAGGTAATTGAAAAATTGAAAATGATGTCTTATTATGATAATACTGTCCCTTATTCTGCACTATCCAACCACAGCACTGCCATTTAGTGCAGAGAGAGGGAGAAAAAATAACTGACAGCACAATTGAGTTTCAATTGCAACAAACCACCATCATTGCGATCAGTGTTTGCATTTCATCAGCTCATTTGCATTTTAAAGGACACACCCAAAATGGCACATTTGTGCTCACACCTAAAGTAAATTTTAACTTGTTATAATAAATTATCTATATGGTATTTTGAGCTAAAACTTCACTTGTGCACTCTGGGAACACCAAAGATTTTTTTTACATCTTATTAAAAAAAGTCTTGTGACATGGCCCCTTTAAAATGCGTAAAGTGCGCTCAACTACGCTGCACGTCAGGATATATGCATATCTCATATCATTGATCATCATTTGTGGATATGAATAATTCCTTCCGTCATCACTAGAGAATATACACAAGCATCTCTTTTAAATGAAATCCTTTAGTGTCTGCTTTCTGTAGACAGATATAGAGCAATGTTAATTGTGGCGAGCAAACAGCACCGAGTTTAGTGCATAATGCGCATTCTTTAATAAATCTAAGTCAATTTTGGTGCATTTAGCGTCTGGTTAAAGTGGATTACGGGTGATTAGTGAACGAGAAGCGGGTTTTTGTAGTGAAATGCAGCGTACGAGTGAAATCCTTCAGGACAGCTGTTTCCACAACGTAAAAACAAGATTCCTGTGGGGTCACTGATGAACACAGATCTCAGTCTGTCCAGCAGGGGGAATCCTTATTCTAGCTGAGACACGAGCAGGAGAAGGTCGATAAGCTCCCGTGGTAATGCCGGGGAGTTGTTTTATTGTCTAGTGCAGTGAGGTGACAGCTCCGAGCTGCAGTGCAGAGCGCAGGCACTGACTGATAGCCCCTGTGAGGCAGGATGGAGGGCCGAATGGCGGCCGTGGATCACCGTGGCCGGGGAGTTTCATTAACTGGGCGGTGATAATCATAATGCGGCAAAACTGGAGCTCTGTCACGTATTCAGAAATAAAGTATACATGGTAATATTTTATCATATATGTTCATGTGACATCATCTGGAATGTCACGGTTGGCGGTCGTTGGATGGGCATTCATTTTAAACAGTTCAAATTGTGATTTGTGCCATTGTGCCCTTGGGGCTCGAATGGTGGCAGGTTTGCTATCAACCGATGTGTGTCTCTGTGGATTTCCCTGTATGGGGCTAAAGGTACCCGAATAATTTCTAGGCACCTATTACATGCAGCCCAGAGGCAGACTGAGGATTACAACGATAAGACTCTTGGTTTATTTTGAGGTGCATGAACAGATTCGTCTGTGTCTACTAACACTACTCAATCACTTTATATATATATATTTTGTATGGAGAAAAGATCAAAGGCAATGTGTAGTGATAATTTGCAGTTGCTTGTTATAGTTAGTGCTTAACACAGTTAAAGATTTACACAGGTTATGATGTCATAAATGGTGAAAAACACATTTGACATGGTCATGGTTATATTTTACATGTACATTTATTATGTAGGATGATTTTATGCAATAAAAGTTGGTGATTTCACAGGCAAGGTCACATTTTTGGTGTCCACACCACCAGCTCCTGTTTCACTTTTTTCATTTTCCAGCAGGTGTGCTTTGAAATGTAGGTTATGATGTAATGTTTCTGTGGGATTTTCATTCGCAAAATTCGCAAACCAGCAATACAGCATAGCCAAAAGCCAATTTGACAAAACCTTGGGTTTGCTTATTGAATGTGGCGCTGCGCCATTTTCATCAGACACTGCCGCTCAGTGCCCAGATGAAATATTAACTCTCTGTGTGTTTTGTAACTCTGAATGCAAACATCGACTGTTTGAATCCTTAACCAAGTGAATATTTAGCAGAACCGAATGTAAAGTCTACTCGGCTTAGAGATCATGACTGCAGGGTTCACCTTAAGATGTCTTCTTCTTCTCTGGAAGCGCAGCAGCTCTTTGTGTTGGCGTGCGATGAAGTTGACAGCGGCGTACTCCAGCAGGGCGGAGAAGACGAAGAGTAGGCAGACGGCCATCCAAATGTCAATGGCTTTCACGTAGGACACCTGCAGCAAGGCAAAATCAACAGAGAACAGGCACGAGTGTTAGTCACTGCCAGGCTTAGAGTTCACTCGCTTGGCTCAAGTGCTTAAAACTTTCCAGTTGAGAAAGTTGTAAAATATGCCCATTTTAAGGTACAATAGACAAGAAGCACTTTCATCCAGAATTCAATGAGCTGGAAGCGCTGCTCGGTGCAGCCTGACATAAAGATCAAAATGGTAATACATAAAATATGCAGAATTTAAGAATTAAGGCTTTGCATCAAAGTATTTTTCAGAGCATGGCTGTATGCGGGTCGGTCTCTGCTCATGCTGACATTTGAAGTGTTTTTGGGGCGATGAGTTTAGAGCTTCTTCTTTGGCCTGGAAAAGAGCTCAGCTGAGACTCACTTTATTTGACAAGTCAGTGACCAAAGTAGTGGTGGAGTTTAGGTTGCATTACAGCAGCATGGTTCAGAAAACATTGCTAAAATGAATGGAGCCCACTGGGGTGAGAGTGTGACGACAAAAACTGTTTCTACCTTATAGGAAAAATATAGGGAAAAAATGATTTCTAAAATAAGTTATATTAATGTGGAATAATAGCATTAAAGGGATAGTTCACCCAAACATGAAAATTCTGTCACCATTTACTTCATGTTGCTAAAAAAACATGTATACATTTCTTTGTTTTGATGAAGACGAAGGAAAATATTTTGAGGAATGTTTATTCATGAGCCCCATTTACTTCCATAGCATTATTTTTTCCTACTATGGAAGTGAATGGGGCTCATGATCGGTTTGGTTACAAACATTCCCCCCCCAAAAAACAAAAAAACAATGATATTGTTTTTGACTTTGTGTGTGCCAAATTGATTAGTTTTATCAGTGATTTTAAGGTATGGATACGGTAATTTTTGTAGTAATTTGGTATTTTTCCCAAAATTAACTTTGCTAAATTCACACAGGTGTAGTTCTGTCATGTTTTGTCAGATTCCAACAAATTATACATTGTTTTAAAGTTTTTTCGTAGAGAATGTCAAAATATAAACAAATATAAAAACATTTGCTCATTCCGACTCAATTTGCCAGCATGGGTCCCACATGATGCAGCAGAAAACAGAAATGGAGAAGAAAAAAAAGGTCTTCTGAAAGTAAAATTCATATACAAAACAATGGCTGATGGTTCTGTCGAAAATGTAAACAGACTGGTGTAAACACATTTGCATAAAGCATCTATATTTGTCCACTCTCGTGTTGATTCGAGTATTAAAAGCTTGAAAAGTGTTACTTTAGAACAGATAAAAATTTGCGATTAATATGCAATTAATCGCGAGTTAACTCATGACATTGTTGTAACACGGACTGTTTACATTGTTGCACAAGGTTGAGCATTTTGTTTTATTTTTTTCACGCTGCCAAAAGACGATCTCCCGCAAATTATTGGAAATGTATAATGTTTTTCCAGAGAGATATTGATGAACGAGTGTTTTGGTGACATGTAAGTCAATTTTTTCATCATATGTTTTTTTTTGGTTTTTAAGTTGGGTGTGTAAGATACCAAATTCAATGCTATGTCATCTTAATCAGTGTCTTGTTGACTAAAACATAGCAACGTTTTGAAATATGTCTGCAGCTCTTAGCAACTTTTTTGGTGGGCTTGAAAATATTTTGACTCAGCGGGGTTAATTGTAACGCTGTGTTACAACTAACCCCTCAGCACTTACGGTATGAAACCCGCTAACGTAATTCTTGCCGTTGTTTTAAATAGGATACACACTATGATTGCTGGCTGCCAACAAAATAAATGTGCCTGTCTTATCAAAAATCGTGTGTCAAATTTATTTTTGTTCATATGTTTAATATTGATTGAATAAGGTCACATCAAAGATTGAAATCATAATGAAATGAATGGCTAAAATCAGACTTTTCCGAGAAACTGTAGTATGGTTATTACAGACTGGGTCACATATAAAAAAATGTTTTGTCATAATTGTGCTGCTTTTTCTCATATATTTACATTTGTATCTATTTATAATTGAACTATTGTTAGAAAAGGGCTGGATGAATGAATACAGTGTGGATACCTGTCTATTATAGACAGATATATAAACAATATCCACTTCAAGTATATAGACAAAATAGTATTGAAATATTTGCCTGCACACTTAATTTTAAGCAAGTGTTACAGCTAACCCCCTGCCTGTTACAATTAACCCCACCTATGGGGTAAGTTGTAACGTTTGCACTTCTGTCACATTTGTCCAAGAATGGTAAGTACTAGAAACAAATTTCAAATGGTCATTTGTAGCAGAGATGTGTGTGTTGCTTGTGTAAAAATATAATGAATCAAACTCAAATATTTTTTTAACGATTGAGCCAAAACCAAAAAGCATTAGGTTGTGCCCCGCTCTCCCCTACTTCCAACTCTTTAACTGGGATAGATTATATACTAGCTGAGAGTGAGGCGATAGGGTGGAGGAGGGATGCTGAAAAAAACTGACACGGGACAGAGGTGAGAGACGGCTATATACAAACACATCTTCACGCTGGTTGGTTGGATTACATGACCATACTCCTCCCTAACTTAATTAAAAAACATATAAATAAGTGCTGGGCAAAGATTAATCGAATACAAAATTAAAGTGCCTTTTTGCATAATATATGTGTCTGTGCTGTTTGTAATAATTATGTATATTTAAACACAGACACACACATATATACATTTCAGAACATTTTTTGTTTATATATAATATAGAATATACTATAAACATATAAATAAATATACATACACATGTAAATGTTTCTTAAATACATACATGAATGTGTGTGTATTTATATATACATAATATTAACACAAAGCACACACTCATATCTTATGCAAATAATCACGATTAATCTTTACCCAGCACTAATAAAAATGTATATTATGGTACTGGTGGTCAAACTGACTGCAATTAACCAGGTACATTTTTTTAACACTTTAACGCTGACAGCCCTAATATATTTAATATATTAATGTAAACAGTCTTTGACAGCATCAATACAAATAAGATGAAGACCCACTGCTTATACACACACTACCTTTATATACAGTACAGTTAAACCTTTAATGACATAATGTATTAAAAATTTAATTCATATCTTTATACCTAATAATTCATCCGAGTACCTTTGAGCACCTCTATACCTAAGTCTGAGTTGGGGGTATGTAAATAATAAAATCATAATAAATTGTATTTATCAGCTTCTGGGGGTTTTGTGTTTGTACTGCTGAAAAAAATGAATAGAGAGAAAAGCTTGCCAGAACACACAACGTTAGGCTTGAGTGACCAAACTACATTTCCCATCATTCTCTGTGGCAGCTTGAGAATAAAAAAATACATAAATCATCAATTACACAGCCAATGCCCATCTGCTGCTCTTCATTTTGTAGCAGTAGTACTAAAAAGCTGAAATTGCCCAATGTGTCATTTTAGCACCTGAATGCACATCATGGTGTAACAATGACTTCCACGATCATAAATACGAACTTCCCAGGAGGACTTGATTGCACCTTTATTTAGTGCTCAGAAATTTGGCCCGCAGTCACACAGGAGGTGATGTTATCCCACAATATTAGAAGAATTGTAGAAAACAAAATATGCAGAAATTTTACCAAACCTTTTTTGATGTTTTTGGCTGTATTTGAACCCATCCTTAAAGGCTGGGTGCATGATTTTTGAGAAACGCTTTGGAAAAGGTAGTCGAGCCGAGTACCAAAACAGCAGTAAGGGGCATGTCTACTAACAATTCTATTGGGGTAGGGGCGTGTTTGTTTAGGTGATTTGAAATGTCAACATTGTCTTTCAGAGATCATGTACCCCGCCTTTAAAGATCCCAGCCTTCACACACATGCAGCTTAAATTCATGTTTAACAAGGTTACTGATCATTTCAATCTGAATTGACAGTCTGTGCTTCACATTTCTGGGCCAGATGTTTTGTAAATCTGTCACAATGTGTTTCTGGCTTTGCAAAGATGATGTTATTGAAAGATGGCGCTGTTAAGACCTATATCAGACTTGACAGAAAGCCAACAGCTTGCAGCAAAAAGTTGTTGCTCATCTTACATTTACACTAAAAGAGACAGCAGCAAAATAAATAAATAAAATACAGTACTCCATCAAGTAAACATTTGAAAAGACAACTTACTCCTCTATTACAGATAGCTGATTTATTGGCAACACGTAAAAGATGATCACCATAAGCACGATCTCACATCCCAATCACCCAAAAGTTACGGTTTCATGAGCTGTGTCAAGCTGTCCAGACAAACTTTAATTATGTAAATGTTTACCTCTTTTAACTGTTAAAGGATTAGTCCATTTTCTTAAAAAAAAAAAACAATCCAGATAATTTACTCACCACCATGTCATCCAAAATGTTGATGTCTTTCTATGTTCAGTCGAGAAGAAATTATGTTTTTTGAGGAAAACATTCCAGGATTTTTCTTATTTTAATGGACTTTAATGGACCCCAACACGTAACATGTTAAAATAGCAATTTTAACAGAGTTTTAAAGGAGTCTAAATGATCCCAAACGAGGCATAAGGGTCTTATCTAGGGAAACGATTGTCATTTTTGACAAGAAAAAAAAAATGCACTTTTAAATCACAACTTCTTGTCTATCTCCGGTCCTGTGACGCGCCAGTGCGACCTCACGCAATTCGTCATCACGTCAAGAGGTCACAGATGACGTGAGCGAAACTACGCCCCAATGTTTACAAGTGTGGAGAAAGAGGACTGTTCAGACGTTGTTGTCTGTCGAATGATACAAATTAATGTCTTTGTGTCAGTGTATTGTTTAAATGGTCCGCAAATGTGCGTTTTATATATGTAACACGTGACTTTTCGTCGGCATTACGCAATTATGTGAGGTCGTGCTGGCGCGTCACAGGACCGGAGATAGACGAGAAGTTGCGGTTTAAAAATGCATATTTTTTCTTGTCAAAAATGACTAGCGTTTCGCTAGATAAGACCCTTATGCCTCGTTTGGGATCGTTTAGAGTCCTTTGAAACACCGCTGAAACTGCAATTTTAAACTGCATCAAAACTGTTATGTTGGGGTCCATTTAAGTCCATTAAAATGAGAAAAATCCTGGAATGCCCCCCTCAAAAAACACAATTTCCTCTCGACCGAACACAGAAAGACACCAACATTCTGGACGACATGGTGGTGAGTAAATTATCTGGATTTTTTAAAGAACCCTTTAAATTACATATCCTTAGTGAGTGCGTTTACTTGCACATAATAAGCGAATATCTATTAAAATCGGTTTATTATAGAAACCTTTTTTTTGGCTTGTTAATGCAGAACAATAAACCGAAAGCTATACTGTTGTATCTCTTCTCATGTCTTTTCCAGAACCTGTTAATGTAACACAAGTTTTAAATTTCGCAGTTTCTCAGTCAACAGAGCAGACTTTTATGCGTTACTGTACACTTTCTTCCATTTGTGACATTTATCTTTTACACTCGGAGACGTGCACACATAGACAAAACTGCAAGGAAGCCAGTTAAGACGTTTACATGCAACATAAAAGCAGAAATCTACCTAGCTAAACTCTGCAGGACAGAGTTTGGACACCCCTGCTTTAAGGTTTCTAGATATTAATGCAATCTGAAAGGCATGTCTTGAAAGGTTTAAAGCTGACATTATTGCTATAAATTCATTTCTGTAGGAAGAAAGTAAATGGGATGTTTACTTTCAAAACCCTAATGCTGAGATAATCACAACGAAGCTGTCACCCGAAAAAAATGTGGTGTAGACAGACAAGACATTTATTTTGCACTAGGTAGGACAAAGCAGTTAATATGCTGTATTAAAATATATATGCTGTAGTTACTTTGTGTGTGTGTGTTAGGTTTACCCTAGAGTGATATATTGCTTTTAAAAAGTCGGTAGAAATAGTAAGAGATAATGTTAGTGGGCCACAAATTGTCTGGTTATGATATTATGATGAAGGAGGGTGTAGTACAATATAAATGCAAATCGCAGGCCTGCAGCCCGACATAATGAAACGGCAAAAGAATATTACATACAAAATCAGCTTAATGTAATAAAGGAAGGATTAAAAAACTCAACAACCAACTGACCTTAGGAAGAGAGGCCCTAGATCCTGAACTCTGAGTGGTCATGGTCAGCACAGTAGTGATGCCCAAACCTACACGAGCAGGGGCGGCGTCCATGTTGATCCAGAAAGACACCCAAGACAAAATAACAATCAGGAGACTGGGAATGTACATCTGGATCAGATAATAACCCATCTGTCTCTCCAGGTGGAAACGAGCCTCTATACATGTGAACTTCCCTGAAACAGAAAAAGTACATGGGTTTTATTGTTGCCTGTCTGTGACGTGACAGCACATCTGCGGTGTTTTGTCATTGCAGATTTATTAATATATACCTTATGGTACTTCAATATGAACAGTGTAATGAATATAAATTAAATAAAATAAATACATAAAAGGTAAATACACGTACAAACAGAAGCACTGACACCACAACTCAAACAAAAAGCGCAAACCCTTCATTTGAATTACGATCTCTGCTGATTGCAAACAGCCAAGCGAAAAACAAAAGAGATGCAGCATTAAAAATACTACATCTAATGTCTATTTCTCCCAAGAGACACAAGGGAGTGCAACTGAAGGAGAACAAACTGGACTGAAATGAGGCAGGACTGCAAATCAAAATAGATCGCTGCTAATAAATCTGAAAAAAACGACACTTTAATTTCCCGGTTAATGCTTGACTGGGGAGCGGCAGAGCCTGTGCACTCGGCACTGAGCTGGATGTTCAGTGTTTGTGCTATAAGAACATGTTTACGCCAAGAGAAGCGAAAAGAGAGATAAACAGACACAGTATGAGGATGATGAGAGTTTTAAGGCGTCCCCAGAGTCTTCAATGGATTTCGATGTGCACAATAGTGAGGTCAGAGGTGATGTGCAAAGCAGACACGGCAATGCAATACAATCTGTGTTCAAATGAGATAGCATAGATAACATTGAGTGTTTTGGTTTTATTATCAATCACTATATTTGAACACTGCATGCTACTGAAAGCTTTGCATTCATGATATAGACTTTATTGAAGCTAGGCTGGCACAGCATGTCGCCAGAGGTGGAAAGTAACGAATTACATTTACTCGCCTTACTGTAATTCAGTAGTTCTTTTTGTGTACATCTACTTTTTGAAGTAGTTTTTAAAATCTGTTATTGTCGACAAATTTTTTTTTTTTTAAGTATTGTACTTCACTTAACTTAAATCATATCCGTTGTAAGGTGAAAAGGCGCGCACTAAACTCACAAAAAGAACCGTGGAGTGGACAAGACAGATGCCAGTGATGTAGACCCTGAATTTAATTCTTATGAAAGAAACCCTTGGCCATATTTAAGCGACCACTTTGACTACAAGTGCAAGAAAGGCAATAGCTTTATTATGCAGTGTTAGCTGTGTTTGCCCAAGGTGACTGAACTCGCATCTTACTGTATTAACACATGACATCAAACCTGCGCAAGCATGTTGAGATAAGTTTTTACTGTTCATTTGCATGATGTGTCAATCATTTTGACACCATGCCAACTTAAGAACGTCCTCGAGAATGTGCAGGGTCATTAAATGCAAAGATGAGGGGGGGGGGATAAAAGTCTTACACATCAGGTGCCTAGATCAGGAAAACTAGATCGAAGACGATAAACGTGTAAAGAATAAAAGTATATAGTCATGGCACTTATCTCATATGTTCAGTATGCTAATTCTGTATATATAGTTGAATAAAATAATGCATGTTACGAGCAATAAATCAATTACAGCCTTACTATAGTGATTGTATTTACTAGTTGCTGACCTCATATTTTTGTCTCAAAAGTGCATAACTCACTTGTAAATATCATTAAACAAATCCAAAAATGTTTCTTAGTTATATTTATATATATTTTTTTTACTTTAATTGTAAAGGTGTTCCTTCAATTAAAAACAACTGAAGTCTGAGATATATGTTTCCTTTTTGAACTATACTAGAACCCCCCACCTCACCCCGCTGTAAACAAAAAAAAGGAGTAAAGTTAAAATGACTTACTTTTAGTGGACTTTTACACCAGTAATTATACTTGTACTTAAGTAAAATATTATTAAATTAACGGTACTTTTACTTGAGCAGAATACTCTTTCCATCTATGCATGTCGCTAGCAACAAAAATGGAAATAGTCACTCGATAATCTTTATTGTAACCATCTCATCTTAAGCATGTCATGCTATTAATGGTAACACATGTGACCCTGGACCACAAAACCACATTAACCAGCATGGGTATATTTGTGACAATAGCCAACAAAACACATTTTTTATATGAGTCAAAATTATATATTTTTAATGCAGATTTATCATGATCCATGAAGATATTTTGTACATTCCCTACTGTAAATATATCAAAAACTTATTCATTTTTAGTAATATGTGTTGCTAAGAAATACATTTGGAAAACTTTAAAGGCGATTTTCTCAATATTTAGAGTTTTGCACCCTTAAGCACTATTTGGACAGGATTAGTTTTCCAAACAACGTTTGAGTTTCAACATGTCCCCCACAACGTCTGTGATTTTATGTACAGATTCGGACAGGACTAAAATTTTCAGGCTGCCGCTATTCCAGAGATGGGAGTGTCTGTTTCACGCTTTTGGGCGTTGCAGAAGATCACATGCTCTTGATAAGAGTGTTTGCAATGTTTGATATTTTGCTTTAAATGTAAAATTATTACAGAACATATCATTTATGAATTTAATTTTAACAAATCAAAATAATTTATACAAATCCTACTAAAGTAGCCTATGTGTTTTAAATAAATGGCTGCTTATAATAACCCAGAGAAATGAAGAAATAATGATTAATAAAAATGTATTATCTTTATTAATTAACATTACCATTCCGGAGTTGAACGAAATAAGGTTGAGTTTCTTACCTTATACTGATATTACAGTGGTCAGTCTTAGCAGTGTTTGATATTCGGCTCGTCTTGATTTAATTATTTTATTTTGCCGAATTGAAAAAACATCCATATGAATAAACAGGACTCGGGAAGTACAATATATGCACGTTAATAAGACCTTACGGCAGATCACGTTGGCCAAAAAACGAAAAGAACCACGTTTTCAAAAGATATTGGGGGCAAACACAGACATTTGCATCCAGACGAATGAATTTTTACAGAGGTCATCAGAGAAAAACAGACATGGCCGATTCGGACGGGATTAAAAACAGAGGACCTATGAGAAGCACAATTTTCTCAAAGGTCCCATGTAAAACTAATCCCGTCTAATAAGGGCTTTAGATTGCAGAAATGCAAAGTATTTATTCAGTTTTCAGATGATTTATTAATTCCAAATTTCTGGTTTTGTGGTCCAGTGTTACTGTCAATGACGTTTATTGTCAAACCTGATCCCTGAAATGTAGTGCAGAAATCGTATAGTCTATTATGGTGGTAGCATTATAATGTTTTATCTTTACTTCTGGAGTATGAGATAGATGACCAATCTTGTTTTGTGTCTCGTTACAAAAAATTACACAAAGTTGGAAAGAAGGTGGTTAATGAGAACAAAATTGTAATTTTTTATGATTTTTTTGTAAAAAAAAAAATGCCAATGATAATTATTATTAAAAAAAGAAAAAATCTGCTCCAACTGTCCGTTCTGTTTTGCCGTGCTTCTAATTTCGATCTGAACTAGTCTGGCCTTCAGCATTTTTCCAGTTTATCTGGAGTGTAAAATGTTTTGACTGTTGACGTTGACAGAGCAGATGGTATTTAACTCAATCGAAAGCTCATGAAGAAGAATCAGAAATATGGTCCCTGTCCTTTAGCTAAACCTGTGAACCGAACTAAGTCATTTATAACAGTTTGTGATCGCAGCCATATAAGAGTATTGTGTGTGTGCGTTATCCGCTCAGCTGAACAGACAGAACAGTTTCACAGAGAAAATAACATGAGATTAAATGACACTAACCTGTGTTATAGTGCTTGGTACAATAACGCAAATCCTTCTCTTCTTTCAGTATGAACTGTGGTAACGTCAGTCCATCTGCCACCTGCACAGCTCCTTTTTCATCCCACTCGAATATAAGATCATTCATGGTATAGCCGACTAGTAGAAGAGAGAGGAAACAAAAGACTTTAAAGTGAGGTCAGACGATGCTATTTTAATAAACCATTTTGTTCGCAAGGGACTACATCATTTTCGCTAACAATGTTGACAGGGTGTTGTATAAAAACGTGTTGACAGGGTGTAAAAATCCCCCATCAACAGTTTTTGTTCCAAGACTCATAAAGCAAAATAAGCACAAGACAGGACATTGTTTACAATGGAAAAGTTAAGCATTACAAAACAAAAATATCCTTTAATTTGGCAAATATACAGAAATATAACAGTGGTGTCAGGGACCAGAAGCTTCTCCCTGCTGACTGCTGAATCTACTTGAAGGCTCTCTTAAATCACTATGCTCTTCATCTCCTCGTGCCAGCCAGTACAACATCCATCTCTGCACCACTGAATAAATACACTCCATCTGGCTGAAAGGATCAGGGCATACTTACAGCTCTCCAACTGCATTATACAGGTCTGCACATCCATAGGGAAATTCTTCAGGTCCATGGGACAGGCCAGAATCAGTGTTATTCTGAGAACGACAAGATCCACTATCAGCAATGAATATGCAACAAATAAAATAAGACTGCTCTTCTGTTTCCTTTTCTTTTCCAGCAGTAAAACTGATGCATTTAAACAAGTTCTGTGTGATATATCGACTATTCAATATTATTGAGAAATTTGTGCGGAAGATAAACATTACAGAATATCGTGAATATTGAATCCAATTGTTGAAAATTAGGATTAATGTGCCAAAGATGACATCAATAGGCAATTTCGCTCCTTTTATGCTTCAAGAGTTGTGCAATGTAACTCGTCATTATCAAAATGGCAACAGCAATCGACAAAAGTATGGAAAGAGACACAGGGGTGAATGATGAATTAGTACCCCAAATTAACATAAAATCTGTAATATTGTGACGCCTTGGTTTTTAGAAAACAGACACTATTAAATACCATAATTTGCAAGCTGTGCAAGAAGACAATTTAAAAGGTTGTAGTATAATCTCTTATCACCTCAAACTGCCTTTACACGTGCTCATTTAATAAAAGTCATCACTAGGTCAAAAAAATCAAGTATTTATTTAATCAGAACAGATGGGCCCATGGTTAGTGCGCTGACGTACAGCACCGGTACCCTCACACTGGCCCGAGATCAATTCCCGTCTCAGAGGTCTTTGCTGATGCTGCTACCCTATTTCCACCAAACACTTTCCTGTCAACTCTCCACGGTCCAAATAAAGGCATAAAAGCATCTTAAATATACCTTAAAAAAAGTTTTTATTTTATTTTAGTGCAATAGAAAAAATATTATAATATTATAATAGTATATAGCAAAAATTTAGAAGGATAACAAGATATTAAATCTGAGGTATATCGCCCACACTGTAAAACATGCAGCATGAAGTTAAAACTAAGGCTGTGCAAAAAATTGCCTGCGATTCTCATGTGTGTTTCATCAGTAAAGCCGGTTCGGTGATTAGTATTAAATCGGCATCAGCTGCTTTCAGATGGTGCGGCATTTACCACACAGAGCCGTAGTTCACAGAAAAGCTAGGCAAAAACGGGTTCATAATCAAGAAAAATAATCGACTCCGATAATCTAAGGAATTTTGCCTAGTTTCTCTGTGAGCTACGGCTTTGTGTGGTAAAGGCCGCTCCGTCTGAAAGCAGCTGATGGCGATTTAATACTAATCACAGAACCGGCTTTACTGATGAAACACGCATGAGAATCGCAAGCGATTTTTTGCACAGCCCTAGTTAAAACAATTTGGTTTTGCAAGTCAATTCAACCTACTATTTTAAGTTTTGACTTGTAATAAGTTGACATAACTTAAAAAAACAAATTTGATTAGATAAAGAAACATAAATACGTATCGTCGCTGTCCGATGAAAACCACGTATGTCCATTTTGCAGATTTTGAGATTTTTCGACGGATTGAATGTACAGGTCCATTTCCGTATACAGTATGCTTCACATATCTAAATATGCCAATGAAAACTTGTGAAATCATGTCATCTGATTTTCACGTATATCCATTTGGTGTCAAAGCTGTCAATCCCGCCGCGTATCTCCTGCCCTGTGGAAGCATCTCCGCGGTCTCGTGAAGTTTCATCGGAGCTCAGCACTGGATAGCTAAATAAACATGACAATGACTTTCCTTCATCGAGGTAAACGTTTCCCCCCTGACGCCAGACGTACGTCTAGGAGTGACCAAATTACGGTAGGACTGTGCAAACAAAGTATCTGTCTAGCATTACCATGTCAGTGTATTAATTCATTGTCCCTTCATAGTTTGCAAGAGACATTTAATAAATTTATAATTAATATTAAATAAACTAAGCTTATTTAATAAACTAAGACGTAGGCTATTTAATAAACTGAACGTATTCATCTGTCAATATGAAATGCGACTTGGCCATTCTAATTAATGATCGAAAGAACGCGTATCGACCACCGTTACTGTAAAATATGCACATATGTCCATTTAAACTCAATTTTGGTCAAACGTGGATTATATCATTACACTGGCAAGAATATGGTTACATGTGAAGATGCCGTACCAAGTATGACAACGCTACATTTAACTGCTTTTGAAATACGGTGTTTTTTTTTCACTTCCTGAAAAGTAACCGTTTTGGACATACGTGAGTTTCATCGGGCAGCGACGGTATGTTGATTTGATATAATTTTTTACAGATTCGAGCTGTCTTAAACTATGACAAAGACTATGTTAGTTTCGTAGTGAACTACCTTCTAAGATCCTAAAGCTAGATACGAAAAAGAACAGCTCGCTGCAGAGCCTGGATGAGCAGATCTCACTCAAGGCTATAATAACGTCAGGGGATAGTGGTTATTTACTCGAATTTTTCAATCTAACTCCTGGCACAAATTAAAGGGAGTTCAGGGCTGAGCCCAAACTGATCTAAAGGGTTCATTTGATAGTGTCAAGTTAAGAGACGTGACCTTCCTTTCACACACTCCACATCGCAATTCAACAACTCCAGCCTTGTAACGCTAGAATGATAAGATATAAAGTAGATTTGAAAAATGTGCTAGAAAACACCCCTAGATGCTTTGAGCAATCATAATGTATTATTACATAATTTCGAACTCTACCACACAATAAACAAAATCTGTGCTTTCTAAATAGTGTATGATTTGATTAAGATTTTGATGTGGTTTACATTTAGCAGGAAAGCTTATAATAGCCAAATGAACTGTATTGTTGTAAGTGCAAATTTTAAGTGAAACAATTGAATGTTCATTGTTCAGTGGACTTTTTAGGCATGATGTGCCTACATACAAACTTCAAACTATACTAAAAATAAACCTATTTTAAAGGGACACTCCACTTTTTTTGAAAATAGTTTCATTTTATAGCTACAATAGAGTTTAACATTGGATTTTTACCGTTTTGGAATCCATTCAGCTGATCTCCGGGTCTGGCGGTACCACTTTTAGTAAGCTTAGCACAATCCATTGAATCTGATTGGACCATTAGCATCACGCTCAACAATAACCAAAGAGTTTCAATATTTTTCCAATTTAAAACTTGACTCTTCTGTAGTTGCATCGTGTACTAAGACCGACATAGAATTGAAAGTTGTGATTTTCTAGGCAGATATGGTTGGGAACTGTGCTCTCGGACTGGCGTAATAATCAAGGACTTTGCTGCCGTGGCATGGCTGCAGGAGGCACAATGATATTATGTAGTGCACGAAAATAGTCCCCTGATATTGGAAGTAACCAAGGGGACTATTTTCAGCTGCTGCGTAATATCATCGTGCCTCCTGCAGCCATGTTACGACAGCAAAGTCCTTGATTATTACGCCAGAATGAGAGTATAGTTCCTAACCATATCGGCCTAGAAAATCCCAGCTTTTGGTTTTCTGTTGGTCTTAGTAAACGATGTAACTACAGAACAGTCAAGTTTTAAATAGTAAAAATATCAGAACTCTTTGGTCATTTCTGAGTGCAATGCTAATGGTCTAATCAGATTCAATTAATTATGCTAAGCTATGCTAAAAGTGCTACCGCCAGACCCGGAGATCAGCTGAATGGATTCCATAATTGTAAGAATCAAATGTTTAACTCTAGGGGAGCTGGAAAATTAGCATATTTAAAGAAATATTTGAAAGTGTAACAACTATACACATTGTTTCGGATATTAATTATAGAACTGATTCATATAATCACCTTATACTGTATAAGACATTCCCGTTTTTTGAAATCCTCAAAAGCTTGTTGTCAGTGGTGACCTCATGGAAATTGGCGCCCTTTTCATTGGCAAAGAACAGATCGGGTTTCCAAATGGAGTCCAACATAGAGGGATCAAGGTCAAGGGAGTCATCAGGATACTCGCTGTAAGCCAGCCGAGGGTCATTCCACTGCTGTCTTAGAAAAATGTTCACTCTGTAATCCTGTGACACACAAAGACAGCCATGTCAATACATCAGAGCAGGACCACTGCTAACATCAGCTGCAATTTCACAGGCACTTGTGTATTTATTTATTTATTTAGCATGTGTGTCTAACCTTAGTCCAGGTATGTTAGACCTCAAGTCACAACATATTCAGCTCAAAGTAATTGTATTTGCGCAGACTCAGATCAGTGACATTTCACATCACCAACTTTGCCATAATTGTCAATCTCTTCAGAAGCATATAAGCAGTTTTATCATTTCGGGGAGACCATTAAAATGTCTAGCCAGTAATGTACCTTGGTATGACTTGGGATGATCCACACGCGGGAAAAAAATAGCGGATGACCTTTGCGACGGCAATCAGCTACAACATGCGAGGACATTTCAGGGCAATTATCCTAATGTAAGGTGAGCAGTCTGCCCCCAGAATTTTAAGCTATTTTGATGGAGGAGAATCATGGGTCTCGGGTTATTAGATTTGCCTCTCAGAGAGCACAGCCACCGTAGCACGAAAAAGAACAAGTCCCATCGATTTCACAATGTCAATATTTCTCTCTTATGATAAACAACCCAAGGTCATTGAAACAAAATGAACCCTGCTAAGATCAAAACATTGCGGCTTCATTACGGATGGTATTATCTCCCCATTACGCAGGTTGAGTAAACAGTATCATTCTCAATCAAACGCTTGTTCTACTTCAGCAGATAAAACGTAGCAAAAAACGTTAATATCGCAAAATTAGTAAACTTACTCTAATGTTAGTATCTGACATTCATTACTACAACCAAACTTGGATCACAAACAGGACCCCTGGAGTCAAATGGCACCCTTCAAACATACAGCTGGTTTCCGACAAAACGATTTTGCAAACAAGCAAGGAAGTGGGCACACATTCATCAGCACACACACACACACACACTATTTTTTCTGATTTGATCTCTCTAGGCTAAAGAGAGTGATTTATGGCAACAACCCACTCATAATGCGATTCAAGCCCAAGGCCAGATCCTTTCCTGGCGGTGACATATTAGAAAAAGTTTGGCGTCTTGCACGACTCTGGCGTGCCCAACTCTGCTAACAAACGACGGACTCTGAAATGTACACGATCTCTTACTTTCTGAAGAAAATGAAAGAGTTTGTGATCTAATTAAATAGGCACTCGCCTTTCCCTTGGGCCTTATATCTTTGAAAAAGGGTAAACAATTAGGACAGCGAAGAGCCGGGGGAAGCGCCTGTCCGAGCGGTGGCCGGAGCAGGTCACATCATTACTGGATAAAACATTGTTCTCGGTTGCCTATAAGCACTAAAGATTTATCGATATTGCTGGAGTTACCTGCTACTTTCCCTGCATCTAGACGCTGCCTGCTCAGTGTGAACAAGAGCACGAGCAACTCGGATCAATTCGGCTGGTTATGGAGGAAAGAAAGAGTGGAAAACGCTGCATTTGTTCTGCTTGAGGGAGTTCTGCAAGATGAAGTTTTGGCTTTGCTCAGCTTGTGCAAAATAGGAAATCTTGGTCTATCAAGCCTTTGGTATTCCCAGGGTTAAGATATTTTTGGATTGGAAACAGGCACGTGCAGCCTTGTGGTGGTGGGGGTGTTTAGATGCATCAGCACCTGCCCTTTTGGCTTTTGATGCACTTTTTTAAGGCAAAATTGTGTATTTTTTGTAATTAAAATCCCTTTTGTAAAAGCCTGACCCCTTTAAATAAAAGGAATGAACAATAATTTAGCCGTAAATAAAATGACCCACGTGATGACCTTTCACCTGACAACTGGGGCGATCCCTCACATCTTAAGTAATTTAGCACACTACAAGGATACCGTTAATACTGTCGAAACTGCCGGTGAGTGGGGTTCTCAGCATAACTGTATATGAACAGACTGGTCTCATTGAAAGTCGTGTTATAGTCACGCAAAATTTTATTAATTTATTTGTGTCCGTGGCACGAAATTTCTTTTCATGCCTTGAGCATGAATGTCTTTTTCGTGACACTCACACGAATTTCTATAAATTTTTGTTTCATTTTATGTATTGTTTTCTCATAGTTTTTTTCCCTATTTTCTTACCATTGCCCTTGGGGTTGGGGCTGTTACATTTTTAGACATCCTAACCCAAACCCCAACTCTAAACCCAACCGTTTTAAAAGCAAAAAAAAAAAAAAACGTAGAATCCAATACATAAAAGTACATCCTAACCCAAACCCCAAGGGTCCTATTTTAACGATCTAAGCACAGAATGGGCGTGTCCAATGCAACTTTTGCTAATTTAACCACGGGAAAAATGGTTTGTGCGCCAAGCACACGGTCGAAAAGGGTTGTTCATATTCCCCTAATGAGTAATGGGTGTGTTTTGGGCGTAACGTGCAATAAATCAATGAGAGTTTTATCTCTCATCCCCTTTAAAAGCCAGTTGCACTGGTGCTATGTCTAATCCCTATTTAGATGACAGACTGTGTAAACTGATAAATTAAGTGGAGGAAGAAGACCCCCAATTTAAGAATAATGTTAAATAAAACCTTTAAAAGCCTTTATCTTTCAGTCATAGAAGTACAAATAACAGGCTTTTAATTGCTGTAAATGTATTGATATCCTACATAATAATTGTAATCTCATAAAATTATTTGCAAATATGCAAGAAAAGGTTTGTACTCTAAAAATACAAACAAGAGATAAAGAATTTACAAACGTGCGGAGAGCCAAAGTGTTTCTGCACTCGGACAGTGCCATGGGATTTTTAAAAAGCATTACTTAAAATGTTTCTCATCTCATCATATCCACAGGTACAGAGTCAACATAAATCCGTCAAATCAATAAATTTAAAAATAGATGCATTTGTTTAAAGCAAACCATTTATTTACTTACCAGGCTACAGGTGAAGCAGCAGGTTGTCGTCCCGTTTATAGGCACACATTACTAACGCGCTCATTAAAAACAAAAACACTATTGTGCCATTGACTTTAGACTTTAGAGCAGGTTTTTGTTGGTTAATGGCGTAGTCTATTTTGGTTGCCTCAAAATAGCAACGCGCCAACAATGCGCCTGAACACAACTCGTTTTCAGACCAGAAAACCCATGGGCGCAAATGCATTTGCTATTTAAACAACGTAGCGCTAAACGTAAAATTAATAATTGCACCGGGTTGAAACTAGCAAAAGACACTCGCCGGGTGTATGATAGAGCCCCAAATCTATCCCCAAGTGGCAATGATTTAAAAATAGGGGAAAAAAAAGAAAACAATACATAAAATGACACGAAAAAAAGTTGTGCCACGGACACGAAAAACTGTTTATAGAGATTTGTGCAAGTGTCACGAAAAAGACATTTGTGCTCAAGGCACGAAAAAAGCTAAATTCCGTGCCACGGACATGAAGAAATTGATAAAATTTGGTGTAACTATAACACGACCTTCCGTGAGATCATGTTGATATGAAAGTATGAATAACATTTTTTTTGTTATTATAGTATTTATTTAAAAAATATGTACATTTACCATAACACAGGTAAAGCCTATCAATCATGTTTTATTATCCTTATCATTCAAAATAAAAAATCAGGACACGAACAGAATTATATTTTAAATTTAACAAAAATGTTCCATGCACCCCTTTTATATGCTGAGCACCTTCCCCTCCAAATGTTTCTGCCCGACCCTGCTTAGATATCAATTACTTTCAATAGGGTTAAGAAATAATCACTCATAATACGGCCCTGTATATTGATAAAAGCATTAAAAATCATGGAACACTGGATGCACACATGGATCAATAATAATCAATAGCTTAAAAGTTCAAAATTGTAAATATTCAAATCATAGACTTTACATCATGGGTCATTTATCCAATACGCTCCCCCATCACACACATATTACCCATCACTTATACATTTTAAGAGATCTGTGCACTCACCATTGTTGTTTCAGCAATGGATCCAAAACTGTTAATAAAAATGTTGCATGTTACGTTCACAGGTGGACCTGCGGAAAGACAAAAAAGAAACAAAACATACAATTAAAATGACAAAAAAGTTGATTGATTTTAATAACCTTTAATGCATAAAAATACTATTACTAACTAAAACTTACCTGTGTAAATATTGTTATAGACATTAAACAATGAATACAATGTTTAAGATATATGTATCATCTTGGCTTTTATCAAATAAAGACACTGTTACAGTACATGGAGTAGATTATTTGTCAAAGTAAAATATTAATGATACATTAAAGGCCAAAGAAAAACTTTTCTTTCAAAGGCCGGAACACCATATTATCACACCGATGAAAAACCAAACCCTTGAAAGAAATCTGAGCGTGGGGAACCCAATGTTCTCCCCACTCCTGTTCTAGGAAATATCATAAGTAAATCTCTTTGCTGGGGCACAATGAGACGTATAAATGAAAAACTGCAGTCACGGAGACAGATGTACACGGCTGGTCGGAAACCATAAACCAAAATAAAAAACCGATCCATCACATATGGCTGTGTGAACACAGGGAGTGGGAGATATTCTGAGTGACACGCTGCTCATGCCCTCGTAAAGACCCTGTCAGACGGCTCCACACTTCTCATGCAGTTAGATACAGAGCTGCTGAACAGCAGCAAGAAAAGCTTGCAACCCATTTCTTCGGCCACACGTGGCATCTTACAGTGCTGAATGCGTCGATTATTGGACAGGGACATATTGCAATCTGCAAAGTCTTTGAAATTTTTTGTGAGGTGTAAAATGAGGTGTAACCTGTCCAAAGAATAATAATCACCTGCAAATAAATCCCAAGTCACAGCATATTCGTGATGCCAAAATAGCTTTGCTGTGTGTACTAAAAAGAATTAATTTAATTGTAGGCAGTGGTTTTAACACATTTGAAATATGCATCCTTAAAATGTCTGATACTGAAAAGCAAAACACTAGTGAACAATGGCAGAGACTAACACACCATATCTGACTTAAATTTAAATTACATTTATTATTGAATGTTCACAAAGAAAGCAGCACTTTGTCATGTCCACAATAATTGCTTCTCAAGTAAAACATCATAGCTTAACCAAAAGCTCCAATATGACTGAAAGTCCCAATGTCACCCTAACAGAACACTGAACACCAGCAAATATTAATTGTTCATTCTTAAAACTTTACTTAAAGCTGCAATCAGTATTTATTTTGGCTTAAAAAAAATCCAGCCTGATTCATACATATCTTACGAGTTGGCTAATTTGTATGATTTCGTACGAAGTGAATCATACAAAACATTTTATTATCATAAAAAACAATAATGAAACTCCGCCCCTAACCCCAACATCACAGGGGCAAAAGCAAACTTGATCGTACGAATGAATACGAATTAGCCAATTCGTAAAATACGTATGAATAACCATGCGATAGCTTTGGAAATCAGTTATTGAGCAAGTACATAAACAATCAGTGTTAAAAACTATATCACTGCGGTAATAACGAATAATAATTGATCATTTAAGATGTTAAGTCAGATTTAACGCATATTGTAACTTTACTTTGGGTCTCTGTTTGTTTAAAGGTGCTCTAAGCAAATTCACGTGTTACCGGTATCACCGTGTGGGAGGGGCTTATAAATGCGTATGCAGACGTGCGCATTTTACTTTCACTTTTGAATTACGCAACTGTTTAAATGCAGTGCTTGCGTACCCTGCAATAAATTGCGTTTGATTTTGCGTTCAATGCGAGTGCAACAGCTGGTTTAATTAAGTGCTTGAGTCAATGTGCGCAGGTAATTCACACAGAACCCGCCAGTCCCAAGCAGAGCAACCGGCAACTTCTCTATAAAGCGCTGCTTGAATGATGGGTTTATTATTTTTCTTGATAAAAAACACAACAACAAAACAATCTTGCTTATATTAAACATCATATATGTATATTATAACAAAAAAAAATAAGCACGCGGCTCTGCCATCGTCTGGTCAGTCAGCTCGCCTCGCACACTCTAATAGGGATAAATGAAATCTGACACCGGCTGCTCTGTGATGTGACGCGCGTTCAGCTCCGCTAAATTCAGGTAGCAGACACATTCAGTTGTTAGTGTTTGCTCTCTCTAAAGAAACTAAATGATTTAATTACAAGAAAATATCAAAACGGCGGGAAAAGACGGTGTCGCGGTCAGCAAGTGATCTAACCGGTAAGAGGCTGAAGCACCGGTTTCACCGACCATCGCGACAAGCCTACAACAAAACCAAAGTGGTCAAACCCCACGAAACATAACAAAGTGTCCCAGCCAATAAACGACAAGAAGGATTTGGGAGTGGGAGTTGGGCGCGTTCATGACTCTTTCAGGAAGCACGGAAAGGAGGGGGAGGAGTTGGCTACGCTGCATTTTGTTTGACAACACTTCGAACGTCAACAAGAAGTGACATCACACAGATTCGCTTAGAGTGCCTTTAATGGTCTGACTAGTGGCTAAGGGCGCACTCACATTATCCAAACCAAACCAAACTATGCCCCAGCGCGATTGTCACCCCTCCCTACTCCCCCAGGTGCTCGCACTCACACTGTACTTTTTATCGATCCGAGTCCGGGCGCGTTTTCGTCATTAAGATGCGATTGTTTTGAAAAAAGCAGGAAGTAAAGCTCTCACTGAACACTGGAACCCACCGTAATGATAGGTCTGTGTTTTTTATTCGGAGTCGTTTGGTGCGCGATTACAGACAGCCCTCTCACGTCATCATATTGCTTGGTTGATCTGTCACGTGCGCAGCTCGGACATTCACGTAACCCCGCTGCGCGCATCAAAAGGTTTTTGCGGAGGCAGATGAAGGTGAGTGGTCGCGCAACTGACGTCTTCACCTTTTGAATCGCGCTCAGGCGCGATTGCGCTCACACCACAGCCTTCCGCGCCTGAGCGCAAGTGAACCGCGCTCCGGCCCACCTCTGCAACCCGGCCGCGGCGCGATTAACCAATCCGCGCCCAGGCGTGGAACAGAGCGATCACACTAGTCAAACAAACCAGGCTTTGGGGGTCAAACGCGCCCGAGCGTGGTTTGGTATGGATAGTGTGAGTGCACCCTAAAATGAACTCTGGAACAAATACCTCGTCGAAAATAACAAATGTTTTGATTTCCTAAAGACAAGGGGAGACGGCGATCATGGATCATTGCTATGTGAAGGGAGGTTTGGCAGCCGGTTTGTAGTTAACATTGTATACATTATAGGACACATTTTACACAGTAACGTTACCTCAGTGTAGTTTTTGATATGCTTTAGCTGTGAAATATGAACTTAAGTAATCTACCTGTTGTTTATTTTGCTTGTAGTATAAATAAAATACTCTAAAAGGACTCTGTTGTTATTGATTCTTAGCGAAGTTTACCGGAAGTTAAGTGTGTTCCACGAAAGCGTTTGTTTATGTTGTTACGGCTGAAACCATCTATATGACTGTGTGATGTTTTTAATATGCTTTAAGACAAACCATGTGCAAATTCATCATTTAAAACCATTGATGAGTTTCCCAAAGATAGTCTCATTCCCAGACACGGTTTAAAATCGCGTTAGTTTCCAACGTCACAAACATTTAACCAATCACATCATCACAGTTAAACAAGTGTATCAGTAGTTCGAGCCATAGATATTATGTATGGGTGTCGCATAGACTCACGCTGAAACAATCGCAGCACAGCTGCTTCAGCTCTACTTCTACTGATGCTCAAAATAAATAAATAAATAAATAGTGCTGCAAACGCACAGTTCATGTATGCATTGTGTAAAACCGGACTTAGCAGTTATGTGTCCGAAACTGCAGAATGTAGCATCTATTTACATATATATCTATGGTCCGAGGTAGTGCAAAAGTCAAGGCGGGGACTAATCCACATATTTATATCTATGGTCCAAGCTGTGTGATTGAGAAAAGGCGGGGACTAATTTGCATATACATAGATCCACGTATACTAAATGAGGCAGGGTGTAGAGTTACATTCAAGCTGTTTTAAAGAATGAAGAAATGACTGTCACATGAATAACTTTTACATATGAAGAGTTTCATTGCAAAACGAGATAATCACCATTTTTTTAATTATTCAGAAATCTCGTTTTTTGGTTGTGCATTCCAATTAATTTCAATTCAACTGCAGTTGGTTTGTTTTGATTTAAACCTTCACAACTTAAAAAATAGAGCTAAGTAGCACCATAAAACAACATAATAACATGATAACATAATAATAAACATGTTTTGACAAAAATGTTAAAAAATTGATTTATCTCGGATTGCAACGAAACTCTTCATATGCTATTATGCTTCTCAATGATGAGTTTTAATTAATAGATTTATTGACTACAGGGGGACTTTAAGTTCGTAAAGTAACCTGCGATTTTAATCAACGTTGCATACAGGAATAGGGATACAGAGGGAACATTTACAGATTGCAAATGTTCTCTCCCCGTTCATTCAGTTTCATTTACTGTATGAACAAAAAATATTAATTTACAATGCAGAGATTTGGTCAAGTTCTGTAGTACAAATTTAAATGGATTAAACGCAATGGTATGACAAAATACCCAAGAATGGTTCTACATTAGCTCATTATAATTCATTTGAAAGTAAATTATGCAGCAAAAATCATTTGTTTGAGTGTGTACACAATGTTTTAGGCAGTTCTTGTATGAGTCTCTATGCAGAGGCTCAATGGTTCATTGCTCTTGGCACATTCCTTCCACTGGGCATTATATCGGCTGTAATCATTTGTCTGTTTTTGGCTTTCCTTGCAGTATGTGACGCAGCGTAGAGGAAATGTAATGTCCTCACCCTCACTGCAGTTCATTTGTGAGCTCGGCCTCCAATAAGTAGAAAGAGAGAAAGAGAGAGAAAGACAGAGCTCATTATCTGTCACGAACGAATGACTCATCGGCAACAATGATTTGTAGTGCCATGTTTTTGCCAGACAATCTGCGCCCGTCTCTCCTACGAGCACTGCTCTCTGCAGAGGGATGCAACAGCCAGCGGAGGGACATTCTGGTTATTTATATTTTTAACTCAGATCTTAATTTCTGATCTGTCCCTTCACCGTCGTCTTGTAGAGGTGATGGTAGTTTAGAAACCTCACACGTTTCACTGCGCTTCCATTTATCACCCAGACGTAAACAGGACGCGCAAGTCGTAAAGATCAGCCTCTTCTCTCTTAGAGACAAAGACGGAGGACATTTCTACCGTATTAACAAACATTCATTTAGATTCATTCTTATATAATATACAATAAAACATGAATCACAATCTTGCCTACAAACAGACAAACCAGCTCTTTGTGTCAAGAGACCAAATACTCTTTCATAAACCAACAATACAGTTAACCGGTTCATAGTCATTATTAACAAGGTCTGTGCCTAAACTGATCAATACCACAGTCCATCTCTGCGGTAAAACTAAAGAATGATATCGTCCGAATAGCCATTAGTCTGTTTAAAGCTGGTCAGCTTAGGACAAAATGGCGCACGAGATGTTGCACCCCGAGGACTCCCTCAATGCGGGAGCCGAATGGATTTATTGCAAACAACGGGCACTCGAAATGCCTCTCAGGTAAGTGGACCACCGCAGATGAAAGTGTCTAATATAAATAAAGCAAGCCTAATGATATTGCTCATGTATAAAATCGAGCTGCTCTCAGCAGAAATACAATGACACTGAGGCATTAAATATTTATATGGCTTCGGTTGTACCTGTACGGTCCTTCTCACAAAAAACGGAGTGATAGCCACTCCAAACAAAGGAACGGCAGAGTGCCCTACCGGCTTCTTCGTGTTAGCACATCGTTTTCATCACACTTCACTGAATCAACATCACACAAGTCAAATGTCAAGGGCTTCCTCTTACTCCTCATGCACTGACATAAGGGCCAATGCTGAGTAAATCTATTGGCAATCTGAGCTATTTTAGCAGTGATACTGATACTATAAGCAAGCACCAATGAACGAGTGCTATTTTTCAGATTAATTTAATTAACACACACACAAAAAAAGAAATCATACCGCTACCAAACTCAATTTTTTATTGATATTTTGATTCAGGGAAAGTAAGTTTTATGCTAAAGCAATGCAACCTGTGCATCAAAAACAATTATAAACGACACTGACGTGCACGATCGAATGAAATGTCCACCAAAAAGTTGTTTCATTTTATATTCCGTGCATTTTCTACTTTAAACAGCAACAAACAAATCCAGATTGCACAGGAGCCACAGCCATCCATCACTTCAGGTTTGGTTCAGCTGGAGGCGACCCTAACCATTAAGGGGATTGTATTAAAATTCATAAGAGCCAGACAGCCACGGCACGGGCGGGAAGAGCTAGCCGTGCACTGACAGCTAGTTTCAGTGAGAGCATCTGAGTTTGCATTGTCACATGCCTATAAGTAATGACACACTGCTAAATTACCAGGATCTCTTCCTGCCCCTGAGGCTAGCATCACTGATACGGGGAAACATGACAGCCTTGGAAGAGAGAGAGGCTGGAGGGACAGACATAAATCAATAGGCGGGCCATAGCAGCGAGCCCTGAATAGAGAATGAGTTGACTACCATTTGATTAAACTGGTTACCTAGCTTGAGCTGCAAAAGTCATGAGATAAAATGGTTAACATTAAAAAAAAAGATTTGTAGTTAAATAATATAATTCATATTAATAATAATAATATATAAATGACGCTTGCCTTTGTGCCACAATGCTCGGATGTTGTGTGTGGTTGCTAGGATGTTGCTATGCAGTTTAACTAATACTTATATATATGTCACTACATACCGAGCTACTTGTTCGAGCCCACACGCTATGCTATTGTCAGTGCGATTGCTTATAAGCACACATCTTTTCAATGAGCCATACATTCACGCCCCTAGTACAAGCAGTGCATGACATCACACACTACCGTTTGGGGATTTGCTCAAATCCTAATGGTACTGTGATGACTTTGCATGAAAATGACATCAGGTCTGGGTCAAAGCTGCCATTGAATTTCCTGTCTTGTCGTGTTAAAAACAATTAAGGTAACATTGCTTAATATTGCAGATAAATGTGCAGTGACTTCATTCGATGCCCTACATAATATGGTGACTAAATAAGAAAAAACAACGAGTAATGGAAAAAACAAGGAAAACTCTTGCTGTGAGATTTCAGTGGAGTTGTGTTTCTCTGTGGCAGTTCGCTCTGTGGAAACAGATGTGTGAATGAATCTTCTGAGAATCTACTGAATAATTCTCAGTCTAATCAGAAGATTATAACTGCTGCATCCCCAGCAAAATAGTACATATTTTTAAACAGTGCTGTAAAAAAATCTTTAAAATAAGAAATATACTACAGGTGTAAAAGATGTGGTAACATCTACAATAACAATAATCTTGTATCATGTGAAAAGGCAAAACATTAATATTCAATTATACAACAAAAGATTACTAATGGCATCATGCACATCTAAAAGTGCTATTTTGCGCTATCAGATAGGATGTCATTTACAGTACGATTAGATCAGACGCATATCAGATGGCCATTTTAATGAATGCTTTATCAGCATAAGCTTTAATAACTGACAGTACATCTCTGCATCAACCAATGTCTTATTATTCCCAATTAAAACTGTCTGTAAATACTTTACTGTCATTTACCAACAAACACTCTTATTTATTTATTTATTTTTATAAATATATATTTTCATAGCAATGTGACTGCATATTGGTATATGCTATTAAATATAATTTTGGGATCACTTTACAATTAACAATGGTTGAATAGCAAACTAAATAATGATCATGAACTCACAATAAACAATACTTTCGCATTTACTTATTAAAAATCATGGTAACACTTTACAATAAGCTTGCATTTGTAAACATTAGTTGTAAATCAAAGCAATACAGTTTATCATTATTTATTATTCTTTGTTAATGTTATAGTTAAAGGTGACATAGAATGATTGAACGGGGTATTTATCCTTGTTCTGTGATGTGACATGTAGACAAAAATAAATTTGTTTGGGTCTGTAATGCCTTAGAAGCTTCCTAAAAACCTCTCTCAGATAGCTCTTTTAGGGTGGAGGATTTTAAACAAGTGGTTTTGCACCTATTTGGCTCCCCCTACTGGCTTAACTTGCAATCTCATTACTGATTGGCTGACTTTGCTGCCACTCAAAAAATGTAGCCAATTATTTTAAAGTGGAGGGGCAGTGAGATGCCTGTGATGTCATAAGCATCAGTTTTTCAGATTGGGCCGTTTTCTGACTGACATTTCTAAAAGAGGAATTTCTATGAGACTGAGATATTTAGCATATCTAGCACTTTTTGTATGTTTGGGAATGCGGGTAGACTACATTATTCAACAAAGACAAGGTAAAAATGGTTTTTCATTCTCTTTCCCCTTTAATGTCAATAGAATTTTTATGTTAGTTCATTGTTTGTAACTTTTGATAAAAAAAGATTAATAAATTCTGAAATTAACATGAACTAACATTAATAAATGCTTAAGTATTGTGTCTAAATATTGTTCATCGTAAGTTCATGTTAGCTAATTTGTGTATTTTGTAACTACTGTTATTGTAAAGTGGTACCAAAATCACAAAAAAATAAACATTGTGAAATATGTTTATTCACAGTACCTCTATATATTATAGTTCAATGCAGAGGTCTTAAACCTTTTTCAGGCCAATGACCTCTTTATGTATCATTTACATGTATCAAATTAAGACTGGATTTACCTACCCAGTCTCACAAAATTATGTACCTATAGTCACATAATTTTTAAATTCGTGATACTGTCATGAATTTCCACAGTTTTTCGTGATCATATCACGAATTTCTGTGTCATTGTCACGTATTGGTTACTCAGCAGTTTTTTCCTATTTTCAAACCATTTTCGCTTCGGTTTAAGGTTAGATTTGGTGTTTGCATTAGGATGTCACTTTAAGTATTGGTTTATACTATTTTTTCAGATTTATTTTTTATTTTTTCAAAACTTTAAACCATTGTTGCCTGGCATTAGGGTTAGAGTTTGGTTTGGGTAAAGATGTCATTTTATAAACCGAAGCGAAAATGATAAGAAAATAGGACAAAACAGTTGAGTAACCAATACGTGACAATTACACATCAACAGAAATTCGTAATACGATTACAAAAAAACTCAGAAATTCGTGACAGTATCATGAAAAATAATAAAAAAATATAGGTACATAATTTCGTGTGACAGGGCTGGGATTTACAAATATTTAAAGGTCACGTTCTTCCTGATACCATTTTTTTAAACCCTAGTTAGTGTGTAATGTTGCTATAATAGCATAAATAATACCTGTAAAATGATAAAGCTCAAAGTTCACTGCCAGGCGATATATTTTCTTCAATAGAATTCCTCTTTAAAAGCCTACAATGAACGTCCGGTTTGGACTACAGCCCTCTATTTCCTGCTTTAATGACGTCAGTAAAACAGTTCGTTGACTAAACTCCGCCTACAGGAATACGTCAGTCGCCAGCTAAGCTAACAGCAAGCTAAGCTGCTATCGAATCACAGCACACTAAACAAACTACACAATCAGAACTTGTTACGTATTTCTGAAGGAGGGACTTCACAGAACAAGGAAGACATCGGCCTGTTTTGAGGACAGTGAAAACAGCGCTATACAGATAAGTAAATTGTGTGAAAAATACCGCGTTTTTTTACACGTGAAACATGAACACATGTTATATTGCCCACTATAAACACAATCAAAGCTTCAAAATCACAGATAGAACGGGAGCTTTAAATAATATAAATATTGAAACAACCTAATAATGTATACATTTTTGGTATACACAGTTACATACATACGATGTGACATTTTAATTGTACTGAATTTCCTTTTTCAAAATAAATACATGTTTAATTCAAACAATATTTGGAAGACTCCTGGTAATACCGCCACGGACCCCCTGTTAAAAACCCATGGATTAATATATAGTTTTACCCTAATGTTTAAGGGTCACATTGGGTAGTAATAGCTACTAAAGCTGCTATTTTCTAGACTAAATAGACTACCAATATCTCACATATTAGATGGCAATGGTTATTGCTAATTGTATATAAAGTAGGGATGCACCGATACTGATACTGGCATCAGGTATCAGCCTCGATACCACATTTTCTAAAGTACTCGTACTCGTTAAAAGTCCCCCTCTGAGAAATGTCTATCTTTGAGCGGCGTGTAAGGGGTTAATGCCTCTTGTGTTGTCCAAAGAGTTTACAACAAACTGAAAAAATACTTGAGTTGCACTGTCACTGTTTAATTTTTTTATAATTATTTATTCTGTAATATGTTGCATACAACATGCTTTTTATTTTAAATAAATGTTCTTTATTCCAAACTAGTCCCTTGTTTTTTTGTTAAATTATATGACTAAAGCTGTTACCTGTAAATTTAAATAATGTTTTTTATTAAGTACTCGGTATCAGTATTGGCAAGTACTGAAATGCAAGTACTCGTACTCGTATTCCAAAAAAGTGGTATTGGTGCATCCCTAATATAAAGTATCAAGACCAAAAACTGAACAACCTGTGATGGAGAATAATTACTGACCATCATTAGAATGATACACAATGCACATTAATGTATGCATAAAATACTCATTAAACACAACAAAAGCATATTTTACAGCAAACCCATCGATAGCAATAATCTAAGCTGGGTAAAATGATGATTAAACTTATGTGATGAATGCAGAATAATACACAGTAATGTGATTTGTGAATACCACTGCTATGATTATTCATCTGAGAACATTGTAGCCGTGACAAACATTCAGAGGACTCCACATTAGTCTAGATAAGAGAGTGAGCTGGATATGCAATATCCTTAATAAAGCTAAATAACAGGAACTTACAACAATCTGCTGCCGGCACGCAAACCACATGACCAAATCCTCCACAGCTACAGTCTCAAGACAGACGGCATTAGGTGTACCATAGGAGTGGATTGATCAGAATCAGTCAAATATGATTTTATCTAAATGTAATATTTAAATGCACATAATAAATAACTTACAGCATCAATTATGTTTGATTAAAGGTGAGCCAACAAGATTCTTCGCTGTTTTTCTGCTCAGTCAGGTGTAGAAATTCATTTGCTTTCTCCATTCAATTATTTTTAAGCCAAGAATAGCGAAAGATCAATGGCACAGAGACAAAACCATGCGCAGCTACACAAAGCTCAGCTACGGGATGAGTCGGTGCTAAACAAAGCTCCCATTTTAAACCGAAAAACAAATTAAACAACGACCAGAGGCAGCGCACAGATTTTAATAAAAATTGTCATTTTCCGAAGCGAGAGCAAAATAAATGTAATAATCAAATGTACACTATTTTTGCAAATGTCCTGCCTGAAACCAAATAGTTTGATCTTGCATCAGGTGGATGGGCCAGGCAATAATATTTAATACAACAACAAATACAGATCAGATGCATATCCAATGGCCATCATTTAATGTTTTACAAGCCTTCATAATTGACAGTACATCTCTGCATTAACAAATGATGTCTAATTATTCCCATTAAAAACGATACTGTACCATTTACCAACAAACACGCTGGCGTAATGACACACACAAACATTTCAACTCATTTAGCCAAGAAATACTCCAGCTGCCGTATTTTCTCGCCCGCATGAATCAATAAGCTTGTATGAACCTTGATAAATAAAAGAAAGTACCTTTCTTGTGAGTACCATCCGATTTGGAGCCTTGTGGGTCTAATGAAAAAAAGATCAGGATTAATCACATGATATTCTAACAGTAAGACGTTTAGCTTTCATTTTTTCTTTGCGAAACCAACAAAAAACATAAGCAGCAAGGCTCACTTATTTTATTTTACATTTGCCAACACTTGAAGTGTGTGGCAGGGAGTACTGGGTGCTAAGGGCATACTAAGGGCAAGAGCGGGTAAGGAGGGATGCACTTATTCGTCCAAAACTTCAGAGCGGGCAGGACAGAGGCAAAGCACTGAAATGAAGGAAAGGATGGGGGTTGCAATGCATATCTGGTCACGGGAGGCAAAGGATAGCAAAAAGCACTAATAGAAGCAATACACTAGAGAAAGGGAAAATGCAAAGACTACATGTCAAACTGGCTTCACTTAAGTTTCGCACGAAGTGTAAAATTTCTTTTTTTAAATGATCAGATTGGTTTGCCTTTCACTCGGTTGCAGGTATGTGTAATACAAAAGGTATGGGAACGTACCTCAGGACCAGCCCCCCTTATTTATTTTCTTTTATTTATACTCTTTTACGTTGGTCATTTTCCCTACAGCATGTTCTACATCAGGGGTTTTGTAGGGTTTTGTATCACAAACATAAAGATAAAAACCACGTGAACACTTGACCACAAAGAATACAATTCAATCTATTCCGATAGGGCAGCAGCACCGACTGTGTCCGTCATTTGCATACAACTGTAAACAGAAATCACTCATCCAATAAAATGCAATTAACCTGAACAAACATGAAAGTAAATGGGTGATTTAAAGACTTTAAAGAACTGCATGTTCACTAATAATGCCAGCGTCGACTAATCCAGCACTTCCCATGAGGCTTATCCTTTGTGTGAAAGGATCTACGTTAACCATTTCAATCCCGCTCTGAATGAGCCTTCATTGATTTTCATTGATCTCTCTAAAGATCTTACTGTAGGTAATGACAATTTGCTACAAACATTTTGGAGGTCTCGCCTGTCTCATAGAGAAAACCTAAGAATCACAAGCTGTCAATATATGTGAGAGATAATACTGAGAAAAGCTACAGAAGATGTAAAGCACAAGCTGAGACTAGTCTGAATAAAAAGTGTAAAAAAGGTTTTAAAAGAAGAGAAGAACATCAAACCCAAAATCAATAACAGGTGCACCTGACTGGATCAGTTCGATGTATTTTATACTCAGGGTTTCCCGCAGCACATTTCAGTTTAGGCGGCCCGCCTAAGCTTGGAAACACTACCGCCTTAACCAAGTCGTCAAAAAAAAAGGCCATCAAGTGTATCTTGAAGAATAGCGCGTACGCGCATTACACCTCGAGCGGGGACGCTCGCCACACGGCCAAAATGAGAAAGACGTGGTTTGGACCGTCACTGTCGGGAGGATAACTAGCCAGTTGATAAAACATCTCGGAGAATAGCGCAGACGCACTTCACACCGCAAGCGTGCATGCACACCACTCGGCCAAAATGAGATAAGACGTGGTCCGTCATTTCTGGAGGATAGCAGTTGATAAAACACGTGTCCGTTAGAACTGTAAGTGGACTTATGTTTTAGGTTTATATAAGCCTGTTATTGTATTAGTCTATAGCAAATTTAAAGAAAGTTAGCTGGTGATTTTTGTTGTTTGAGCAACCTGCTAGCTAGGTTGGACGTGCCTGTTGATTAGATATAATTGTTGAGCGCTCTTGCTCACTTTATTTATGTGCATTATTTACATGCTACAGAAGTTACACTCCTTTAAGATAATGTAATTAATAGTGGGAAATAATCAGTTTTTATAATTTTTGCGCTATCTATTATCGTTCGCCAGACGTTCTACAACATCTGCTTTAGTTTGTGTTTATTAACCCTTTAGTTTCACTTCACCACGCAGCTATTCCCGTTAGAGGTAAAAACATTTAACTGATAAATAATCTAGTATGTGTTCATTTTTTGTCAATGTTTCGTCAAAATTAAGTGTTTTAAATAAAAATATTTACATTTTCATCATGACGCATACGCGCCGCCCCTTTGATTGCCACGCCCTCGGCCCCAACCACACGCCCGAACTAAAAAAAATTCTGCGGGAAACCCTGATGCTACAGGTCACATATGTAAGTTTTATTCTGGCACCTTACAAGGCCCGATCTCATAGCACTCCTGAACAGACTGTGAAAAATTGCACTGGAAATTAAATAAGTCGCACCCTCGACTTCGAATCCCAGTAACAGAAGTTTTAAAATTAAATTTCCATGCATGATAGTGTCTGCACCCCTACGAGGATTAAACCAATTTGTAGGTGATGAGCTAAAACGTGTAGGAAAAATTTAAATCAGATCTAACCTTCCTCTGTCTCAGATCGCTCTGTTGTGACGTATTCTTAAAGGCCAAAACATCATTCTCTAGTGTAACCCTAAAGCAATTCGTTTCCACCATTGTGAAAAAACAACTCGCACCACCTCTGCCAAAACTCTGGAAAAACATTGCATCACGTCATGTAACAAATTCATAGCCTTTAAAAAGAAACCACAGATCTTTAGCATGTCCTTGTATATTCTAGGGACCCAAAAGTTACTCTTTAAACACATCATCCAACAGCTTCACACGATAAACACCCGAAAGACTTTGAGTCTTCCTCTCTCATTCTTCATCATCTGAAGCGAGTGAAAAGCATCAGTAGGTTCGCCATTGCCATTTGTATGTGAACGCTACACCCCCGCTCATTAGAGTATTCCCATTAATCCTATTACAGTCCCATTAAGCATGTGCTGATAGCACAGAATTAACATCAAGCTCCACCAGCGAATAATGCTTCGGTTCTGCACTTCATAACATGAATGAGGAGCAGATGCAAAGAGGTAAAATACAGGACATCCAAAAAGAAAATCAAAAAGCAATCAGTAAATATACCGCAGCAGACTGTATATTTACAAATGTACACTTGTCTCATAGAACCCATTCAGAAGCAAAGTGACATAGTAATCAGAAAGCATTACACGGATCATGACTGTAATGCATCGTGGCAGCTAATTTGAAACGGGGCAGGTGCGAGACCGCTGGTCTGAGGGTGAGGGGGAAGCCGGAGCAGCCGATGATTGCACTATTTGGGAGGATCCGCAGCACCTCGTGGCTGTCGGCCCTGTTGCTCTTCACATTGACTGATGAGAAGGGACAAGGTTAACGCGGGTACCGGAGACACATCTGCACTCCGCACCATTCATCACCAGCGGCCGCAGATTACGGCTCCGGCTAGCTGCCTGTCCGCGGACGAACGGTCCCTATCCCAGGTTCACCCATTCCCAATTTGCTACTTTGATCTGTCAAGAAATAGTCTATTCAAGGGAAAATGATTTCGATTACAGAGACTGAGAGGTGAAGTGTGTAATTTTGCGACACTCCTGTAATGAAATTGCGGACAGGTTTTTTGAACACTGAGTTATCGGCTAGACAAAAATGCCACTCCCCCAAACGCATCTCATTGTGACAATGTTGCTAGCTTAGGCTGCTCGGGATGCTCGAATAAACACCCTACGCACTCCTAAAAAAATAAAGGTGGCAAAGATTCTTTATGGGACAATTTAGGTTCTCCTGTGGGATCGTGAAAGCATCTTTATTTTTATAAAGAGTTTAAGAGTTCACTGCAAAACTAAGTGGCTTGCCCTTAAGTCATCTTTATGGGATGGGAGAAAGTACTTTACCATAGAAAAAAATTACACACTTCAACTGTACTAGAATGAGAAAAAGTGCCAACTTTCATCATTCGTTGATTGAACGGGAAAGTGGAAGATGTGAAAATATATCAATCTAGCCGCATGGGGTGCCCCAAATATGCCAGAGTTTGAGATTTTCGTTTCGATTGAATCCCGGCTAAATCATTTGGAAGGATTTCCCACAGTGAGTCCCAGTCATGATCAGTGTAATTTCTTCTCATGCCGGCACATTCGTTGCTTCAGGCAAGTCTCATCATTTTCACTTCATTTTTTCACTGTTGCTGTACGACCAAATTTGCGAGAGAGGCAATAATAAGAGGAGGTGAGCTCCTCCTCACCACGAGCTTGAGAAAATCTCTTCTCACATTAGATGCTGTTTGCGTAGGAGCGACCCTCTAAACGTCCTCGCTCGGCTTCGGTTGAGGACTTCCTCAGAAGCGATTCTTACATTATGTGAGTTTTATTGACGTGGAGTGGAGAATATTGGCCGTGAACCCGCGAGCTTCCCCGCTCAGCGTGAACTTACACGGTTGACTGGACGGCCGTGACTAACTCTTGTATTTCATAATGTCCTGGCTGGTCATGTGACCACATGTGTCCCTAAATTGTGAAGTGAATGCATTACATAATGAGATTACAACAGCGGGCCAATGTTGCTGTTTTTTTTTGGAAACAATTATTAATTTACATTGTTATTTCATGACCTCTTTTTGTATCAGTACATTAACATTCGAACAGTTGCAGAGTTTATGAGGTGCACAATGAATTTGACTTCAAGGTCGTTTCAAGTGAGAAAACAATCAACCAGCTGTGCAAAGTAAAATGCAGTTCACCATAAAGAAGAATGCAGCAAAGTCAGCAAACAGCAAACATTTAAGATGTCAGAATTCATTCACCATATCACAGCACTAACTGCCAACAAAAAAAGACATAAATCCTTTGCCACAAGCAAGGTTAAGATGCAAGGCCCCTCATAATCAAACAGGACCATTTAAGCGTTCAAGCGGGTTTAACAGTGCAGACAAGGTCCCAATTGGATACATTGCTCCGATGTTCCTTTTATTAAATGATGCTATAATCAATCTGTATTTTTTAAGGAAATGCGACACAGTCTCAATTTCTCCTAAAGGCATAAATATACAACATATATATTTGAAAATACATTTTAGAAATAATATTTCTTTTAACAAAGGTAAAACTTTACAATAAGGTTGTAAAAGCATTAGTTACATGATTGTACTTTTCAGCATTTATTAAATTATTTTGTTAATGTCAGTTAATGCCAATACAGTTATTCATGTTAGTTCATTGTGCATTAACTAATGTTAACAATTACAATTTTGATGTTAAAATAAATGCTGAAATTAACATGAACTACAATTTTGTAGAAGTATTGTTCACTATTAGTTCATATGCATGAACTCATTTTAACAAATACAACCTTATTGTAATGTGTTACCAGAAAAAAAACATGCAAGATCAAATATATGAAAATCTAACATTTTTACAAATAATATGCATTCAACATTATCTTTTGAATAAACACACTACTGTATATACAATATATTTAAGTGTTGAATAGCCTAAATTTTATATTCACACAGTACAGTAAATTAAGTAAAAAAAGAACCACTACACCTCAATAGGCGTTTACATTTATGTGTACACATTTTCCAAGAAATTCTCCTTAAAATATTTTTTCAAACCGATTATTTTTAATATTTACATTTGACAGATACTGAAATAGCTTTGGAAGAAAAATGTTGTGTATCTCCAGGAATAGCCAAGAAACAGGCACACTATAATTTGTAATGCTTGACACTGTTGAATATAAGGAAACCTCTGACATGTATCTTGCAGTGGCTATTTCTAACATTGCCAGAGCACATCACACTATATAACTTATAAGTACCCAAGTACCACCATAGACATACACTCAGGATAATGATAAAGATCATTCCTTAAACAGGAATGTAGCCAGCTTTGAAACAGGTTTCTAAATAAAACTAATAGCATAATTCATTTACTTCATTTTAGCTACAATATGCACTATATATATTGAGAAATAACAGTAGGCTACTATTAAGAGATAAATGGATAGTTCTATCAACATTTACTCACCCTCATATTGTTTTATACCTGTATACATTTCTTTGCTCTGCTAAACCCAAAGGAATATCATTTATAATCAAGCAGGAAGCAGGAGCACAACTGACTTCCATAGTAGGACAAAATACTATGGAAGTCAATGGTGCTCAAAAACTGGTTACAAACACTGCTCAAAATATCTTTCTTTGTGTTCAGCAGAACAAAGACATTTAGACAGGTTTAAAACTATATGAGGGTGAGTAAATGATGACAGAATATTCATTTTGGGTGAATTATGTAATAATTAAATATATATAATAGAGGAGAGCAGGGGCGAAAGTAAAATTTTTCAGAAAAACGTAATTTTAAAAGATAATGGGTCTCATTCACTAAGCATGCGTATGCACAAATGTATGTGTGAGATGTGCGTATGGATGTTTTCACGAACAAATCGTGATTCAACAAAAACCTTTGTATCAAAATGTCTTCTAAATGTACCCAAACATTCAAGAAAACCTAAAACCAATCATACACAATAATCACGTACGCTATAATCAAATACTAGGCTATAATTATAATGTTTAAAATAATGTTGATATATATAATGTACATGATTATATTTTATGTTATAATATTTTCTGTATTATATATTATTATACATTATCTATATTATTATTATTATATACATTATATTATATATTATTATAGCCTACTTATTTTTTCTACACATATAAATAAGATGCACGTAATGACCAATTTTCACGCTTTCCATCCTCACTTTTTAAATCTCTATATGAAAGGGTCTGCTTAAAGGCGCTCTAAGCGAAAATCTGTGTGACGCACGTTACTTTTTGTTGATGTTTAAACTGTTTTCTAAAAACGTCAATCACTTGATTTCCTGTCTGTTTTATTTTAGATACAGATGCGCGTCTCTGTCATATTAATTAAATGTCATATTTGTTAAAGCATTCAATACGTCTTTAACGTTACTCTGGTTGTGGGCAGAACTGGCTTCCTCCAGTGACTCCTAAATAAAAAATGCTAAGAAAACAGAACTTTACGGATAATAAATATGATCATAGATTTCTTTTCGAGCTCTTTTGCTTCTATGACAAACTGCTCTAAAATTTTCTATGGACTAGCGCTGCGGAAAGCCCTTATATGGAGCTAGATTGGGCGTGTTTTATGCAAATTGACAACCTTGTACATGCAACCGCTTATGTAGAACACTTCAAATTCACTAACGTAATAACAAGTATAAGAACAAATGAATGTGCGTACGCACGTGTTGTGAATTAGGCTGAAAGTTTTCGTGAGAAGTTCAAGTGTGCGTATAAATACGAAAAAGTAAGCAATTATTAGTGAATGGGACCCAATGTTTTAGACAGAGATATAGTTTGCTGTGGTCAATAACTCACAAGCGTGGTCTATCAATATCAGGTGTAATTTTGAACAAATGTAAAACGACTTCAGTATAATTTCACTTTGAACGCAGGTACAACAGAACAAGAGATTTTTTGGTTACACTTGTTTTTAGTAAATATACATGCCCATGACCTTGTAACTGCCAACATATTATGTCGTTATTAAATCATTAAATTACATTTTCATTTGAAATTTCCGTTTCATCAAATGTTTCAAAAGCAACCTGACAGTACAAACTTGAATTGTTGAGAAAAAAAAAAATTTTCAACAGAATGAACATTATAAAAATTAAATGAAATCAAATTAGAGGATGTGTTACAGCATTAAATAACCTGTACATTGATCAGTACTGTAACACATGAAATAAAACAAAACGCATTATAAGAAAAAAATTACCACTTTCCATGATCAAAAACAGCTTTCTGGACCTATATGTGCGAAACAATAACGAAATATCGAAATATTTGTCAGCTCTGTCAAGGGTTGCGTGCTAAAGATCCTGTCATAGTTTCGGAATGCAAATGTTGTCAGGGCTCGAAAAAAATCGCTTTGTTACTTTCGTCCCAGTTCTCCCCTTATAATATAATCTTGTATTGTACAGGGACATTGTGTGCGTTGGATTTGAAACCTGTTGAATTATTACCATATTAGATCACCTGTGTTTATAGTTTATTTTTGACAAATTCACTTTATTCAGTATGAAAAAAACATATACATTGCAATCTATTGCCAATTCTTGAATGCATTTGAAGGTCTGCGTGGCTATATTCCTGTGATATCCAATAGTGTATTGGTGGATATACCTACCTTTAAAATTAGGTCTGATTCTTGCATCGTAACCAGACACTTTTCCCATAAGCTTGTCCAGGAATTCTGACGGGGGCATGGGAGAGGCAGCTTTCCGTGCTGCTGCCTGTTGGGACGCTGCCAAGCTGGGAAATTCGAGAAAGAGAGACAGGGGCATTAAAGAACTGTTCACCTGCTGAATAAAGCCGTCGTCTCGACGAAAGCATCAACAATGCAGGACAAGCACATTATGAGACTTTCCTTAATTATTACATTTTCTGCCCTGAGGCATGCTGATGAATTTCAGACTCGAGTCGCGTTTTTCATTTCTAGCTGAAATGTTGCATCATTTGCTGTAATTTTCAACACTGATACAAAACAAAGGAAATTAGAAAAGTTTTTAAATGCATGCAAATCACCACAGAGAAGTTAATTTAATTCTACACCGACGGAGAATCCTTGAAAAAAACTGAATGAATGTGTATATTAATTCGGAGATCTCGTCACGCATAAATATCCGTGTCTTCATTTGCATTCGATTACATTAGAATTTAATTAGTGATAATATGGTACGTATCTGTTCCTCTGTTAGCACTGTGTAACCTATCTGCTGGGTTTATATTAAATGATAGGTCACTAACTGGTCTGAAAGTCACATGATCCCTCATCCCATGGGCTTTTAGCCAATATGACCACTTTATGCCGATTAGCCATGCTTTTAACTGCTTCCAAAGGGCTCTTTAGCAGGCCTGTTTTTAATTGTCAAATCTCCTCTATGCATGACGGATTTTAAAAACCTCTTTATGTCCTCCCACATATACCACATCCCTTGTTTTTTAAACCAACAGCATTCAGTGCGTCTGAAGAAAAATAAAGGATAATAATCACAAAAGAGCCTGTGGTATATTGATTTCACCTAGGTCCTTGAGACATGCTTCTTTTGCTTGCCAATTTCATGGCTCCTTCTTTGGGGAAATTGCTTTATTTTCCTAACCAGCCATTGAATCCTGTCTAACTGTTTTGGCAGCATATCCATTATTCTTTAACATCTATTGACTTCCTGCGTCCAGTCCTACTTTTAGTTCGGCCTAACCGATGGTCTTTTCTGTTCTGCACATCATTATTCTTTTTTCTCATTAACATTTACCGGCGTCTGCTTGAGTAACTTTTAAATTGGAAGAATCTTTGGCATTTAAATGTGGATACATCATAGAGCGAAATTTCCTAGGAGGTGCTGATCTAGATTTCAAGAGCACAATAAATCATCTTTCTTGAGAAAGAAAATCTGCTTCAAATATCAAAATGCTGAAATAAACTCCTTCTTTGAAGCATAAACCAAATTGTATGCATTTTAAATAAATGGACAGTGATTTTATAAATGAAATGTGTGAATTGTTTTTCATATTGACTCAATTCAAATGCGAACACAGGAACAAAATCCATTGTGCTGTACGCTTTTGCAATGTAAACATAATGAGATTAGTCATGGCACGTCAGATTATGGAGTCTTCTCTGTATCACTTTGCTGTCGAAAAAAAAATCTTTTGTGGCTGTGTGAAATCTCAGGATGCAGTCTCTATTAGTTTTGGTCTAGTGGTGTCTGGCACACGGAGAACCTGGACATGTAGTGTGGGTTCTTGACTGAATTTAAACTGTGTCTCTAATAATTAATGGTTTCACTGATCAAAGCAGCACTGCTAGACAAATGAACCTTAATCAATACTGGCCATGGCGGTGGAGGGGGTTTGATGCTTCTGCTGATGTTGCAAGACCCAAACCAGAAAATGCTGCCAGAAATGATATGCAAATAACCAAGAGACCTGCATACTTTAATGTGAGGATCCAATCATTAGCCCTAAGTGTAGCTCATTATGTTCTTAAGACCACTGATGAGCAGAATCCTTATTGATCTTGCATTTTGTAACACTCGAGAAATCAAAGCCCCTCTCTGACACCAAGGCGCCATTTCTTCAAACCGCTCTTCATTTCTCAGTGTGGTTTCCGAGCTGAAGTACAGAAGAAAACATGTGAGCAGATTCAGACTGCTACACACTTTTTTGGGGAAAATATAGAAATTAGACCTTGAAAATATGGAGAGTTTGGTTTTTAATACGCAAAACATCCATTTTTACTAATTTCACATAGCATCTTTAGGTTATAATAACATTAAAAATTCAAATCCATAATTTGTTTTTTAAAAGATTTATAATAAAAACTGATTATTGTTTTCACAAAATGCAATAAATCCATGACTTTTTTTCTCAAAATGCTATAAATCTATTGAATCAACATACAAATGTGCATTGATCTTTGCCATGCTATATTCATTTAGTTGACTACACTGATTAAAAAAATAAACATTATTGGCATTAAAGGATACGTCAATTTTCTTAAATAAATCCAGATAATTTACTCACCACCATGTCATCCAAAATGTTGATGTCTTTCTTTGTTCAGTCGAGAAGAAATTATGTTTTTTGAGGAAAACATTCCAGTATTTTTCTCATTTTAATGGCCTTTAATGGACCCCAATACTTAACAGTTTTAATGCAGTTTAAAATTGCAGTTTCAAAGGACTCTAAATGATCTCAAACGAGGCATAAAGGTCTTATCTAGCGAAACGATTGTCAATTTTGGCAAGAAAAATAAAAAATATGCACTTTTAAACCACAACTTCTCATCTATCTCCAGTCCTGTGACGCACCAGCGCGACCTCACGTAATACGTCATCATGTTGTATGTCGAATGATACTAATTAATGTCTTTGTGTCAGTTAATTGTTTAAAATGATCCGCAAAATGTGCATTTCATATATGTAACACATGACCTTTCGACGTCATTACGCATTTACGCGAGGTCGCGCTGGCTTGTCACACAGCAGGAGGAAGAAAAGAAATTGTGGTTTAAAAGTGCTTTTTTTCTTGTCAAAAATGACAATCGTTTCACTAGATAAGACCCTTATGCCTCGTTTGAGATCGTTTAGAGTCCTTTGAAACTGCAATTTTAAACTGTATTAAACCTGTTAAGTATTGGGGTCCATTAAAGTCCATTAAAATGAGAAAAATGTTTTCCTCAAAAAACATAATTTCTTCTCAACTGAACAAAGAAAGACATCAAAATTTTGGATGACATTGTGGTGAGTAAATTATATGGATTTTTTTAAGAAAACTGACAAACCTTTAATCAAAACACTTACTTTGTCTTATTAAGAAGACTGTCGTCCTTGGGACGTCGTCACTGAACTTTTTTGACATTGATCAGATATAAAATGTTTGGTCCTGCTCAATTTTCGTTGACTTTGAATATAATGATGAAAAGTTTTTCATAAGATCCCCACGGGGTCAATGTGTTAGCACGAGAGAAGCTTGATGCTGTCGTGTGAGAACAAGCAACAGCCAACATTTTTTTTTTAAATGGCGTTTATCTCCTTTTGGAACCAAACTCTTCATATTTCTTTTTACACTTCTACATTGTTCGGTTATTTTTAACCCATGAATGGATCAAAAAGGGCCAACTCAGCATTTCGAGCTGAAACCACCCAGCGTAGGTTAAATTACAACCCAACAGGTTGGGTTAGTAATTCTTTCGCCCAGTGCTGGGTAGAAAATAATCCAGCTTTTTTATATAGAACAAGAAGGTGATGATTCATCAATTGCTTTCACACTACAGCGACAGTCAATGTTATTTGTGCTTTGATCTGCTTTGGTCTTTGCTGATAAATGATGTATTTTAATGCCTCAGCAGTTGGTAATGAACTTGTCTAATAGCGGTGGTTAGAAACACACACAGAACTTTGTTTGGGCAGGCAATTTTTTTGTTGAACTTGGTGTTTTTCTTTTCTCGGCCTTAAATGAGACAATTAGGTTTAAATAGCACTACAATCAGACACACAGCTGAGACCATACACACACATACACACACGTATGCTTCATTGCTGCCACTACCTGTGTATATACAATCACCAAAGAGGGTCTCTTAAGAGCAAAGCACAATACTAAATGTCGCCATTAGCTGATATCAACCCTTGGGGGTTCTGTGCAATTTCATGGTTTTCATAGATGAGCTTTGCAAAGCGATTTCAGAGAAACAATCACTAATGCCACGTAGCGATGCAAGTACATTATCAAAGGCAATGCAAGGAAACATCTAGATCTTTACCAAACCAACATAGAGATGACGATGTAAAATATTACAAAAAATATAGTGCACGTCCAAGGGTTGGGACCAATATGTGACCCGGCATCTAAAGCCATTTTTTGGTGATTTACTGTTTTCTACATAAAATCACTTTACATTATGTTAAGAGCATTTTGTGAAAAAAAAATACCTCTAAATATTTTATATTGACCGAGTAAGGTCATGTCAAAGATTGAAATCAATCTCCAATTCACCAAGACAAAATGTAAATTCATTATCTATTTTTTTTAAGGTTGGGCAGTCATGGCTAAGCTACAGCTTCCTATATTTGGAAGCCATTTCCATTACTGTAATTGTAATTGTAGCATTACCTGCATACAATGTTTCTCTGTGTGGTGACATAACATCATGCCTGTTTTATGCATGGGCGGTAAAATACTCGAAAGACATTTACAGCGTCTCGCATGATGACAATCCTTGCATGGAAAATGGGCAAGCTTACACGAAAATCAATTACAGTGACGCAATTCATAGGGCAAATGATGTTTGTGTACGATTTGTATTTGTCAGTGATATTGGCATTGGCAGAGTGATCAATGTTTAGTAATAAGTCTGCATGTGAAATGAGCCTGGGACTGGGAAAGAGATATCAATTAACAGGCGCTGCAAAGTTCAGCAGTAAGAGCTGAGACTGCAATATCCTGATTCTAGTTCATTAACTAAACACTGCACACAGAATGCAAAACAATTACTGCAAACCACCAGCTAGACACCGTGAATCAAGCCCTGTTACAGTACATTTATTATGATACTGAATTCTTACCTATTAGGATAATGAGTTAGGAAAAATAATAACATGAAACCGATTTAAGCTTGGAACAAATTTTTAAATGAGCATCACATTTTGTGTGTGTGTGTGTGTGTGTGTGTGTATTTTCCAAACTAAAAAATTCAAGTCAATTTGATACAAAATTTAAAATGTTAAAATTGGTGGCGTGAGATTTTTACACTGTCGTCTTATGGGACTGCACTAAACAATGCCAGATCTGTGAAAACCCATTAATTTTAGTAAAACTATTATTTGAATAACACATTTTGTGTGTGTATTTTTATTAAACTAAATAATAAAATTGTATAAATGTAAGAAAATGGTGACATTTAATCGTTAAATGACAATTGTAAATGCTCTCTTATGACTGCGCTATACAATGCCAGATCTGTAAAAACAAAATAATTTTGTGGATTATATACCATTAAACCATTATTACATGCATGAATGAATGAATGAATGAATGAATGAATTAAATGAATGAATGAATGAAGGGAAACAATGAGATTGTAAGCAGGCACTGACAACAAATTTAAATTTGGAGACACATCCTCCCACTCTGTGTTTTAACCCTTTGATCTATGGTTGTTTTGTTTTTTAACTATCGACTGCCTCACCATTTAACGACATTTTTTTTTATAAATACACCCATGACTGACAGAGTTGCAGTCAAATTGCCTGTTGATAACTTCCTATTCGTCAAATAGCCACTAGTGGTCGCTGTTTGTCCGGTTTAACAGTAATGCTTTGCAGGGAATGACTCGGATGGCTGAACGTCACGCAATTATGATTTATGAGTTTATTATTCTCTTTTCAGTCTCTAGACATGCATTTCCACGAGCAATTTTCTTTTTTTAAGCATGTTAACACGTCAATCGTTATTTACAATTGTTTAGCTTATTTCCTGAGACACAATATTCTCAACAGAACAAAAGTAATCGTGTATATCAGCATAAAAGAACACAAAATACGCTGAAAGTATGCACAAAATGAAAATGATGATACGTACGTATGATACCGTAATACGTACCTGAAAAATACAATAGTTTCCCACAAATAAATCCCGAGTGCGAACATCGTGTCGGATTTGAGTGGATGTAGTTAGCTACAGCTCAGTGCGCCCTACAAATCCCTCTCCACTCACTTCTGAGGTGAACGATTCGTCCTTTGCTCGTTTCCGATTCCCCAAAAAAAGGCCACAGAAATCTCAGGATCGTACAGACGAGCTGATCATGTTTTTCCCGACAGAGGCTGTTCAGGTGAAGCCGAGCTCCGTGTCAGGACCACGGACAGAGACTCGAGCGTGCTGCGGGATTTCAGGTGGCAACGGTGCTGTGAATGAACTCGATGAGATCAATTTCAGCTGCTCATTCCCAGCGATCCATAACAGCTTTAGATGTGCAGTCGGCAAATATATTCATCCCAAAACACATCGGGCGATATGCGCGAGCGATTTCAAACAAACGCAACTACACGCGATCTCCTCGCAGCGTCGGAATGCCACCAAAGTCAAAGGAAATCTGTACACGCGCGTCTTCTCTGTACCTCCGAGGCTCTTTTCATACGCATCCCAGTGGGAAAATGTGTCGCTTTGAAGCCACACGCTAGGTTTAGCTTCCTCTGACCGATGTGCTCCTGCAGGTAGTCTTATTCAGTACGGACTCGTTTCCCAGGGGTGAATTGTTACTGCTGCATGACGCTACTTCCATTGTCTGGTCCAGTTACGAGACGCTGCTCATTTTCGCTTTCAACGTTTCCCTAAAATCCTCGTGATAAATGGCAAAACATGAATGTTTTAGCACACAGAGTCTGTGCCATTGCACATAAGGCGCTCATAAACGCTAGCAGCTTCACAGTATTTCTTGCTGCAGTCATTTACTAAACTCAAAAAGCAGCTCATGCACTCTCAACACACGCCCACATGCCGCTGTCATTGGTCTGATTGGCACTCCAGACAAATGCATGCTCTTCGGATTGGAGACGCGGGCACTGCCATATGTTGAGCTTTGAGGGTTGCACTGAAGCCTTGGGTCGATATTTACTTTAATGTTTAGGAAAAGACAACACAACACAAAAAGACGGTGGATGGTGACCGACAGTGCTTATCAAGAAGTGTTTAAACCAGCTGGGGTGAGATGTTCACAAGTGCACCTTTCTGTTAACAAAGTGTAAGATGGGTAACCTTAAAAGAGCTTGATACACTCTAAAAATGCCTGTGTTATTTTTTACCCATAATGGGTAAATATTGGACGGAACACATGCTGGGTTAAAATGACCGCATGCTTGGTTAAAATGACCCAATATTGTTTTTATGCAATCATGGATTTAATAACCCAGAAGTTGGGTTTAAACAACCCAGCATTGGGTCAATTTTAACCCAGCGGTGTGTTCTGTCCAATATTTACCCATTATGGGTCAAAAATAACACAGCCATTTTTATAGTGTAACATGTCATTTCATTTAGGTAAAATACACTTAAAAAAATTGTGGGTTATTTTCAACCCAGTGTTGGGGCAAGGGACAAGCCCAGCCGTTGGGTTAAATAAACACCGAAAATGTTTATATTTGACCCAAGAATGGGTTAAAACAACCCAACAGCACTTTGTGTTGAAACAACCCAGCATAAGTTAAATTACAACCCAACAGGCTGAGCTCATCCCTTTTTGACCCAACGCTGGGTTGAAAAAAAACAGCATTATTTTGGAGTGTATGATTTAACATGACAACAGTTGGTTAATATCACAGGTTAACTCAGAATAAATAATTGATTAGTTTGACTTATAGGCTTATCCATAAAGTAACAATCGCACATTTCCGCCAACTCAATATTAACTTGACACTAATTCAAACAACTGCTTACAATAGACATGTGTTTGAGGTCATTGTCTTACTGTGGGTTCACACCAGCCACGTTTAAGGCGTCAAATTGCGTGTACCGCTTCTAGTTTGCCGCTTGAACATTTTGACTGTGGGTTCACACCAGATGCGAGTTCAATGATTTGCGCGAGTAGATTACATACAAAGTCAATGCAAAGACGCGCTCAGACGCGTGGGGCGATATGGGTGCACGTTTGCTGCAAAAACACGCGCTATTTGCCTCAAACGCGTGTTCGCCCAAGTTGAAAATATTCAACTCGAGCGAAAAATTCGCATGACACGAATAAAATCCTGAGAGTAATCTAGAGCGAGTAACATGATGCCCCGCGTTTGGTGTGTACGTAGCATGAGTTTACTTGCTTTGTTTGCGCGTGAAAGCCGTGCGTGAAATTCTAGTCATCGAGACATTCACGCGGAAATTTGCATCAAAGCCCCTTTCTGCGACTCTGCTCGCTTCCTGTAATCACGTCATTAATAGAGCAAGCTCCTGATTGGTTATTGCGGGGCAGTTTTCCGCCAAAGTTCCAATTTTTCAACTCGCGCATTTCCCGCAGCAACGCTCAATTCTCGGCAATTGCGCAAACTAGATGTGTGAATGAGGTGGAATCACGTCCACCACGCCGCGCTACACACCCCATTCGCGCCACGAGACCTCCAGACGTGCGTCAAAGTGTCTTCACATTGATTAACATTGAAATCACTCGCGCTTGACGCCTCTATTGTGGCTGGTGTGAACGCAGCATTAGACACACTGTGCACATTTTGTTTTTAATTTTAGCATTACTGTTAGCTTATAGTACTGCACCAGAGGTTGAAGTGCTGCAAACTAAGTGCATACAATAGTTCTCATTTTTTATCTGATTTAAAAATTGCCATGTTTTATTTTGTGCCCCCATACTTACTTGTGTAACTACTCATGTAACAGTCTTTATATAGGGAACAACGCTATCTCACGAGAGTTCGTACATATTTTACGAGTTGGCTAATTTTGTCTTAATTTATACATTCACAATGTTTTGGTACGATTTGCCTTGACCCCTGTGACGTTAGGGTTAGGTGCATGGTTAGGGGTTGGGTTTAAAATATGTACGATTTCACGTGAGATCAGGCTGATAGGGAAAACATTGAAGTGTTTGGTGGCTTCTAAATTCATCCCTGTCTGGATCCTAAGGAATCAATGGGGTTAGGCTAAATGCTAACACATTCACAATGCGCTATGCAAAGATGAAGTGCACTCATTGAATAAAGATAGGTATGTATTAATTTGACTAAGTTGAGGTAAGAACATCGTAAAATATTGAAAAACTGTGGTGTTTTCCTTTAAATTTCACTCTTGTAGCAAACATCAAGAGTAAAATTCATCTAAGTTTCACTTGATGTTTTCAACTAAATTCTATTTGACTGCACTTGTAGTAACAAGAATTGAATAATACTTGCCAATGCAAAGCGCAGGCATAATAGTGATATAACCAGGAAGTGAAGCTTTCATGAATGATACATTGAAACATCTCGCAAAGCAAAAAAGTGAACACCACATTTTCTCAACAGTAAGACATCTTTCTCTTGTATATAACGGGGAATGATGGATAGGCCTTTCTCTTCTTTCCCCTTTGGCTCTGCTCTTGGATCCTGCCATTGCTTTATGCTCTTTTTAATCACCTGAGCTCTGGGGTTCAGGCCACTATACTCTGGAAAACTAAGGTTCCTGAAAGGTTCTTTGTCAAGCTTTATGGTTCCATGAAGAACCTTTAAAGGGATAGTTCACCCAAAAATGAAAAGTCTGTCTTCATTTACTCACCCTCAAGTTGTTTTAACCCTTTATGAGTTTCTTTATTTTGTTGGGAGATACGAAGAGTTTGGTTCCAAAACCGGATAAAAAACATGTTTATTAAAGTGCACCTATTTCATTGCTAAAAAACAATGTTATTTTTTGTATTTGGTATAATACAATGTGTGGTTTATGGTTAAAAAACACATTATTTTCCACATACTGTACATTTTTATAGCTCCAGATATCCTGCCTTCCTCAAACGCATTGATTTTGTACAAAACTCATTGATCTGAAAGCGCTGTGTCCCTTATTGGCCAGCTAATCTGTACGTTGTGATTGGCCTGAATACCTCTGACGTCAGCCAGAAATGTAACGCTCCATACCATGTTTGAAAGATTCGCTCACAATGCAACGATAACAGGAGTAAACTTACAGGCTAACTTACAGTCCAATGACGGAGGAATTATGATAATGTCGGTCTTGTCCACGTCAACAGGCCCAGAAAGTAAACTGTTGCCTACAATCCGTGTGTTTGTTGTAGTCCAAGAAAAGAGATTTACGTTGGAGACAATAACTTACGTTGTTTACTTTGGGGTTTGTACCTTTTGCATATCGTTAACATGTACTAATACACACTTACACACCAAAGGAAATGTGAAATCGTGAATCGGACGACAGTTGCTCTTTAATATTTTTGAAAAATTCAAAATGAGTTATTTGATTTCATAATCAAACTCTTCATATTTTGATAAATGATGGTAAGCACATAGCTGACAATTATTTTATCAAAAGAATTTTGGAGTGGTCTCTTAATTTCCTTTGATCGGCTCCTTTAATCAGTATGGATCAATTTTACACTTTTTATCAGTTTTTACAAAAGTGTGACTCACAGATGTACTGTATCTCTGTCAAACACCTTGGCAGCTCATTATATCATGAAGAATAGCAACCCATTACCATTAAATGCGTATAAATAGCAAGCAGTGTGAAAAGTCGTGCAATACAATACGTCAAATTCCAATTTTGTGTGCATGTGATACACCAGTCCTGCCCTTCCCATCTTTTCATGGCTTTTTTATGTGTTAGTTTCTCAATTTTTTCTGCTTTTTTAAATTGTCGCTTGAATTTGATTGACAGGGCTCTGACAAGTAAACAGACATATACACTAAATCTGAGAAAAAGTGAGTGGGTCCTATATCATTGGCATTAAAAAGTGGGTGGTTCATAGTTTCCACGCCCATGAATCTGGGCAACACTTTACTAACTAGCCTACTTAACCATTAATATTTTTAACACTTGTTAGATTAATTAGCCTGCATAACACAACTCATGTTATGGTTCCATTTAAGACATTTCTAAATTTCAGTAGACGATAAAGATGGCTAAAGGAGATATTTATAGATGCAATAAGTCTCTTAACTTCCAGCTGTTGAACAGATGGGATTTTTCTTTTTTTTATTAAGTAACACAGGCATATAATACATACATAATTTATCATAACCACACACACCTTTATCAGACTGGGGATAAAAGGGGATATGCTGAAGTTTATGAAAGAGATTAAAGTGTATTTTCTTTTTAAGAAAAGTGGCTTTTGTGTTTGTCGTTTGTTTGTTTTCAACATGAAGGATTATGAGTGGAGAGAAATGACCAGGCTGCTGGAGCTTGCCATTCCTGGAAGTAATGGAGCGATGACCACATTTGTCTGACAGCTTTAGTTACTACAGAGTTTTTTTAAGTAACTGTTGCATTACTTGTGGTGTGGAGTTATGGATTTTGCTACCAGAGTTTGACACTGATGTGTTTTTTGCATGTGCGTCTGGTGATTATTTAAGCAATCATCATCCACTGAAGTTCATTTAATGCTCATGACCAGGTGTTTAGATCTCTTTTTCTACTGTTGCTGTTAAATAATGCAATGCCTATTTTGAAAATTTTTTCTACATAAAATCATTCTATATTATATAAAGGACATTCTGTGAAAATATACCCTTGATATTTTGATTGGGTAAGGTTATTTCTCATTATAAGATTACGAGACTTTAGCCTGGATGAGAGCACCACAAATCACGTAACTGTATGGTGGCAAGATCATAATACGTTCCAACTCTTTATACGACTCATTATGGCAAAACTAAATAATGTTGATAATGTTTTAAATAAAGTGGTTGTTAAAACACAAGAATACGAGTGTGTTTAAAGTTACGTAGCGTGCGAATTTGCTGCATCCATCAAAAACGGTGCCTCGGGCATTAAATGCGGACACAATGAATGAATCCAATTAAACATAACTATAAAAAGTTTATTTCCATGCCTGTGCTGTTAACATCAACAAATGCATAACCACATAGGAGTGCCAGATCATTTTGATTGTCAGCCAAATTGAAATAAACATTTAACAGGATTGTTTAAGCGTAGGGGCAGTAACCTTTAAAATGATCCTAATATATCATTTAGGTACAGATTTTGTACCAGTGTATACCTCTAAAGCAGTGGTTCTCAAACTGGGGTCCGGGGCCCCCAGGGGGGCCGCGAGATGGTGCCAGGGGGGCCCCAGTTTTATTACATTTTTATAAAATACATTAATTTTTCATGAATTGTGTGAAATTAAACTTAAAAAAATAAGGCAGCACTACTTTGTATAATTTAATGTTTTGTTTAATTAAAATGTGAAGTTTTAGAACAGGTTTTTGTCATAAATTTTCTTTTGGGGGGGGGCGCGAAGGAATGCACCGTACACAAAGGGGGCCGCACGCTGAAAAAGTTTGAGAACCACTGCTCTAAGGTACTAATATGAACACATTGGGTCCAAAGGTGTTTTATTAAACCTTGCTATTACTGGGTTATATACTGTCAGAGCATCTGTGCACCTGTCCTAAAAAGTCCAGCGCAGTCTCACAGAGTTGCGTATAAATAGCACAAAGGGTAAAAATCGTGCAATACATACGCCAAATTCCACTTTGGCGTGCATATGATACGCCAGTCCTTCCCATTCACTTAAACGGTGCATCTTTTTTGTCGTTTTATTTATTGGTTTCTCAATTTTTTTGCTTTTTTTTACTATTTTCGCTTGGGTTTAGAGTTAGAACAACTTTTTTTTATATAAAAATGACCCCAACTCCAAGCAACCATGGCTTAAATATGGACAAAAACATGGAGAACCTGTATATTAAATAACCTCATTAAGCAAATCTAAAATCCAACCCTAAACCCAAGCAAAAATGGTTTAAAAAACAGAAAAAATTGAGAAACCAATAAATAAAACGACAAAAAAGATGCACCGTTTAAGTGAATGGGAAGGACTGGCGTATCATACGCAGCCAAAGTGCAATTTGGCGTATGTATTGCACGATTTTTAAAGTGGCCATGGCACAAGACTTTTTAAGGATGTCAAATAAATCTTTGGTGTCCCCAGAGTACATATGTGAAGTTTTAGCTCAAAATATCATATAGATAATTTATTATAGCATGTTAAAATTGCCACTTTGTATGTGTGTGCAAAAATGTGGCGTTTTGGGTGTGTCCTTTAAAATGAAGTGCAACCACTGATCACAATGATGGTGGTTTAATGCAATTGAAACTCAATTGTGCTGTCAATAATTTTCTCTCTCTCTCCTTTTTTTCTGCACTAAATGGCATTGCTGTGATTGGATAGTGCAGATTAAGGGGCAGTATTATAACAAGAGCTCCTTATGACATCATAAGGAGAGCCAAATTTCAACAACCTATTTTTTCACATGCTTGCAGAGAATGGTTTACCAAACCTAAGTTACTGGGTTGATCTTTTTCACATTTTCTAGGTTGACAGAAGAACTGAGGACCCAATCATACCACTTAAACATGGAAAAGTCAGATTTTCATGCCATGGCCCCTTTAAACTTCGTGCTATTTATACGCATCTACGTGAGACTGGGTAGAAAAACACATTCTCATCTGCTCTCATCTGTGTCTCCATCAAAATGACCTGTTGTTGATGCCCACACAATCCAATTTACTTTAACAAAGCCGACCATCAGTCACAAAGATATTTTTGGGCTAATCAAGGGCGTGTTTCTCTATAAAGGGCATGTGTTTTTGAAAGAAACGAGAGAGGTTTTGTGTACTTCATCATAAACGAGGACCTTTTTATTGGGGAAACACAAAGGCAGCGCAAAGTCATAAGTTCAATGTACCGTAGTAACATTATCTCTCTCTCTTGATGAAACAGCTTACCGGCAATCAGCTTAATATATGCGGTTCAGCAGCAAAATAAATGCACTGTAAAACATTTACGGCACAAGGGCATGCATTTACAACCACCGTCTGAGATTAAACTAGTAAATAAGGTGAAAAGAAAGGTGTCTTACTGACTTTTGGATGATCACCATTCGTTACAAAGCACAGAACTAACAGGCAGTTGGCATGAGACTGACCTACCTAATAGATGCATTCTAACGGGTTGCAAAAATGGAGATAGGAACCATTTGCAAAATGGAAATGTAATTTTGCTGAAGTGTGACTGAGGTTTGTACTTTCTCTGTTTTATATTAAAACAGAGACCCGTAGGGTGCTATAACTGATAAACACACACACACACACACACACATCTATAAAACAGGATGCCATTTTGATTATTCATGCTAAATGGACACACCTGTGCCTAGAGGTGCACATTCATGAGAAAGAGCATGCTGGAACCAATGTTAACAGGTCACACATGCCAAATCTGAACCCTGTGTTTGCTCACCAATGTGTCATTTCCCTCGAAAGCGTTCATGCAACTAACAGAGGCCAGGGCCTCTCTTGTTTTGAATGCTCCCTCATCTGGATTCAGTTTTAGACAAATTCTTGGATTTGTTATAGGGATGATAAATCCACCTGTCCTCGGAGTGAAGGAGCACATCCTCCTGTTCTCATCCGGGCTTAAAGTGATCAGAGCGGGTGCACTGTGCTGATGTCGTTGGACAAATCAATGCAAGCCAATGCGAGATTATTTGTTTGTACTGACAAATTCGCTTACGTGTTAACCTATTGGCTTACAGTATGAATGATTCCAGCAAACTTGCTAGAGTAAATTATGGCATCCTTGCAATGCAACGGAGCATTGCTATCATCTCTTCAGAAATATCCCATGCGTAAAACAAAGGAGAGCAGTCAGCTCCCTGCCTCATTAATTTTAACAGGTGCTATTTCAAAGCATCCACGTGTATTGTTGTTAGATTCTTAGAATAATATTGAACCCCATGACCGCAAGCAACCATAACCTTGACTGATGGCAGAAGCGCCTCTGGCAATCACATTAAAAGCCACATTTGTTCATCTTTGTGGAGGGAACCGCATTGTGCAATCTTTGTAAATTAGCCAGACTGATAAATGGCAACGTTGGTCCTTCACTCCACTGACCGCTCTTGAGATTTGTACTGACCTGTTTCAGAAAAAACCTGTGTTGAGTTTGCAAAGACTGGTGATCACAAGGAATCTGAGAATTGTATGCATAACGTGTAACCATCTGTAAATCTTGGTGTCATGGCGCAAACGACACGTAAGACCCCACCTCTATGGAGGAGGGTATAATGCATTAGTGGGTCAATATAATTCTGATTCGATTGCTCTCCCATGATGCAAAGCAACGATTTCATGGTCATTTACGACACAGAAAAAAATTGTAAGCGGAATTACACTTGCGTTTTTCTACTCATGCTACAAACTGTCAATCATGGTGACACTAGATGTAGTTGGGGCCACTAGCTACAGCTGTGCCTCCTCTACACAATGTATGAATGTCAATGATCAATTTTATTTTCGAAAAGAATAATGAAAGTGTCTTACTCTGTAATTGCACTCTTGAAGGTGTTACACTAAGCCCGCTGAGTTACTGAGATCTTACTGAGATACTGCTAAAGCAGGATCAATGATCAGTGAGGGACCCTGCAGTGTGTCAAAGATTATGACAGGTAAGCTGAGGGGGAGAGAGAGAGAGAGAGAGAGAGAGAGAGAGAGAGCACATCTTGTAAGATAACTATATTGCACTGTTATACTTGTAAATACCATGAAAGTTTTCACAACAGTGTTATTACCAGTGGGCCGGTGTAACATCACCTCGCTTTCTACAAGACGATGACCTCTAATCTGAACTACAGCAAAGGGGAATGCAGATGAATAATGCATAAGTCTAGTCTGCTTGTAATACTGGTCTGAGACGAATGCAATTACACATCCCTCAGGTATTTAACTGAAGTTGTGGGAAGGATTCATGAGAAAGAAGTGAAGTTTCCCAAGGAAAAGAGGGCATAATTGCTCAGTTATAAGATCAAATGATACTGTACTTAAATGCTCCATTTTCTTAATGTTTAAGAGAAGGCACAAAACATGCAACTACTTGATTGATAAATATAAGCTTTAATAGATAATGTACAAAATATAAATACCTTTAATGTTTGCACAGGGCCGCTGCTGGCCAAATTGGTACTCTAAGCGGCCTTTTACTGTGGTGCCCCCTTTAGTTAAAAAAACAACAAGAAGAAAGTCACACACAACCATAGTATGTGTGAGAATAGAACTCTATTGTTATCATTTATAATTGTATTTTGACAGCAACACAAACTACAATTATACAAATATGCAATTATATATAATAGCCTATATTTCTGTATCTGTAGTTAATGGACTTTAGCTTAATCAAATGTGACAAAGCTAATATTACATGTCAGTATAATACATTAAGAATTACTAAATGTCTTTCTTGTAAGTATATTTAAGCTCAGCTTTAAGAAAACAGCAGATGTCTATTAAAGGCAGGGTATCTTATTTGATCCAGAAACATTTTTAGTTATGCTGGTTAAAAGTCTCCTCACATTCTGATAGCAATTCAATTCAATTTCAATTCAATTTTATTTATATAGCGCTTTTCACAATTTGGTAATTGTATCAAAGCAGCTTTACATTAATAGAAGCAGTGAAAAGCACAGAAAATCGACAGATAGCACAACATAATACACAATAGCACAAGCAGCTAAATTTGCTGCGGCTTTAAATCAACATTAAAGCAAATTTATTACTAATGTAACATATAGAAGTTAAGCCCAAGAAGGCTGCCTCCCTGGGTTGAAAACCCCCCTAGGAGAAAAAAAACCCCGGAATTTTTTAGCCGGGGAAGTAAAAAAAAGTCCTAGGGGGGGAAAACCCTAGGGATATATATATATATATACATTGAAATGGATATGGAGATTAAGCGAAGATTAAGGGGAGATTAAGCGGGTTCTGCCAATCACTATGTTTAGTTTTTTAAATGTATTTGTAGAAATTTATGTCATCTGTGAAAGGTGTAGGACCAAAAAATGTTCAACCAATCATAGATCTCGGTCCGAACTAAGCTGGTGAGCTGGTTTTAGCTGGTCTCCCAGCTTGGTTTTAGCTGGTTTTGCTGGTGTAGGAACCTGGTTTTGCTGGTGTAGCAAGCTGGTCTAGCTATGTTTTGGTCACTTTTTAAGCTAGTCAAACTGGACTTAGCTGGTCAGGCTGGAAGACCAGCTGGCCCACCAGCATGATCAGCTTTGTCAGGCTGGGAGGACCAGCATAAACCAACTTAAACCAGCTAAAACCAGCTACTAGCTTATGCTGGTCTTAGTTGGATTTTTCAGTAGGGACTGGTGAATGAGACATGAGATGTGACCGTCTGATCTGTGCCTGTTCATGTGTTTTGAAAGAGGCGTAACTTTGGATGGAGGGTGGGATCGTGATTTCATTGCTAGTCGGCTACCTTTAGCATTTTTTTTAAATTTGATACCCCACCTTTAACAAAAGCAAAAGTTATGTATGGTTATGCTCACAGTAATACAGGTGTTTAACACAAGCTCAGTTTTAATAGGTTTTGTTCATTCAAATAATAAATACAGTAAGTGTTGTTACTAACATATACAAAACAACGAATGTCTTTAGCATAGACATCTTTACCATGCATCAAAACCCCACGCAGCACAATGTCATTTAAAGAATTGAAGTTACATGATATAAATTGATACATACTATTTAAAGGCGGGGTGCATGATCTCTGAAAGCCAATGTTGACATTTGAAATCACCTAAATAAGCACGCCCCTACCCCAATAAAATCTGGACCTTCTTTTGATAGACCTGCCCCACACATGTGCAACCCTGCCAACGATGTTGGTTAGTAGACACGCCCCTTATTGCTGATTAGCTACAAGTGTGTTTTGGTACTTAGCCCAACTCCCTTTTCCAAAGTGTTTTTCAAAAATCATGCACCCCGCATTTAAATCAGACAGATGAGTTGGTGGTGTCAGCAGCCAAAGCTTTACATTTTCACAGGCTTGTGAACTAACGTGAAAGTGATGCACAGGTTTTATTTTGGACTTTTCTTTTTCATATAAAGGCAGAATACTGTGTCTTCCCAGGCACTGCTGTCTTTCAATTGTGACGTGTGTTACTGTGCAAACGGATGGCGTATGATATCAAAGTAGGCCTATCGCGAGAGCAGACTGATCTGCTTTTTCGCGGATCAATCTGCGCAGCACCATCGAACACACATTTGATCATCTGCAGTCAGGTGGCTTGGGCGCGGCAGATGCTTGTGGGGATGGCGTGTCATGTCATATGCTTACTGCAAATGCTGTACAGACAGTTTCATCAGTAACAACATAAACAAATGGCTTTCATGGAACAAACTTAACTTTCGGTAAACTTTGCAAAGAATCTATAGCAACACAGTCATTTTAGATTAGTTTATTTCTGATAACTAGGTAAACAATATTGTAAACAATGTTAGCTCGATCTTCTGCCAAACTTTTCTTATAGCACTGATCCTTGATCGCCGTCTCCCCTCTTCCTAAGGGATCCAAAACATTTCTTATTTTCGACCAAGTATTTTTTCCAGAGTTCAGATTAGCAACTAGTCTGATTTGATTACAATATATATAACAACTTCCCAATTTTCTAAGCTACTTAAAAGCCATAAAACATTGTAAAAAAGTGCTATACAGATAAATGTGACTTGACTTGAAATAAAAAACTGATGCAAATACAAGAATCTTTGAGTAAACTGTCACAGGTCAGGTCTTCACAGATAACGTGAACAAAAGACTCAAGCTGTCTAAAATATGCATGCAGGAATTGATAAGAGGAATTTCAATTTAATAGTAAGGATCCAAATCTAAAATTGGAATGGATTTTTGGTTCCCAACAGTTCCACAAACACACTAGTACTAGTAATAACATTCAGTACTCGGACATACCGTAAACAACTCTAACTCAAGGCATTTTGGGTTGAAAATAACCCAGCATTTTTTATAGTGTATATTGTTTTTCATGACCCCAAGCACGATTTCTTTTGTGTCATTTTATGTATTGGTTTTTTTTCCACCCGTTTTTTTCCATTGTTGCGTTGGGGTTAAAACAACTTCCTGTTACATTTCAGACATCCCAAACCCTATATCTAACCCCAACCGACAATGGTTTAAAAATAGAAAAACCAATACATAAAATTACAAAAAGAAACTTGTAAAAAATATTTAGAAATTCATGAAAACACATTTGTTCTCATTGACATGAACAAAAGAGGAAAATTGTGTCCATAAACACGAATAAATAAATCAAATATTTTGTGACTAAACATAGGGTTTCAGTAAATGACCTCAAGAATTACAGACATGAACTAAAGGTATGATTTCATGGGGTCTCTCTACACTGAGAATTTCAGAGATTCTGAGCATGTGAGCGATCCATCGATCAATGAACCTGACCGTCCGCTGAGCTCAAGCCTTGTGCATCATCTGCATTAACATCATTGATCAGAAAATGTCACTGCGCTGACCAATGCCAAAGAGTCTGTTGAAACCAGCCTCCCTTGACGCTTTAAAGAAAGACATGTTATAATCCAGCTGTCAGTTTAAACATCCCGGACCAAAACCGAGTCATTTATGTTTTGAATACAACTTTCCTTATCGGTCATACCTACAAATTTCGACAAGGAGTAAAGGAAACTAATGACAGCAATCAGGTTTCTCGGCAGGAGTGAATAGGAATCCTGTCATTAGTTTTCCGTTGGAGTAATAATTGGCAAGGTCAGCAGCAGTTGAAATCTGCTTGTCCTGATAAATGCAATCAAATAGATCTGAGCCAGCCAAGGGAACCTGGGAGCTGATACAACCCCACCAAATCACAGACTGTCCGCTTCTTCCTGCGGTGAAGGATTTGCTTATTACAACAGCTTACGGCGCTTTTAAGCTCACCCAGTGTGAGCACAGCGTGTCACGTTTGCTGTTAATATTCCAGGTGTCTTGTGCGAGAAAGGATCTCGTATTTCCGAAGATACTGATAAGAACCTGTCATGTACCTAACAAGTGCTTCTTATGAGAGCAAGCGAATAGATGACATGTTGTGGTGAGCTGCGATTTTGAAAAAGAAAGTGGCGTATTTCTCAGTTTATGGTAACCCATACTTGGAATATGACCTCTGCATTTAACCCATTCAGTGAGTGGGTGATTCTCACGAAACCATTGAAACACCACGGCACTAATGATTTTAGCTTTAAAATGTGTAATATAGTAACATTAAAAAGCATTAGAATTAACACAATACTGTGTTCTACATTGCACAATGTGTGATTTCAACATAAGAATTTATAATTGAAAATTTTATCTCATTTCCTGCTGAAATTCTCATTACTGCAATGTGTCCGGCTGTGTTTGAACATGCGTTATGTTGTAATTTAATAAAATTAACACAAAAATATTAAGAAAAAAATAAATGGATGTTTTGCTAGACTACTTTAGATGACAGAAAAAATATTTACTGAATATTCATGTATAATAATAATAATGACGAAAAATTAGGAAAATTTTGTGTCCATGCCTGATGTTCTCATCCTCCGCAACACTTTTTGAGAACAGTTTAAGCACACATACATAATTTTAATAAAGTTTGATTTTGAGTGACCAAGCACATGGACCAGTTACTTCAAGATGGCTACCAGGTAAGATAATTTTTTTACAGTTTTACAGTAATTTGAAATATTGTCTTGTCAGAATGCTTACACGACATTTTGATTATCATTACCGCAACAGATGCTTATAAAATGTTAATTTAATTAATAGAAGCATAATACTTTGATTTTAAATGCATGTGCAGAATCTCCAAATTATGTTCTTTCAGGTTTGTCATGTCATTTTGAAAATATGTTAGTGTTGATGTTTTCTGACTGTAGCGGTAATGAGATTTTTTAGGACTCATTTTTTAAATTATGTTACAAAAAGTGTTAAATGATAAGTAAAAGTTTTTAAATTAATGTTCCCATTTACTCCAGACTTTGTTTTTCAATGTCTGGTGGGAAAAAAAGTAAATTTAAGCAATTTTTACATTTTCATGCTTGATATTTTTAAAACCAAGTTTTCGTGAGAATCACCCGAGTAGTGAACACAAGCACTACTGAAACAGCGGGAAGCTATCACTGCAGCACCCAGGAAGTAATGGGGAACAAGTCCCTTGTTTAAGGGCACCTCAGTCGCAACCTACCAGATAAATGGCAACTCTCTGGTTACAAGCCCGACTCTCTAACCAGTAGGCTACGACTGCTCCATTGCAATAGTATCCATTCAAATGGAGCTAAACATGAATTATAAATAGATCTGTAATGCATGAAAACCAATATTAGAATAAAACAACCCACATGTTTATAGTGGTTTTTACTGCTCTTTATAATATTGTCCCATGTAGGCTGTAGCCCAGCTGTATTCCTGAAGGCTTTCTGAGCAGTTGCCGTAAGCAAAAGCAGTGTGCAGCAAAATTAAAGTCAGAATCCTCATGCAGGACTTGATGACTCATGTGGAAGGACACATGTACACTGCTGTATAAATACAGACCTCACCATACTGAAGATTTTAGCACACGGTGAGCCAGGAATAAATCGTAGGTAAAATGGTAAAAAAACATGGCCTCTAGCTGTCACTGGGGTAGTACCGTTTCAAAAATGACATGTTTGCACCTAAAGAGGTTGTGTTAGTACGCCAGTTGTTTAAATATTTGTTACCACCAAAATCAGTATTGTATCAGGTCAGTATTAAATTGTAATTAATTGTATTGGTTTTAAGGTAAAGTATATTGTTCTTTACTGGTAATGTGTTGGGTTATTAGTGGGATGTTATCTGGTCGATGGGAACCAATAGAGTACCATTTAATCCTACTGGAAAAATTATTTTGTAATGGTTTCAATTGTACATGTAAACATCTGAGGGTTCATAAGAGTATTGTAATGAAAGCCATTAGAATTTGTATTAAATCCATTAGAATTTCTGTGATGGTTTCTATTGGTTTTTTATCAGTCTAACATTTGTATTACTTTACATTTAGGCATAGCACACACTTTTGTCCAAAACGACTTTCGAAAGTAAAAGAACATAATTAGCAATGAGTCATTTCCAATGAGGTACAACATTTCTGCAATGACCTTAGGCTACAGCTGAGCTGTTACTAGACAAGAGTAAAAGAAAAAGAGTCATTATTAGCATTTTTATTATGCAGCAAGTAGGTAAGACCGAGGATAATTGTACTGTAACATTTTGGTATTTGCAATGTGTCTCAAATTTTAATTAATTCTTATCAGATTGGATAATAAAAAAATAGTTATGATGCAAAGTTTGGTCTTGCCTGTCATATACATTTTAATTTAATTTCATGTCACTGTCTAGAAGAGAATGGAAGTTAATAGACTTGGAAACAACACAATAATGAAATTCATTAATTTCCCTAAAAAACAGAGATGTCAACAATACAAGTTCACTTATTAAGATGCAGTTTGATACAAAGTAAGTACTGTGCATTGCAGTTTGTGTTTGATCAGTTATGGACGCATGCTCTGCGTTGTTGTACTTCAGATTCACTGCAGCGTCACTCTTGGTTTCATCAGCGTGATTTCATAGGATGAAGGCAAGAGCCTCTCTGCTAATTACACTGAGTGCTTTGTTGTGTGTTCTGCAGTTCTGCTCTGTGTGATGCTTTCTCACTGCTCCTGACGTTCACATCAATAGCAGTTTGAGAATGATGGATCTTCAGTGCCTGCAACATAAGCTGATTCTTGATTAAATTTTTTTGCATGTGATCAAGAGGTGCATGTGGAAGGTCAGCCGTGTGACGTTTAATTTTCAGAGACCCATGCATGGATATTGATGATTAATATTTTCCTCATTGAAGGTGAAAATTCAAGAGCACAATTTATTTTGTGGTGAATTTTGGAACAACATTGCAAAAACAAAAGGCAAGCTACAGTAGGAGACTAAAACTTGACTATGTCACTCAGAGCATTTCTCTTATACTGTAGAGTTTCATTAGGTTGCAGTTTTATTTTGACAGTTTTATATAGAAATACTGCTTTAGCTCCTGTATGCGTGTGGGTGATTCTCACGAAACCATTGAAACACCACGGCACTAATGATTTTAGCTTTAAAATGTGTAATATAGTAACATTAAAAAGCATCAGAATTAACACAATACTGTGTTCTAAATTGCACAATATGTGATTTCAACATAAGAATTTATAATTGGAAATGTTGTCTCATTTTCTGCTGAAATTCTCATTACCGCAATGTGTCCGGCTGTGTTTGAACATGCGTTATGTTGTAATTTAATCAAATTAACACACAAATATTTAGAAAAAAAATTAATGGATGTTTTGCTAGACTACTTTAGATGACAGAAAAAATATTTACTGAATATTCACGTATAATAATAATGAAGAAAAATTAGGAAAATGATGTGTCCATGCCTGATGTTCTCATCCTCCGCAACACTTTTTGAGAACAGTTTAAGCACACATACGTAATTTTAATAAAGTTTGATTTTGAGTGACCAAGCACATGGACCAGTTACTTCAAGATGGCTACCAGGTAAGATCATTTTTTTACAGTTAATTTGAAATATTGTCTTGTCAGAATGCTTACACGACATTTTGATTATCATTACCGCAACAGATGCTTATTAAATGTTAATTTAATTAATAGAAGCATAATACTTTGATTTGAAATGCATGTGCAGAATCTCCAAATTATGTTCTTTCAGGTTTGTCATGTCATTTTGAAAATATGTCAGTGTTGATGTTTTCTGACTGTTGCGGTAATGAGATTTTTTAGGACAAATTTTTTAAATTATGTTACAAAGTGTTAAATGATAAGTAAACGTTTTTAAATTAATGTTCCCATTTACTCCAGACTTTGTTTTTCAATGTCTGGTGGGAAAAAAGTAAATTTAAGCAATTTTTACATTTTCATGCTTGACAATTTTAAAACCAAGTTTTCGTGAGAATCACCCGAGTAATGCTGACCACCAAGGCCATTGCTGCATTTATGCAATATTTACATTTATATATATTTTGGAAAATTGACTTTTTTCTTCTTTATTAAAATACTGCATTGGAGTGTTTGGTATAAACTCTCCAATAAAGTTCTGCTTTGGGAAGAATTTAAGAAGGCTTGGGGATTAAGGAGCAGTGTTGGGAAAGTTACTTTTGAATGCATTACAATATTAAGTTACTCCCCAAAAAAGTAACTAATTGCGTTACTTAGTTACTTTTCATGGAAAGTAATGCTTACATTACTTTTTAGTTACTTTTGCGTTACTTTTTCTTTGCTGAGGCTTGATCTCTTTCAGGCCTTGCAGGTGTTTTTATGACTGAAACGTTCATTCAGGAATTCCATATTTTATCACAAAAATGTCGAGCTCTGGCCTGCCATCTCAGTTTCTGACTCAAACTGTTCCCACACAGGCGTGTACGTATAGAGTGCATAATGTGACTATGTTTCAGTACATCGTTATTTTTATCAAATTACTTGCATTACTTTTTTAAAAAAGTAACTTATTTTGAATTAGCGCCCCTCGGATGATGAAATGATGAAAATGATGACTTATGATGAAAAAATTTGCTTACGTGCCACCAAAACACTCTTTCCTCAATAACTCTATGGAAAAACATTATACCTTTCCATAAATTTGCAAGGGAGCATCTTTTGGCAAAACAATACCAGAAAAACAACTCGCTCAACCCTGTGCAACAATGTAAACGGTCCGTCTTACAACAAACCCTGTGTTAGTTTGTGCCCGCGCTCCCCTACTAGCAGGTTTGTTGAGGAAACATTGCAGTCGCTATTTTAAAAGGTCTGTCAATCAACTTTGTCTCTCACTGGCTTTTGTGAAAGTACTGATGTAATCATGTAAACATGTTTGATATGATTGGGGGTAACCCTGATTTGCTTGCAAGCAGATCGGTAGGTGTAAGATTTAATATGTAAATGTCACACATTACATGATAATCTGAGCCGAACTTTGGAACCAAAGACTCAGGACTCGGCTTTAACCATCTAGTGTTTTTGTACCATAACAAGTGTTGCAATTTTTGCAGCAATATCTTTGGGGGTAAAGTGTATTGTGATTCGGTGACACTCATTCAAATTGAATCAGTGGCATTCTCCTGTATGTCACAATGACTAATCTTGATGTAGTAAGATGAGATCCTTGTTAGTTTAGTAATAAATTACCTTTGAGGCATTCTCCATAACTTACTTATTGGCAACGAAAAGGTTTATTGTGATATAATCTCATCACTTATTGAGAGGGGAATACAACCGAGGCTACTGATAGTGATGTTTATATGCATTTACTCACAGCATTGCGTTGTTTTACCATCTGACTGACAAAAGGAATTATGCAAATCGGTTAATTTGCATAAACGTGATGATGCTTTCAACACAGTAAAGTGTCTTACAGTGCATTCAAAGTCAAAAAGGTTCAGCTCGACTGGGGCCAACCGCATCACAGTCACGGGTTTGATTTCAAGAGAACATGTGAATTGATCGAATGTATGTAAGACCTTGAATGTTATTATGTGAAATTGTATAGAAATGTTTCCCAGGCACGTTATACATATTAAAAACATCATGAGCCTAAATATGTGTCTATAATGCCCTTTTCCATCATTTAATGATCATTTGATGAGGTCGGCTGATTAATTTTAATATATCATATATAATTGAAAATTAATATAATGTACAGTACATAAACATTTAGTATAAAAAAAAATATTTTAATAATTATTATCTAACATTATATAATATTAACCCTTATTAATAACTGAATAATGAATTTTGATAATAATGATATAAAAAATTGTGTATGGTTTGTAAATCAGGCATTCAGTGAATTCCCCCATACCATTGTGTCTTTTCATTTCTGTACACATGATCATACGCTATAAAAAACAACATATCTCTTGCTGTGATCTCTATTAAGAAAGCAGAGAGGAAAGACAACATGCATGTCAAGACTTACAAGGACTTCCAGGAAGAAGAATCTGTAGGCGTGTTTATAACACAGAGGTGTGTACTTTATGACTTCATTTGGACAAGCTTCAGTTGCAAGCCACATCCCTGGCTCCCATCATGATGAATTGTAGTATACGGCAGGCCAAGATTAATTCAATTCACTGAACAGCTTTTCTGGTGACCCTGTTATCAATAGCAAGGTCTCACTCCAAATTATTCAACATCTTGGTTCACATCAGTTTTGTGGCCAAGGATGTCGGACTGAGAGAGCGCAATGGCTCAGCGTTAAGTACAAAGATGTTGTAAATAAAGGTATGAGGACATATTGAAGAGTGAGCCACTATCAACCAACACCACCCCCACATCTGAGCCAAACTCCGCACTGCTGCATTCAATCTATGTAGGTCTGTACTGCAGCTAAATTTACATTTCATGTGCTGTGACTGTCATAGACTGCTGCCTCCATTCAGTTTTATTGCCATCCGATTCTCTGCTGAACACGCTGCGGCGTGAATATACTTCATTTGGTAACTTTTTCTCACTTTATGTCATTCTGTCAGCATGTTCCTCATTTCACAAATGCACATTCGAGAAACACCACCTGAGTCGACCACATTTCGGCACACATTTCTTTTTATGAAACTGTGGGGCGAATTCGCTAAGAAGCACAGCTGAGAATGCAGACACTTATTTTCTGCAATGCTGGGATGTTACGCATTTATTACATAAAATATTGACACCTGTTGTAATATAGTACAGTAAGTTTTGCATCTGTTTGTACATAAAACAAAAATGTTGGATTTTGGTCTGGCTTAATTTTATTAGTAAAATTAGTGAATATATTACTGTCTATATTACTGTAAGTCCAGGCTAAAGTCTCATAATTTAATTATGAGATTAGGAGCGTTAAAGTTTGATTTTAATCATTGATTTCAATCTTTGACAAGATCTAAGACAATAGGCTATTAAAAATATCAAGGTTATTTTTCACAGAATGTTCATAATGTACATTATATAGAATCATTTTATGTAGAAAGCAGTAAATCACAAAAAAATGGCTTTGGCTGGGATTTTGACAGGATCACACATTATAACTTATATAAAAGTTTTATAATTATTAAAATACTTTTTTTATGATTTATTTTTTATGGTAATATTTTATATTTTGGAAATATATACTGTATTTTATTTATTAAAATGTTTTATTAGGGTGATTTATCAAAGTCCCTCTTACTCGTCATAATAGTAAAAGTTTATCACGTGTCACAACTCTACACCCTTGCCTCATTAAGTATACACGGATCTATGAATATGCAAATTAACCCACGCTTAATAATATACTTCCACACTTTCGCACCACCTTGGACAATAGATATACTTACAGTACAAAGAACTTAAAATGTATTAAATGGAAAGCAATTGGTTTTATTTGCCCCACCTCTATTTTTTTTTATTTGAAAAATGATCCAATCTGCGCCTGGGAAAAAACCTTATATGATCCTAACAGTGAGTTTTTTGATCCATTGAACCACTACTAAATGGTGAGTATCCAGTTTGGAGATGAGCAGGCACACCTGGCATGCATGGAAATCCAGATTTTTTTGTTTGTTAAAAAACAGAGAAAACAATAGAAAGCAATAGCAGAGTAAACATTGTTGTCAGTGGAACTACACTTTGTGTTGTTTTTAAAATGTGGTGAAAACTAATTAAGAAACCCTGGCTGCCTTAAATGGTACCATTTCAACTAAATATAAAAAAGTATGACAATGTTTTCAATTAAACATAATATTGAGTGATGCTGGCCAGTTCAGACAGCTGCTCAGGCTTTAAATGGGTTTGAGTGAATATATGGACTGTCTGTGACCAATGAGAGGCTTCATAAATTACCAAGAAATTAAGTGGAAGTCAAGAACGAGTCAGGTCCAGCATCCAGACCTCTTTCTGTGCTTTATGAGGCCTGGGGTGATAATAGATGGTGGAATGGAAAACTCAGTCTGTGCAAATAAATAGAGGGCTGGGGTGGGTTTAGGTCAATATAAATTGTAAAAAATTCAATTCAAGTCATTAATTTCAACTTTAAAGACTAGTGAGGAGTTGCAATAAATTATACATTTAAAAAAGTTGAATTAGCTTAAGTTATTTCAACTTTTTTTATAGCAACTCCTCACCAAGGTTAATTTAGTTTTGATTTTTTTTATTGTAATAAATAAAAAACACTATCAAATTAGTCATTGTATTTTGTCTAGATAGGAACACAAGTAACTATTTTATTAGAAATTATATGTTCATGACTGTCTAAACACCATATTGTATACATAACGGACAACACTGAAAACCCTAATAAGTTGACTAAACTAATTTTATTGAGAAAACTCGTTGCCTCAATTAGATTAAGTCATGGGTCTCCCAAAAACTTTAAAGCTCCACTGTGTAGGATCTACTCCCATCTAGCGGTGAAATTCTATATGACAACCAACTGAATATTACTTTCTAGCCCCCCCCATTCGGAACGCGTTTTAACTCGTACGGTGGCCTGGCCGTGTCATGCCAAGGTTAACATGGCTTCCAGTAGTTACAAAGCAAAAGCAATGAAAAAAAATGAACAATTTGCAATGTCCTTTGCCTGTGATCCATCAAAGCACACAGATTTATGTTAAACATGGAAAAAGTCTGATTGTCATGATATGTCCGCTTAAAATCACATACAAAAAGCAACCATAAACGTAGCTTAGACACTCCTTTTTCATTGACCCTAGGACAAATATCACAGGGGCTGTTAAACTTGGTATTAAGATGTGTTTTCGTCGATCAGATCACAAGTGGACGAGAGAGACACATTACGTTTACACTTGGTGTTTAAATCCATCTCTTTTTGTCCATTTTCGAGCGCTTCTCTCCAGATTACTGAGGAGATGGTCTGTGGACGAATCCCTCTCCTGTCATTTAATCATGAGCGGGAGTAATGACGGGTTTAAATGGACGCGAACTAATATTATGTCAGAGTCCAATGCTTATGTTTTAAGTAAACGTTACATGTCCGTGTATATGTAAGAGCTTTCTCTGTTATTGGTGAAAAAAGATCGCTCAACTTTCACACGCTTGTAAAATGAAACGAAAGACGCGCAGATCAGACGCTTTTATCAATGAAAGGCTAAAAATAGCGCTGTACACCGTGTGTTTGTGCTAGAGGTCAGAAAAGATGAAAACATTTATCTCAGTACCTCAGATTACATAAATTGGCGGAGAGACGGCGTGTGGCTGTTGCGTGAGTGTAGTCTGAAAGTGCGAAAGGCGGAGCTTGAATTTCAGGAATGTCCCTCGTCGGCGAATGTATTTCAAAGATGGAGGCACAACATGGATGCGCCAGTCGAGCGACTCGACCATATGTATTTTAAATAGCAGATTCTACACTTACGAGAATACTTTGATTAGTGGGTGAAAGTAATTACACATGAATGAGCACATACTTTTGAAAGAAAACATGCATTTTTGCTTACAATTAACTCAAAAAAGTACACAGTGGAGCTTTAAAATGATTTTACAGTGTACGTACATAATCTAATGTTGTATAAGGCATATATAATAGGAATAAGAGATGTTTCATTGTTAATCTGTTTTTTTTTACTGTATACATCTTTAAAGCCTTTCATGGTGACCAACTAAACAGATGAGAGATTACATAAGACAAGCAAATTAGTTAATAATGTGAGATGACATCAGAGACCCTGCTAAATCTAGACCTTAAGCTTCTTCTTCACCCCGTCAAAGTATTGCTTATTTGATGAGACACACTAATCTTTAGTTTTAAATAAGGCCAATATCAAAATGAAGGGCACAGTAAATCAGCAGTATGATGCTACGTCCGTGATATTGAATCGGACAGACTTCTTAAAGCCAATAGACGGTTCTGCTACTTTGCAAATGCATTAAGTGACGCTAACCCAAAGCCTGTTTGTGCCAACTCCGGCTCAATTTGAGGGTCTTCATAATACATTTATGTCAAGAATGAGTTGCACAGGCTGATTAGAGCTCTCTTGTGGTGCTTTAGGCTAAAATTGGACCGTAGTCACTGATATCTGTGATAAGCAAATAGACAGGAGAAAGTCGTAAAATAATAAGCATTCTCCCAATGCTTCTTCAGTTTAGTTTTAATGATCTCTCATGACATAATTATATCTAAGAGCCTGAAACCTTATAATTCTGCCCAGTAAATTATACATTACCAAGAAGTGTCAAAAGTGGTTTTATTAACACGACTGCACTTCTCTATAGATTCTCAGCTTTTATGTGTTAAATGAAGGAATTAAGCTGTAAGAATTAAGTGTTCAATTGGTTGAGCATTCATCGGCAGCACAAAAGGTCATGAGTTTGATCCCCAGGGAGCACACTGATAAAATGTATAGCTTAAGTTGTCATGGATAAAAGCATCTGCAAAATGCACAAATAAGCTTACGGTACTTACTGTATGATCCACAGTGATAGAAACACTGTTATAGACTTAATTGTAATTTCTACAGTTACTTACCACAAAATGCCCAGTAAAATACCATCATTTTCCTTTCCAGTTCATTACTGTTATATGCATTGCATTATGGGTATTAACATTTAATTTACTGTATGTTTTGAATTTACGGTAGACTGCTGTAAAACAACAGCAGTAGTGCTACTGTAGTGTATTATAAAAGCATATAAAATGGAAAAATAAAATATATCTATAAAATGGAATACATTTTATTTGTTATGCTTTTAGCAGTGAAGCAAATTCAAAATGTGAATTGTTTTCAGCAGTGTAAATAATTTATTGAGAATTGTAGATAGAAACAAGAAAGGGAGTATGGATAAATGCTTGACCGTCAGATTTGAATTTGACCTCAAGACTTCAAAACACTAGTGACGCCAAGACTTCGCTCTTCGGAGTGTCGGGAGAGTGACAGAAGAGGCTACTTGGGGAGTGTAGCGAGTAACTTTTATTAAGTGGCACTGTGGTAGTGTTACAGACCTACGACATGGGCGACCTGGGTTTGATTCCCCCTTCAAGGCAATATATTTTTTTAAAATATGTTACAGTAAGGGTATTATACTGTAATATAATACCCTATCCCTATCCCTACCGTATCTACAACCCCAAAACAGAAAAAGTTGGGACACAGTAGAAATTGTGAGTAAAAAAGGAATGGACTAATTTACAAATCTCATAAACTTATATTTTATTCACAGTAGAATATAGATAACATATCAAATGTTGAAAGTAAGATATTTTGAAATGTCATGCCAAATATTGGCTCATTTTGGATTTCATGAGAGCTACACATTCCAAAAAAAGTTGGGACAGGTAGCAATAAGAGGCCAGAAAATTAAAATGTACATATAAGGAACAGTTGAAAGACCAATTTGCAACTTATTAGGTCAATTGGCAACATGATTGGGTATAAAAAAGCGCCTCTCAGAGTGGCAGTGTCTCTCAGAGGTCAAGATGGGCAGAGAATCACCAATTCCCCAAATGCTGCAACGAAAAATAGTTTTCTGAGTTTCTCAGAGAAAAATTGCAATGAGATTGAAGTTATCATCATCTACAGTGCATGATATCATCCAAAAAATTCAGAGAATCTGGAACAATCTCTGTGCATAAGGGTCAAGACCGGAAAACCATACTGGATGCCCGTGATCTTCGGGCCCTTAGACGGCACTGCCTCACATACAGGAATGCTACTGTAATGGAAATCATAACATGGGCTCAGGAATACTTCCAGAAAACATTGTCAGTGAACACAATCCACCTTGTCATTCGCTGTTGCCAGCTAAAACTCTGTAGGTCAAAAAAGAAGCCATATCTAAACATGACCCAGAAGCACAGGCATTTTCCCTGGGCAAGGCTCATTTAAAATGGACTTTGGCAAAGTGGAAAACTGTTTTGTGGTCCAACGAATCAAAATTTGAAGTTCTTTTTGAAAAACTGGGATGCCATTTCATCCGGACTAAAGAGGACAATGACAACCCAAGTTGTTATTAGTGCTCAGTTCAGAAGCCTGCATCTCTGATGGTTTGGGGTTGCATGAGTGCGTGTGTCATGGGCAGCTTACACATCTGGAAAGGCACCATTAATGCTGAAAGGTTTATCCAAGTTCTAGATACATATGATCCCATTCAGACGTCGTCTCTTTCAGGGAAGACCTTGCATTTTCCAACAAGACAAATGCCAGACCACATACTGCATCAATTACAACATCAAGACTGCGTAGAAGAAGAATCTGAGTACTGAAATGGCCAGCCTGCAGTCCAGATCTTTCACCCATAGAAAAGATTTGGTGCATCATAAAGAGGAAGATGCGACAAAGAAGACCTAAGACCGTTGAGCAACTAGAATCCTGTTTTAGACAAAAATGGGACAACATTCCTATTCCTAAACATTGGTCCTCCTCCAGCTGTTCCTTGTATGTACATTTGGTTTTTCTGGCCTCTTATTGCTGCCTGTCCCGGCTTTTTTTGGAATGTGTGGCTCTCATCAAATCATAAATGAGCCAATATTTGGCATGACATTTCAAAATATCTCACTTTCAACATTTGATATGTTATCTATATACTACTGTGAATAAAATATAAGTTTATGAGATTTGTAAATTATTCCATTCCTTTTTTACTCACAATTTCTACTGTGTCCCAACTTTTTCTGTTTTGGGGTTGTATATAGATATATACATATATTAATCTCTCCCAAGGGTTTTTGTCCTTCTAGGAGTTTTCCCACCGGGTTTTTTTCCTAGGGGGTTTTTAGTGCCAGGGAGAGTCAGCCAACTTTGGCTTAGCTTAGCACTTTACTGTATATGTAACATTATTAATACGCTTGCTTGTACGGTTTTACCTTAGCCGCTATGTTCTACTGCTTATATTATCTATTGATTTTCTGTGTTCTCCTGTACATCTACTCATGTAAAGCTGCTTTGCAACAATTAACACTTGTACAGTTATGGTACTGTAATGGGGCAGTTATACAATAAAAAGTCTAACAGTGAACCATGAACTTTAAAATGAAGAGCTCAGATTCAAAAGCCGCTAAACGTCACCATTCATTAAAAATGATGCGCATGGCACATATTATATATCTTTATCCAAATACTTTCACTTCAAATCTACTTAATCGTTATAAATAAATTACATTAGGATATTGACTTTTATTTAATTTTTGAGCCTTTGACCTTTATTTTGAAAGGACAGTAAAAAGTGACTGAAAACTTTTTAGAAGTAGAGATTTTTAGAGGGTTGTGCAGCGAAAGTCAAATTTGTTAATAAATACCAATAAAATGACTAAAGTGACATTTGTGGCATATCAATTATTTATTGTTAACCTTTTCATTGCCATTTAAGTGAAATTACTCAACATAAAGATAAAAGTCCACTTATTTACAAGAAACATCAGATGCACTTTGATTTGCATCTGAGCTTTTCTTGTACTGTACAGTATACCAAATAAACAAATACGTTGTTGGATCTCAACAGTGGGCCAACCACATACACATGGCGTTCATGTAAAATTCATGACATTATAGTGTAGTTAGCATCAACCACTGCCCAAATAATGTGGAGCAAACTGTGAGATATTGAAATGAGCAGGGGACTGCCCTCTCAACAAGCATACATTATGCATGAATCCACACATCCATTATAGATAAAAAAAATGCATGCCTTCTTAAAGGGATTCAAAATGTTGTGTCAAAAATGTTTCACCAAATAAAATCCACCAGCCTTGAGGAAAGACAACAGGAAATCTCTAGGATAGCCAAAACAATTCAAATGTCATGCATTGGCTGTGCTGCCGTTACAGTATATGCCAATGGCAAGAATAGACTCAATAAGTCATCTATGGTGACTCTAAATATTGATGCTAAAATCCTGTAATACTACTGTATTTATGAGTTATGTGTATAATATTATTTTTAGTGTGTGTGTTGAAAACAAGACATATCAGCAGGTTTAAATATCTCTTCCTGATGTGAATTTCCAACTGTGCATCTGCCATCTGATGTGTTCAAAATCTCCTTGCTGCCTCACTGCCTCGCTGTCCGGTCATTCAATGGCATAAAACTGAGTTTTTATGATGGTACACTCTAAATGGTTTCAGACAGGCTTTTCAAGCACCATATCGCCACATCTAATGATCTAGAACAAATTCAAGTGAGCTCCGGCCCGAGCTAAAATTTTATGCTTTTTGCTTTATAGAAATTGAATCGCAAGCTGATAAAAATAGACATTTATGAATTATATGAATTATTCTGAAGCTTTTAATCGCTATAAAATGTAACCAATTTATTTCAACAGCCAAAAGTTGATAGTCTGCAAGATCGCCACCTCTGTTCATTTGAAGTGCTGTGCAATCGTCTCTTGCCGTCTGGAGATCACGGATCTCTTTGCGATATATTATCATCACTCGCCCATCTGACAGAGTCTGTGGGCTCTGTCTGAGATGTATTTCCTGCACTTAGAAGACCTTGAACTCGCACAATTCTCTTTGAGCGGGCACTAATCCTAAATTCAAAGCACAATGTAGTGTTGTGCACACTGGCCAAGGCTACAGAGGTCGGCAAATGTCCCACCTTGTTACACACTTCACATTTAATTACTAGCCATTTCAACCATTTCTGCCCAATTACTGTACAGCTGCTTTGGCTCGAGTATTGAGGACAAGTGGCCACTGGTACAGCAAATGTCAAAACAGTTTAAAGGATCGGCATTTTACAGAATAAAATTAATTTCCATATTTGTCAGCTTGATGATGCCTCAGTCCAAATGCCAAACTGGTAATGTTTTTCACACAATATGCATATTCAATATGGCCCTTTCTGTATAGCTCAGCAGTAAAGCATTGCAAAAGGTCAACTCAGAAAGCACACATACTGATAAAAACGTATATCTTGTAAAGCACTGTAAGTCTCTTTAGATAAAAGTGTCTGCCAAATGCATGAATGTAATTATTAATGTTAGGTGAAATAAAAGTATTTGTTCATGCTAGTAAACAGCAAGGTCTTTGTTGATGTCTTCTGTTATCCTGCAAAACATCAAGTCTGCCAATGTCAACATCTTCACTTGCCAAAAATAAATAAATCCACAAGCAATGTGTATTACACCCAAACAGATTAGCAACATTAAAAAACTTCAGTCAATACACTGCTAATCTGATAATACACAGTCTTTGTGCTAGAAATGGTTTCTTAGTCATTTGTTTATAAATATGATGGCCAGTTGCTGATGAATTCTCATTTACTACCTTACAGTATACAATGTGTTATTGTTTAATAATTAAAATCAGCCTGTATGAGCACTTCATAAATAGTTTCATAAAACTAATGCTAAGATGTAGGTTATCTCATGATCCCTTTATGAATTATGGAAGTGTTCTGGACTAATGAAGGTTTATAATGTATTGAAATATGTCTGTGTGTTTGATTCATATTGTGCATTGGCTTTAAATAAATATAAAAAATATTTTTCACTGACATTTGCATATTTGTGTTGAGATATTTTTAAGCTATCTGTCTCCTGATCTAATGAGAAGTAATGCAGTGAACTGTAATATATTAGACAGACTGAACCAACATACAATTGGACCCCAATTAAATTCTTTAAATAAACATCAGTGTTTTCAGTCTTTTTACATTCACATTCTATGTACTTAAAGGACTCTGCTGGAAAATCAAAGTGGTGTTGACGGATTCTGCCAACAAAACTGTATTTCTGAATGGCCTGAGGCCGGATTAAGTGAAAGTATTTAATGAACATATAAAGGGCTCTATCATACACCCTGCGCAATGCTACGCAATGCAGCGCAATGTGCGACACAAGTGTCTTTTGCTAGTTTCAACCCAACGCGTATTATAATTTTCATGTTTAGCGCCATGTTTAAATAGCAAATGCATTTGCGAACAAAATGTAAAAGGTTATTATTGAGTCTTTTGGACATTAATGAGGACCGATTATGAGACGTTAGAAGGCGTAAAGAGCTGCTTCACCTGTAGCCTGGTAATTGAATGTTTTGCCTTAAACAAATGCAAATATTGCATATATTTTAAATGTTTTTTTTAAGTGCTACCCCACGGATTATTGTATATGATAACTTTGTACTTGTGGATATGATAAGATGATAACCGTTATTAAATAATGCTTTTCAAAGCACTCACGGCGCGGTCCCAGTGCTGAGGGCTCTCCACACGTTTGTAAATTCTTTATCTCCTGTTTGTTACACTGTGAAAAATACTTTGCTGCCTTAAAATTTTTTGTTAAATCAACTTAGATTTACAAGTCATGTCAACAGAGATGAGTTGTCACAACTTTTCTCAACTATATTTTATAAGTTATAACAACTCATCTGTAGTTAAAACAACTCATCTCTTGTCAAGATAAATAATAATAAGTTGAAATGACCTATAAATCCGAGTTGATTCAACAAAAAATTTTGAGGCAGCAAAGTATTTTTTACAATGTACAAATAAAGTATTTTTAGAGTACAAACCTTTTCTTGCATATTTGTTAATCATTTTTTGAGATATTATGTAGGCTATCCATTCATTTACAGCAATTAAAAGCCTGTTAATTTCACTTCAATGACTGAAAGAAAACGACTTTTAAAGGTTTTAAGGTTCAAGGTTCAAGGTATTCTTTATTATCCCCAAGGGGCAATTTTTTATGCAGCCAGCAGATAGAGTAAAAAAACAATACATAGACATAACAAACACCATAAAAGCACACCAAACAATAATAGTAAGTCAATCAAACATTCAAGTAGAAGTGTTTAAAAAACTGGTCACAACAGGTATAAAAGAGCTCTTGTATCTATTTGTCTCACATCTTTTGGACACAAATCTACAGCCAGATGGAAGCAGTGCAAACTCTGAATACAAGGGATAACTAGAATCATCTAGGATCGTCTGGGCTTTTTTAATTGCTCTATTCCTGTGCAGGCAAGGAATGTTAGCTAGAGTAGCCCCAGCAATCTTACTGCATTCATTAACTATGCCTTGGAGACGGTTTTTGTTCTTCAGAGATAAAGACCCATACCAGCAAATAAAAGAAAAAGTAACAACAGATTCAATAAAACAACTATAAAACATCTTCATAAAAGTGCTGTCCACATTAAAATGTCTAAGTTTACGAAAAAAAATACATACATTGGTGGGCTTTCTTACACACATTATCAACCTGAAGCTCAAATGTAAGTTTGTTGTCAATCACATTCCCAAGATATTTGTAATTCTGAACAGTCTCCACAGCCTGACCATTTATAAAAACAGGGGAAATAACATCATTTTAATATAAAAAAACAGTTTTAATACAAATAAAAACAACACAATTTTTTATATCAATCTTAAACTGGTTTTCTTTCTCCGCTTAGTTTTCAGTTTACAAATTCCGCCATCTAAATAGGGATTAGGCATGGCGCCAGGCGCAACTGGCTTTTAAAGGGAATGAGAGCTGAGACTCTCATTCAGTGGCGGAGTGGCCATCGGGAGAGTCGGGACATTTCCCGATGGGCCGGTAGTGTTTTGAGGCTGCAAGGGTCGGTCTGATAATAGTTATACATTGCGAGTTATAGCAACCCCGTCTGGCGGCTTGATGTGCAGGCTTCCTTTCCGCTGGTCAAACTGTGCAGCCTCTTTGCTCAACCAAAAGTGCTCAACCTGTTCGACAGGTCCAACCATATATAGGGGGGTCATTGAACGGCTCTCCCCAAATGGCATAGCCTGTTGGCCTTTGATGTAAAAAGCCGCGCCGCCGAATGCCTGTTTATTGGAGTACATATGCGGTCGGATTGATCCATCAAGCAGATAGACTATTTGATAGTAAGTGTGGATTAAGGATGTTTAAAATTTCTAGCTTGGTGGTCAGTACATGAATGGATCAAATCAGCACATTTGCAAAGGTTTATCTCCATATGGCTATATAATAAATAAAAATAAGAAGGGTAACTTTGCAGTATCACATTATATATTTCCTACTATGTGATTTTCATATTATAAACGAGAGTATTCAACTGCAATATGGCAATATATATCCTCACAACATTATTATTTCTCAAAACTTTGACAAAAATTATTTTCAAAGGAACTGTATTCTTCTTACAGTTATTCAAAGATGCACACATTATTCCGCATATGATTTGAATATTAGTCGAGAGTATATAACGGCAGTGGCGGTTCTACACGGAGGCCAAGGGTGGCCTGTGCCTCTGTAGTTATGTCCCTGGCCACCCCTGTGGCCAACCCGTGCTGACCAAATAAAACATTATACATTTATTTTGATTTTACACGTGAGCGCCAAAAGCGGAACTAATGCGACGCAACGTTCTTCACAGGCAAATTAAAGCGCCGCACCCAATCACTGTAGCTGGCTGCGGGTGCTGCTCGGCGAGTGTCTCAATTCGTTCACAATCTCCCGATGTTGAGAATGTGTATGCAGGTTTGGGCACTGGTAAGGACTTTAGCTGACTTGACATTGGGACACTGTTCACTTGTTCTCCTGTGACGTGGCTGCTGAGGCGCGTGATCATTCACAGCTGTTACTCATCAACAACCGGCAAAACCAACATCTCGCTAACTTTTTAAAGTTTACACATTGTAAAAAGCGCTGTAATTATGCTCTTACATATACGTGCATAAAATTGGAGGAATATAATTAAATGTTACATATAAATATGTTTACAGTTTAAAATAAATATTATTTTAAATATTGATTACATTGTGGTCCCTAACTGTCTAGCAATGTGTGTTTATAAGTAAACTAAAACAAACTTCGTCTTTATAAAAGTTTGCATTTCATAAAGTTTATTGAGTAGGCTCGCATGCTTTTCGGTTGGGGGGCTTTAGAAAAGTGCCCAGCTCCCCTTTTGCACCTGCACTCACTCTTGTATTAAATAAATATTTATATGATTGTAAAGTAAAATAACGTTTACGGGGCAGTTTCCCTGAAAGGGATTAGACTAGTCCTAGTCTTGTAAGAGCTGTCCAAACTGAAAACAACTTGCAATGCCATATCTTACAATATACCATTGCCCTTTGTTTTGCTTCAAAATGCACACGTGATGTATTTAGTAAGGCATGTTTGTTAAAACTAGTTATATTTCCTAATTAATCTAAGGCCTAGTCCTATCTTAAACAAATTCTTGTAACCACCCCTATAATCTTTAAATATAATTTCTTGCCAATTTTTTTATGTGCCCCTCTGTAAAAACACTGGCCCCTCCTTGGCCCCCCTAGTGAAATTTGTCTAGAACCGCCACTGTATAACGGCAATGAACGTCTTATGTGGCAATAAATATCCACATAACTTAATATAACAGCATAATGAAATGAATAAAAAGACCAGGAAGTAGGATTGGCATGTAAATTGTATTATTATTACCGGAAAAAAAGCAAAATAACTGAAATAAACTCTGAGGTAAATGCGCCAAACACGTTAAAATAAATGAGCAATAACAGTGGAAAAAAACATTATTATCTCTCAAAACTTTATATGACAAAAATTATATTTAAAGGAAAAATTCTTACAGTTTTTCAAAGATGTAAAGAAAGTATTCCATATTACTCCCGTTTATGAGCACGTTCATTTCTGGCCTCGCTCTGTTATGTAATAGCTGATTGACAGGTGCGCATCTCCGTCTTTCAAACAGGTATACTTTTGTATAGTTACTCATTTAGGAAAATTATCCATGATTTGATGATTTTATTATTATTATGAAAATTTTTTTTTTTCAGATTGATTACGATTTGTATTACCCTAGTTTTACTACAAATACAAGACCTTTTTTTTTTTACCACGGAGGGCCGGTGGTACACGAAATTTCCCGGTAGATTTTTTGGTCCCACTCCGGCCATGCTCTCATTGGTTTATTGCACGTTACACCCAAAACTCACCCATTACTCATTACGAAAATAGGAACAACCCTTTTAGACCATGCGCTTGGCGCACAAACCATTTTTCTCTATGTTAAATTAGCAAAAGTGGCATCGGACACGCACGTTTAGACCGTGCGCTTTAGAAAATGCAATATGTAACCCCAATATGTGTTCAGAGCATTTGGTTAAAATCATTATCTCATTTTTGACGGAGGTGGCGCTTAGCTGCTTTTGCATCAGAGCTTTTTATACTATATATATATATATATATATATATATATATATATATATATATATATATATATATATATATATATATATATATATATATATATATATTCCTTATTACTTTAAATCTACTACTTGTGGCTACTTGTAAATGGCCCATAAACTTCAACAATGGCACTTCCACAGCAGCAATTTCATTTGAAAGCTTATTTAATTAAAGTTACAACAGATTTCTTGCATGCTTCTTCTGTAATAATAATACAAAGTCGCACACTGTACTGTGTACTGATCCGTAGCTGAAAGCATAAGACTGTGAAGGAAGCCAAGACTCTATAAATATTGTATCTATATGCTATATAGTTGTATATGAGTAGACCTGGCTCTTCAACTGATATGACTCACTCAATGTCACACATCCAGTACAGTAGTACTGATCCTGTAAAATGTCAAGTTGAAGTGTGTGAAGATATGCTGAGTGCCAGGTGCAGTTCTTAGAGAACAACAGTAGCTTAGACTGCACATTGTGCTCAAGACCAGAAAAGATGGATTTTGAAAAGTGGTAAGGAAAAATTTGTATTCATGCCAGTTGCCGTATAGTCATCAGTAACGGACATAGAGCAGATAAGAACATCCCAGGCCAGAATACAGATAAAGAAGACTTCTGTCCCCAACCCTGCTTATCAATATAATTATATTATGGTGTGTGTGCAAATTAGATTTTGGGAAAGTGTCATTTTCAATGGTGCTGAGATACTGTTGAATTAGTGCACACGCATCCTCCAAGCTAACAATAAACTGTCATTTTGAGTTTTATGTGTTATTGCTGTGTCATTTAAAGGTGCACTCTGTAATTTTCTCCCTATTTATAAAAAAAGTTTTACAAATAGAAAAAAATATTATTCTTTGAAAATATATTTACAATCATGTACAGCTTTTTAATATTTTAGAAATATTTCAGTATTTTTGACATAGAGCAATTTACCCTAACCGTGGGTTCAAACCAGCTGCGTTTGAGGTGTTAAATTTGCGTCTACCGCGTCTAGTTTGCCGCTTGAACATTTTGAGTTTACTCGCTTCATTCACGCGTGAAAGCTGCGGGTGAATTTCTAGTCATCGAGACATTCACACAGAAATTCGAGTCATGCGAGGGGCTTCTGCGACTCCGCTCGCTTCCTGTAATCTCGTCACTACTAGAGCAAGTTCTTGATTGGTTAACGTTTTTCCGCCAAAGTTCAAATATTTCTACTTGTGCGAACTAGATACGCGAATGAGGTGAAATCGCATCTATCGCGCAGTAATATTGACGAAGTTTGAGTAGTCAGGAGTGATGATGTTACTGCACGCCGAGGTCAAAGTTCTGCAAACTAAGTGCTCTTCTGCCATACAATATAGTTCTCATTTCTATCTGTTTAAAAAATCGCCATGTTTTATTTTGTGCCACCATACTTACTCGTGTAAGTACTCATGTAACAGTCTTTAAATAGGGAAAACATGGAAGTGTTTGTCATAAAGGGAAATTATCTTGTCTCAGTTACAAATTTGACTGGTAAATGATAGAGAACGATCCCATTTTTTTAATTTATTGCATTGCATATTGTATGTTCAGGGATGAAAGATTGATAAGCAGACATGCTATTTATGACTGAATGCAACCTTTGATGCTTTGCAATAAAAGTGGCTCTCCTATTAAATTTGTCCTATCAGTGTGACTCTCATGAATATTGAAGACCACTATAAGGCAAGAGACAACTGCCATATTAATCATTTCATTATAACCCAACAATACTACAATGTGCCTTTAATGCCAACGTTGATAACAGTAGATGACTATTTTGCATATTTCTAGCAAATGTTATAATATAAGCATTGACCCATGAACAGATTAAAATACATGACTCTACATCACATTGACACACTCTGCCTTCAAATAAACCCAAATGTACTTTTAATGCTTTTAATACTGTTCTGTTTGCTTGATGCAATAAAACAACACTGGCTGAGTCTACCCAAAGTCCCTTTAGAGAAGTCGCGCCAGGCGGCCAACTTTGCAATTCCTGCGGGCAGTTATTTCAGTCATGGAAGACTAATGTCCTATCGATTTAAATAGGGAAAGTAAGATATCTCTAAAATTGCATGCTAAAATCACAATAAAATAACATATTACAAATTAAACCTGACATCTACTGTGCCATAACTTTTTTCTCTTAAAGGACAAGTTCAGTATTTTACACTTAAAGCCCTGTATAACGGTTTTGACGGAAATTTCGACATATGCGGCTGGCCCGAGAATTTTCAGGTGTTTATTATATCACCCCCCACCTCTACAATGGCTGAATAGATGCACTGGAACAATCCTTCCTAAAATGCATTAAACTTTCGTTTACAAAGACGTGAAACTCACCGAGTGGTCAGGGGTGTTCACTGATATGCTCACACAAAAATCGCTGCAAAAGATGCTTTCCAACAGGTTTTATTGTAGTTTTTGTCCAACTCCATTGACTTGTATTAGATGTGCTGTGAGGTACGGTGTTACTCCGAGCCAGGAACGTTGTTTATATTCTTGCAATTGGCAAAGGCGGATTATCGCCACCAACTGGGCTGGAGTGTCTATTATTCAAGCTCTCAACAGAAGAATATACGAGTGTGAGGCGTTTGGAAAAATAGGTCCACAAGTTTACAACGAATGGTAATTACTTTAAGTGTAAAATACCGAACTTGCACTTTAAGCTCAAATGCACTAAAGCAACACCTTTGTTGAGGTTGTTTAAGCTACAGGATGGCAACACCTCACAGAGCCCCTCCCCCAGAGAATCATCAGCTTTTATCGATTGATGATTTGTTCTTTTAAGAAGGCAGGACTTCAGTCACCAAAGCCGCCATATTGAGCGTTGTTTGGCTGCCCTATATAACAATAACACTGCTCAATCTTGTTGCTCATATTTAATATTTTTGGTCTACCTTTGATATCTGTCAAATAGCAGACAGACCATTGTGTCTTTTATTAATCTACTTAAAAATATACATCATTTAGAAAAAATACTCTATTTATTTACTTTATATATTTATTTAAAATACAACATTTATATGTATTAGAGAAGCACATGGAATATGCTCCTCTTCATATCATCTCTTTAAATGATTTGTCTTGGGGTAAGTATATAATCTTTCACATTTTTTATCATAATGTAAAAGACATATTTCTTTAAAGAAACATAAATTCATTGTATAAAACCTAGGCCAGTGACATGAGGTGTTTATATTGTTTTCTGTTTTGAGCACAGGAATATGGAGGGAGGCACAGTCAGTGACAGTAAAAATGGCACAGCTCTGGGAATGCACCTGAGAGCGGGTGATTTATTGCTCCATTCTGCTAAAGCCGGCGCTGCCTTTAATTAGAAAATACTGAGAAGGCAGCCGAGTGCTTAAGCATCGCTTAGACTTCCGCCGCCATAGATGTGTGTCTTCTGTAATATGTGAAAATAAAGACGTAATGTCGGCCTCCAGCATACATTTCCATGTGTTCATCAGTCATGCTGTTGGTGAGTGAACAGTATCCTATATTCACGTGACTGTGTCATAATCAATGAGCCGTGCTGTTTGCAGGTTTATCTTCTTTCACTTCGTCAGGGATTTGTGCCTCTGTTATACATATATCATTTATATTATTTTATTATCAAAGTCAAAAGGTTGTTCAGAACTGTAGCAGTAAACAATAGTAGAATTTGTGGAATATGTGAGTTATCAGACCAATTGTCAATTTTTTATAGGTTGGCCACCATTCCCTGGATAGGTACAACTACAAGGCCATGGACATAGTTATGTCCCCTTGACATGCCATGGTGAGCCTTGATAGACACTGCATCAGTAAAAGGTTTTGTAATTTTTTACTGGATTTGCTACTGTAAAAACCCATTAAAGGGGACATTTCACAAGACTTTTTTTTAAGATGTTAATTAAATATTTGGTGTCCCCAGAGTACATATGTGAAGTTCTAGCTCAAAATACCTAATAAATAATTTATTATATAACATGTTAAAATTGCCACTTTGTAGGTGTGAGGAAAAATGTGCCATTTTTGGGTATGTCCCTTTAAATGTAAATGAACTGATCTCTGCACCAAATGGCAGTGCCATGATTGGATAGTGCAGAATAAGGGGTGGTATTATAATAAGATGATCCCCTTCTAATATCACAAGGGGAGACAAATTTCATTGACCAATTTTTTCACATGCTTGCAGAGAATGGTTTAGCAAAACTAAGTTACTGGGTTGATCTTTTTCACATTTTCTAAGTTGATTGAAGCACTGGGGACCCAATTATAGCACTTAAACATGGAAAGTCACAAATCACATTTTCATGATATGTCCTCTTTAATTTGTTAACTCTTAAAAACCCAGACATATACTGTTTACAAAACATTACAGTTAATTTTACAGTAAAATCTAGTGAAAGGGGATTGCTTTTGAAAATAAAAGGTGTGAATTACCATATATTTTATGGTAAAATCTTTATTATATTCAACACGATTATACATGTATTTTTACGGTTTAGGTTTGTCACACTGTAAAAAATCTCTGTAGAAAATACAACTAGCTGCCAGTAACTTACTGTAGATTTTACATTTATGTTATTTACTGGCAACATTTTGTTCAAAGTTAAATGAACATGAATTTTTTTGACTTTATCTTCTACAGTAAGTTACTGGCAACCAGCTGCAAAATTACAGCAAATTTTTTAGAGTGCAGAGTTAAAATTACAAGTCACTATTAAATTTACAGTAAAAAACAGTATGAATGTTTCCACAATTTTCTTGAATGACTCTTCATATTTGATGATATTTTTTGCGTTACTTCTTCTTGCTTTGCTGAGGCTTGATCTCTTTCAAGCATTGCAGGTGTTTTTATGACTGAGAAGTTCTGCATTCAGAAATTGCATATTTCTATCGCACAAATGTCGAGCTCTGGCCTGCCATCTCCGTTTCTGACTCAAACTGTTCCCGCTCAAGCGCACGGATAGAGTGTGTAATTTTACGTGATTACATTCAGATTTATTCAGTACATTATTATTATTATTATTATTATTATCTAATCAAATTAATTTAACAAAAAGTAACACACATTACATTTTTATAAAAGTATCTCAAATATTAATGTGTACATTTATAAAGTAATGTGTTACCTTACTTGTTACATCAGAAAAGTAATATTATTACGCAATGCACGTTACTTGTAATGCGTTACCCCAGCACTGTTTATAACATTATTTAATGTCACATGTGTTGCCTTGCCTTGACTTGCATTGCATTGCATTGCCTTAATTCATTATATAATCTTTGATTCAGCATGTGGCCATCCATTTTGCCACCTGTGTTATGGTAGTTAACTGGATGTTAAGTACAAAGCAGATTTATATTAACAAACATAAAAATATCGGTTAATGAAATACATGGTTAGAATTGTAAAGTTTACAAAACTTTGACATAAAAAATACAGTTAAGATGGTATTTTTACAGTTTTTAACTGTAAATTTGTTTACATGTTTCCTGTATTTTAATGGATGTTTTCTGGCAACCACAGATTACATTTTTAACAACAGATTTTTTTTTTAAATAATTTTTTCCTTAAAATGTAGACAATTATGACATATAATAGTATTTTTATGAAATATGGTGCTAGGGTTCATCTCTGTTTAAAAACATTCTTTCATAAACTGAAGTCAAGTAGTTCTTCATTATGGGTTATTCAAATTTGTATATCATCCACCAATTAATTTAATGACTTGTTCTCTGTTGTTTGCTATGCCATGCATAATAAAGTCTTAATATAATGAAACAATATTATTGCTAGTAATTTCTCAGAGAGATATAGTATCATAGAGATAGTTTTGAATTTGCTCTGATACATTTGTTTCTGTTAAATCGCTGTAATAGATCATTGTTAAGATTCATTTTCCCACAGTTTAAATCAATAAAATGTTAGTTAATGTTAAGAAATAGTTCACCGGAAATAAAAATGCTCTTGTAAATTACCCTCATGCCATGCCAAGGACGCATCTGACATCCTTTCTTCAGATGAACACAAACAAATAGTTTTACACTAAAATGCTGCCATGTTATCTTCTTGTATGGGACTCAACATGGGAAAGCTCCAATAAATCCATCATTAAAGTATGTTTGTGAGAGAAAACAATTCATATTTTGAGCTTATTTTGCAATCAATACATTGTGTGAAACACAAATGAAACGCATATGAAAAGTCTCAAGACACGAAAGAATCAATGAGATGTATTGGAATTTACAACATATGGTACTGTATGTTAACAATGTATATTGATGCAAATTTAGCACATCTAGAAGTGGAGAAAGTTTGAGTTAAGATAACTTTAAAACACATTCATTTCTTCACTGAATAGGGAATTGAGGTAAGGATTGAACACAGGGCTGAAATAGATTCTTGACCGAAGATGAATCTTTTTCACAGGACAGACTGCACTACAAATATCTGATCTGATGTAAACATAATTACTTAAACGATCGACCTTAGACGGCTGAAAACTAAGCTAAGCAAATAACTAATTGTTATTCTCCGAGTCTGACATTAGAAAAGAAATGCCTTACAAATGTTCCTGCATGAGCCTTTCCTAATTAGATTTAACAGCCTTGTATTATTCATTAGTGTTTGTGAGTGCATTTCCTGCCCTGTTTTGTGAGGAAGTGGATTGTGAAACGTTACGTCCTCACTAACGCTCGGAAAGTCTGAGTAAAGCTCCTGTTAAAGCCAATCTGTTTTATTTGGAGGATCATCCCAGTCCACTTAATAACAATTATTTTTTCCAGACATTTCTGTTCATGCTCACCAAAGTGAATCTACTGTAAATGCTGAAGCATATAAAAGCTTTTAATTAAATTACAATCCAAAGCAAATGTTTATTTTACAGAACATGATTTGAGACGTGTAAACCTGTATGTTTATGTTTGGGCAAAGTTTGGGACTATACGGTAGCTGGCATTTGAAGAGTTAATCTTAGTGCGTCTGACATGTTTTCTTGTAAAGTAGCATTTTTCATCTTATGATGAGCTCTTATGTTTCATTATAGTAATTTCACTTTATTGATTTTTTTTTTTTGTATTTAACAAATTTGTCTTTCACTGGAAAACCCTCTAAGTGCAATATTTTTTGGCAAAAAACAAAAACGCTTTGAGAGATCGTGTGTGCATCACGTGTCATGCCAAAATAAGTGCCTGCTGCAGACGCGTCTAAAGGGTTTATGATAAAAGAGACGCTTGCGTTTGCCAGATACTCGCATAATCTCATGCGTAATCAGAGTTTACTGTTAAGGGAGTGTCTTGCGTGTATTTTGGGAAGGTAAGCGTCTCTTTTATCAGCAGGCACTTATTTTGACAAAAAAGGTGATGCACACAGGATCCCTCGACACGCAGGACACATATTTTGGAAAAGGGAACCAAACACGCGACAATTCGAACACTTATTTTGAATTAGCGCATCTTCGGATGAGCAGTCACGAGCCGCCACTAATCTTTACATACACAAAAAAAATGTATTCGGTTGTTCTAAATGTATGTAAAAAAATGTTATTAATCAATATGACCCCAACTGAAAAGGAATGGGAAATGCAAAAAAAAATGCATCAAAAACTACAAAAAAATACTATTTGAAATAATATTTATTTTTAATGTCCTTTCTAATGTTTATATAAACAAAAATTCACAAAATGTATCACTAAAGTAGTGATGTGAGTAGTTGCCCATATCCAGTAAAATGCATGGGTCTCTATAGGCATCTGCTGGTCGAAATGATTTGATTCCTAAACTCTACCTGTAAACCTAACACCTATACCAATATCTTAAAACAATTTAAATCAAATTTGGATCATAATTTATGTGAATTTTATTAAAAATGTATATTTTTCACAACACAGCTTTATTGTATTGATGAGAAGTAAAGGAATATATATATATTATTTGTATTTGTATCTTTTTTTTCAATTCTTTTCAATTTTGAGGTCTTATAGACCCCAAGGGCCAAGTAGTGTTAACAGAAAATGAGGAGTGTTTAAGGGTTAATAACATGCAGTATAATACGTGCAGAGAGCATTCGGTAAATATCATTATCTCCTTTGATAAAGGTGGTGTTTTGCGACTTTTGCATCTGACCTACTAAAAAATCCAGCTAAGACCAGCATAAGCTGGTAGCTGGTTTTAGCTGGTCCTTCCAGCCTGGCAAAACTGGTCAAGCTGGTGAGTCAGCTGGTCCCCCAGCCTGACCAGATAAGTCCAGCTAGACCAGCTTAAAAAATGACCAAAGCACAGCTAGACCAGCTTGCTACACCAGCAAAAACAGTTAAAACCAAGCTGGGAGACCACCTTAAACCAGCTCACCAGCTTATGCTGGTCTTAGCTGGAGTTTTTAGTAGGGTAAGCTCTTCTTTTAAGAAAAATATACACTGCAAATAGAGAAAATGTAGCTTTTTGCTATGCCTCCAGTATTTTTAGTCATTTAAAGCAGAAGTATCTGGATCTCTGATCACACTTTATATACTTGCAACTACAATAAACTATATTTTAGATGGAACAAACAGTTCTGCCTTTGTAGTCACACCATTTATCAAATAGCATGCAAATATCTTCACATTTGACTCCACGGCCATTAAAACTAAGATCTAAAATAAACAGCCATTAAAATGGGTTCATACCTATTAGCTGCATCAGTTGTAGACTGGCATCATTTTTGTCTGTGTAGATGTTTGTGCCCGTAGCAATTAACGTTAAACATTTGCTATGGACGTTTGTCTTATAGATTCTTGATTCTGTTTGTTACTATTAAAACAGTGCTGTGATTTGTCTAAGCGATATTATGGTCTTAATGATCTGTGCTACTAAATGACCATTTGTCAAATTCTGAGAATCAATTTAAATTACAGCTCAGTGGCAAACGCACAAATGTTGAAAGAGAGGCCTGGAGACCGGGACTTTGATGGAGTGGCATGACACTGAAGGGACCATTAGCTCTGGGTGAACCAAATGAGCAAGTACGTGTTGCGCAAACGCAGTTGAAGACTAATGATAATGAGCTTTTTCAAGGGCAAAATGTGACTCGCCTACAAGTGAAATTAAAGGTGGGAAAATGAGCGCTTGGGCACAGAATTTTTTTTTAGTTATGTGCAAATCGAATATAATAAGCTTGTTTTCAGGAGGAAGTGAGTTTTCATAATAAATACGTGTTGTGTTTGTATTATTATGTGATGCTTAGAGTTTTAAAAATGCTGAAATTATGGCTGTGGCTGATAAAGATAAAGATATGTGACCCTACAGGTATACTCTATTTAATTCTAAGATAATGAGCATCATAGTTTGATGTCACCTATTAATTTTATTATGATTTTAATCTTTGGCATGACCTTACTCAGTCAGTATTAAAGTTATATCAAATATATATATTTTCACCAGGGCTTTGAACCAGATTTTCCCCAATTAGTTTGTTCCGAACAGAAACAGTTTTTTAACATTTCCAGTTTTCGGTTCAACCCTAAAATTGACGTTTCTGAACCGGTTAGAACAAAAAATAAAGTTCTCGAACCGGTTAATAACTTCAATGTCAGCTGTGGGACATACAAATAAGTAGGCTGATCATTAGGACATTCAACTTAAATGATTAGTCTACATAATTTTCCTTAAGTCTCTATCTTGTCATCAAACATTAAAAAAGGCTACATTATGTAGCTACATTACATTATGTATGTAAGCCATGTCGTTTATTGGCAAACAACTTAAACAAATATTTATTAGAAAAAGAATACTGTGGTAGTTCGAGATCATTTTGTTTGTATGCACCCTGTCAAGAACAGAAAGATTGTTTGCCTGCTTTTTGAAACGCGTGTCTCCGTGTATGCACTTTTGAGTGCACTTAAACACGCGCACACACACAGACGAAGGTCGAAATCCAAATGGTGCTTCGGGAAGAAGATGCAGCATAAACAGTCGCTTTTAAAGCGAAAATTACATTGTTTTTCAGTGCTTTATTCGCTAAATGTATTTTAATGGACTACAGTATGAGACGCAGTAGCGCAACTCTCTCTCAAGTTTATACATCAAGAGTTCTGATAGGGCATAGGGATAATCATGTTTGATTGGAGTTGGACCAGACAGGCATGTGCGTCTGTGCATACAGAAAATTGCGCACTTTAGCAGCTTTTGTGGTTAAATTGTTTAAAATCAATTAATTGTTAATATTTGGAAGCTGAAAAAATAACGGTATTAACCAGTTACCATTATCTTAAATAAACGATTCTGTTCCAGAACATGTAATTTTTGAAAGTTTCTGGTTTTGTTTCTATTATTTGCAAAACATTAATAGTTTCTGGTTTTCGTTTTCGTTCCATGAACCGGTTCAAATTTTTACAGAATGTTCTTTACATTATGTAGGTTCGTTTTATTTAGAAAACAAAAAAATTACTTGTTAGACTGGCTTTTCACAGGCAGAGTAACATATTGTATGGAGAATCATTAAAGTTATAAGTTATACGAGCATGCAGACTGTGTGAGATGGATTTGTAGAAATGGAAAATCATGAAATAGAAAATCAAGAAAAATGGTTAGCGGATAGATGAAGTAGCAGGGGAGCGAGTTTTGCGCAAGCTCTTTTTGCGGTAGTGATTTTTGTTGTTGTTGTAAGCAGACAACGATTTCTCAACCAACAGGATATCTGCTGCTGGCTCTGTTAGCCTTTTGTACTATATGCAAAGTCAAAAAACAATAACAGACCTTTGACCATCGGCAAAAAATGCATAACGCTGAACATCTCATTGGCCTCAAGTATTGAATGGATTACTGTATTTGATATAACCAGATCACTAGCAGAAATTGGTAAAGCTGATCGTCCAACACGGTCTCCTAGTGATGGTGATATCCGGTTTAATTTAGACATCCCATCTTTGTATTAGCATCATGTCAAGTGCATTCTAACACTCGTATAGTTACAATTTGTCAGTCTCTACATAAAAATGACAAAAAGAGACATCTAACCCCTCTAAGCCCTCTAGCTTTCCGAACCATTTCCCCGTCTCATTCTTCCTAACAGTCTGCGCCTGTTGAAGCGTCCAAAGAGCACAAAGGCAAACATGAATATCTACAGGCAACATTGTACAAACCGCTGAATCATGCAGAATGTCGTCCTTTGAATACACAGCGGCGTGTGCCCGGGGCTTCCAGTGGTGTTTGTGGGAGCAGTAGCAGCAAGCTGGGAATTTACTCAAGCATTCCTCTCTGATGCTTATAAACCTCACCTCCACTTTTCTCCCAGTTTTTGTTCTTCATAAAGTATTTTTTGTCATGCAGAACTGATGCAGCCATCACACGGGTGGCCAACTGACAGATGCAGTGCGTGGCTTTAAGAGGGGGCCGTCCCGTAGCACCAATTAGCCACTCTCATGGCAGGTGACATATAAAATGTTCGCTCGCTTGCTTATTAGTCAAGTAATTAACTGGGACTCCTCCCTGGCACATGCACAGTAACAGCTGTATGGAAAGCCCCCCCTCCGCTCTCGTTTGTTTATCATTAGCTGAGTTGTGAGATAGACGTGTAATGGCCATTGGGTGAGCAAATGCTGATTTTGTGCAAGATTCAGTGCCTGACAGAATCCAATTTCTCTTGGACACCAAGGGGTAGCTGTTTGTAATGCCTGATCAGAAGTGGCTGTCACATCATTTACATGTATGCATTCAGCATGTGCGTTTACCCAAAGCGACTTACACTACATTTGTTATGTTCAAACCATACACGAGAGACCAGAAGTAGAATGTAGTAGTTTTAATAATTAAGCAAGTTAAACACATGGAACACGGTCATGGCATGCACAAACGAGAACCGACAAATGACAAACGCTGTTGCCGAAATCGCATGGTGTGACAGTAGGTACTGAATTAGAAGTACCTACTCATTGACCTAGTATGAATATGGATAATATGAATGAATTTGGATGTACTACATCCGCCCTTTGTCGTCTACTTTGTTGGATATCTCCTCTCCTTGTGGGATCAAGGGATAGCAAAAGGTCCATCAAATGAACACTTTGGGATCTTGCCGGAAGTAGTAGGTCATCCGGGTACTTTTTCCCTACTGTTTTTGGAATACTATGAATTCGGACATACTACTCGTCTTGTCTACTGGTTTTCGCCTACTAGTATGGAAGTGTCTGGTTTTGGATGCAGCCAAAGACAATGTAGTGTATTATGGATGAGGGGCACAAGGTATTATAGGAAGTGGAGTCCGGAAAGTGAGGGCAGATGACAGGGGGATCGTCACAACATGCAAGCTTTGTGTTTCATTAGTATGTGTGCTCCCTGGGAGTCAAACCCATGACCTTTTGTACTACAAATGCTCTAGCAGTAGAGCTACAGCCAGGAACAACTGTATAGGTGCGTTCCATTCGACAGGGTCCCTACGGAGTGTTCACTGCTCCCTACTCCCTGAGCACGGTATATCAGTTGAAGTGGACTTCACGGACAATAACCGCTCATTTGGAACGGCCTTCAAACGTCATCAAAGAAAGTCAACGACGGGGTCGCACAGATTGATATAACATAAATATATATATAGGACTATTCATATTTTAATATGCCTTCGTGCAGTTAATTTAGTAATGCAAGACTAAAGTCCTACTATGTCTACTTGAATGGTAAAAGAGATATTCCTCTTAAAATACATGCAAAAATAATTAAACAACATATTTCAGACCAACAATTAAACCTGACATCAACTGTACCACAACCTTCGTTTCTAACAGGATTAGTCCACTTTCTTAAAATAAAAATCCAATAATTTACTCACCCATATGTCTTCTGAAATGTTGATGACTTTCTTTTGTTCAGTCGAGAAGAAATTAAGATTTTTAAGGAAAATATTCCATGATTTTTCTCAATTGAATAGACTTTATTGGACCCCAACACTTTACAGTTTAAGAAAGTTTTTAACCCAGCTTCGAAGGGCTCTAAATGATCCCGACCCAGATAAAGGGATCTTATCTAGCAAAACCATTGTAATTTTTGGCAAGAAAAATCAAAAATATGTACTTTTAAACCACAACTTCTCATCTTGCACTATCCATGTGATGCGCCAGCGTGATTTCACGTTATAAGTCATGACGTCAAAGGTCACACGTGGCGTATACAAAACTACCGCCCCAGTGTTTACAAGTGTGGAGAAGAGGACTGTTTTGACGTTGTTGTATGTGGAATGATATTAATTAATGTCCTTGTGTTATATTTATTGTTTAAAAAGGTCCGCAAATGTGCGTTTCACATATGTAACGTGTGACCTTTCCACCTCATGACGCATTGCGTGAGGTCGCTCTGGCACACCACACGGATAGTGCAAGACAAGAAGTTGTGGTTTAAAAGTACATATGGTTTCACTAGATAAGATCCTTATGCCTCGGTTGGGATTGTTTAGAGTCCTTTGAAGCTGCATTGAAATTGCAATTTTAAACTGCATTTAAACTGTTGAGGTCTAATAAAGTCTATTACATGGAGAAAAATCCTGGAATTTTTTCTTCAAAAAACGTATTTTCTTCTCAACTAAACAAAGAAAGACAAACATTTTGGCTGATATGGGGGTGAGTAAATTATCAGGATTTTTTTAAGAAAGTGGATTAATCCTTTAAGCTCAACCTTCAAGGTTGTTTCGGTTGGTAAGCGCCTCACGTTACTCTGTACAGAGACCCTCCATCAGATAATCATCAGCCTTTATCTATTGATGATTGGTTCTTTTAAATGTAAAGTGGGACTTCTGTCACCAGAGTGGCCAAATTGAGCGTTGCCCAAAGTTAACTTCCAGTCTGTGCTTGTTTATTGGTCTGGCTAGCGACTAAACTGACATCTGGGACAAATACCTTGTGGAAAATAAAAATGTTTCAGTTTCCAAAAGATGAGAAGAGACCGTTCGCATGGATCACCAATGTGCGAATTTGACAGCCAGGCAAGAATTAAAGGATCTGTAGCTAACACTGTATACATTAATTTTACACAGTAACATTAGCTCAGTGTAATTTGCTTTAGATTTGAACTGAGGTAATTTACTTGTTATTTACTTTGCTTGTTATTAAAAATAATCTACTCTAGAAGGATTTAAGTTTGGGCCACAAATGCTGCTAATGTGGTTGCTAATGAAATTGAACTTAACTAAAAAGAGAGAAAGAGATTCTAAGCCCGCAAATTCTCAACCTGCCATAATCACAAACTTAAAACACAAAGATGTTTAAGGTTTACATTATTCATTTTCAGTTATTATTGATCTGGTCATACATCATATGAAAAGTTTGGTTCCCAAAACGCGATAAACTCGTTACCGCCAATATCAGTATTGTACCTGGTCAGTATTAAAAAGTAAATTCTTAATTTTACGCAAAATCTGATATCTGCCGTGTTATTCTGTCATCTTTTCTTAATTTTTTCCCAAAACGCGAAAAACGCCACTCCTCATTTTCTGCAGAATGCAATTAATCCGCTCAACAAATCACAGCGCACCATTTCACGCATTGTAAACAATAATGGCAGCACGTGGAATTGACACAGAATCATAGTTTTCCTCATCTACTTTGTACTCAACAAACAAATAAAAACAAAATAATACTTTAATAATATTGATAAACCTGTGGTGGTTTTCTGTGATGGGAAAGAAATGTAAGCCATCAAAATCTAATAATTTACGCGAAAGGCACTCGGGAGACGGAAAAATATCGGCTGTTGCTTGTTTTTACACGACAGCATCAAGCTTCTGTCATGCTAACACACTGACCCCTGGGGATCTTATGAAAAACTGTCCATTATTTTAAGCAAAGCCAGCGAAAATCGAGCAGGACCAAAACATTTTACAGCTGATCGCTTTAAAAAAAGGTTCAGTGACGACGTCAAGTATAACAACAACAATGACAGTGTTGTTAGTAATATGATAAAGTAAGTGTTTTGATTAATGCCATTAATGTTTCTTTTTTAATCAGTGTATACAACTAGTCAACTAAATGAATATACAGTAACATGGTAAAGATGAATGCACATTTATATATTGATTAAATAGATTTATAGCATTTTGGAAAAAAAAATTGTCATGGATTTATTGCATTTTGTGGAAAATTAATTCGTTTTTATAATAAATCTTTGAAAATCAAAATGTTATTGTTATTATAACCTAAAGATGCTATGTGAAAGTTTGTAACAGAAAATAGTTGTTTTCATCTTGTCACTTTCTTGGTATAGAAAACACGTTTTTTACCGAAATTAGTCAAAATGGATTTATTAAGTTTTGGAACCAAACTCTTCATATATACAATTTAAAAGACACCTGGCATGGTTTGTACTACAAAAATCAAGTGCTGTATAGGTTTTTCGGTCAGGCACTGAATAAAATACCTCAAACAGGCTCTTACGGCCAATGAGATGCTTTGGGGGTCCGAGGGGGACTGGATTCTGCAGAGGGCTTGAATCTTTCACGACACCATTGGAGGTGTGATATTTTTCTGTATTCAGCTCTGGAGAGGAAAAACTGGAGCAATGCTAGAGGCGATAAATCATTCCCCATCTCTGAGTTTGTGCTTTGTTGTGCTTTTCCTCTCAGCACGGCCTATGATAAATAACTGTCCTCAGAGAAAGAAGCATATAAAAACAGGAAAATGAAAGTGATAAAATAAAACAATCCTGTCATTCCGGCACAACAAGAGGTTTCTCTGAATGCTAGCGGGCCGAGAGATCTGTCTCTAGCATTACAGAACAAAGCCAATGGGAAATTCAGCTGGCCTGCAAGTTTATGAGCCATTAAGTGTTTTCATGCAGCTGAAGAACTGCTGACTCAGCCCATATTGGGGAGACCTGAGGTGGCGTCTCATTCATTCATCACTCACCCTCAGGACTTTCCAGGGCATATTCCAATTAAAAGCCCTCTGCTTAATGCTGGGAATAGCCATATTGCTCCCCTCCTTATGCTACTTATGCTCTCTCTCTCTCTCTCTCTCTCTCTCTCTCTCTCTCTCTCTCTCTCTCTCTCTCTCTCTCTCTCTGTTTATGGGTGGGAGTGTGAGCATGCTGTCACACCATACAGAGCTCGCCTCCAGCAGGAATAATGCATTCTGGTTCTGTCGCTGACAGTTTCTAGTAAAATTCGGCAGCGTTAGAGATAATTTGAGATCTAAAGTATGCCCAGTCACTCTAAAACAAATGAATCAGGGATATCACAACCCTGACCAGATGGTGCATTGTATGTGTCTGCATTTGTATTCGCACTTTGTTTTTTGTTTTTTTGTGGCGATGGCCCGTTAAAAGAGGCTGAGATTGTGTACAGAACTCTCTGGATTTGCCTTACTTATTAATGCACACAACCTCTGCTCATTGTTTCTAAAGGATACGTAGATCCCCGTACAAGCGAAACATATACAGCTTGAATGGGTTTAGTGTCAGACCCAGACCAAAAAGTTACGACTGATCGGCAGGCACACAACAGTTCCTCTCTTTTTAAAGGTTGAAGGTGACACGCCTCCTAATAATTCCCAACTGGAATTGTAACACGCAGGGCATACGGTTGCGTCTGTGAAACATTGCTTTTCATGTTTCACCTGGCCTTCTCTATTTACATAAGGGCACGTGGTGTGAGTTATGGCTGCCGTCGGCCTGCTTGTTTTATGAGGAGTGAAGCAGCCCTGCCGTCAGAGCTTCTGCAGCTGAAACATTCCTATCCTATAATGAAGCCATTAAAAATGCTCGGCTGCTGCCAGATGGTTTGTCATTGAGGAGGACAGAGTGGAAAGCCTGCCGCAGCTGAGACCTCAGCACCGCCACTGTTAGAGGTTGCTGTTTTGTCTCCGTGAAAGCAATGCTAGGGAGATTAGGAATGCTGGAAGACTGAAACCTGATGTGTCTGGAAGCCTTTCTTTGATCTGGAATATGAATGAGCCGATGAAGAAGTTGAAGAAAAGCAATCTGCTTTTGGGACACAGTTGCATCGCTAAAAGCATCACATGGGAAAGTGTGAACACACACAGGCAGGCTTTTGGTAACTTAACCTTATTTTTCATGGATTATATGCAGTGGCGACTTTTTTGAGGGCGCTCGATGCAAAGTTCGTCACAACATGTGTGTGGTTCCTTTTTTCAAAATATATGTTCTGCGCATCGAGAGATCCTGTGTCTCGTGTCTTGTCAAAATAAGTGCCTGCTGCAGATGCGTCTAAAGGGTTTATGATAAAAGAGATTAAAGAGATTTAATCTCATGCATAATCAGAGTTTACTGTTAAGGAAGTGTCTTGCGTGTATTTTGTGAACGAGAGCATCCAAACACTGATTTTGAATTAGCGCCCCTCGAATGAGCAATCACGAACCGCCACTGATTATGTGTGTTCGTGTCACTCTCAAATTTGACTGTCCACTACAAAAATGTCAATAGTGACAAAGACAAATTACTACGGCTGCTTGACATGCAATAATATCGTTTAGCATTCATGTGAAAAACATTACATTATGAACCATTTAAATAAGATGTTTGTTATTTATGTATTTCTTAAAGGGATAGTTGAAATTACTATGATGTCATTATTTGCTCACCCTCAAGCAGGCATGTACTGGCCATCGGGACTACCGGGAGAATCCTGGTGGGCCGCAGTCTGTTTGGGCCGGTGCGTCAGGGGCGGACTGGCCATCTGGCAAACCGGGCAATTTTCCCGTGGGGCCAACATACTTTTGGGGCCAATACATCTCTACACTATTTTTGTCTGACCAGCCCATAATACTCGTACGCGCATCGCGGCCCATTGCTTTCTTTCTTTGTTTCTGTTTTTACGCAATTCATTAAAGAATTACTCCATTTTCTTAAAAAAAAATCCAGATAATTTACTCACCACCATGTCATCCAAAATGTTGATGTCTTTCTTTGTTCAGTCGAGAAGAAATTATGTTTTTGAGGAAAACATTCCAGGATTTTTCTCATTTTAATGGACTTTAATGGACCCCAACACTAAAATTGCAGTTTCAAAGGACTCTAAATTATCTCAAATGAGGCATAAGGTATAGCGAAAAGATTGTCAAGAAAGATTTGGCAAGAAAATAAAAATATGCACTTTTAAACCACAACTTCTCGTCTATCTCTGGTCCTGTGATGCACCAGCGCGACCTCACGTAATTGTAATGCCGTGGAAAGGTCTCGTGTTACATATTATGTGAAACACACATTTGCGGACCATTTTAAACAATAAACTGACACAAAGACATTAATTAGTATCATTCCACATACAACAACGTTGGTCCTCTTTCTCCACACTTGTAAACACTGGGGCGTAGTTTCGCATTCGTCATCCGTGACCTCTTGACGTGATGTAATCACGCATTACAGGACCGGATATAGACGAGCAGTTGGGGTTTAAAAGTGCATATTTTTTATTTTTCTTGTCAAAAATGACAATTATTTTGCTAGATAAGACCCTTATGCCTAGTTTGGGATCGTGAAAATTCATAATGTCCAAAGGAAAGATGCCATGCATTGAAATTGCAAAATTGACCATTAGACAAGAAATCCTGATTCAGACAGCAAGGTCATAAAATAGGATGAAAGGAAAAGATATATACAGAAATGAATGTTAGTTATTAAAATTACTGTGGTTTGGAATTGGTAAAAGGTTTTAAAAAAAGTTAATATATTCTGCAAACTCTGTAATGGGACTCGTGGCTCAGCCGCGAGATTGCGACTTCATTATAACATTTATTAGGTCTCAGTGTTATCATAAGGTGGTCAGAATGGTTAGTTTAAACATTCTGCACAGTCACTGGCTAAGACAATTAGCAGATTTTTAAAACATGCAAAGCCTTTTAGAGTGCTTGCATTTATTGTAAAGTCACGTGTCAGCTCTTACACTTTTCTACTTAATCATTATATGGACTTGGTAGTCAAGATTGCACAAAGATGGGTGGTATATGTGATCCCATGTAGTGGGCCGGTCTGGGCCAAAATGCCAGCCCTGCCCTCAAGTTGTTCCAAACCTGTTCCGAACCAAGCAGATCTGGGTCACCCATAGGAAAAAATACTACAGGAGTCAATGGTGTCCTAGATCTTTTTGGTTATACGCCAATTTTTGGTTTCAAAATATCATAATTTGTGTTTAGCAAAACAAAGAAATGTATATAGCTTTTAAACAATTTGGTGACTAAATAATGACAGATTTTTTTATTTTGGGTGAACTATCCCTTTAAATATCCCTCTATGGCTATAAAAATGGCAAGAACTTATTCATCTACACATCTCCAAATCACTTGAATGTCTTTGGACCGTAGGAGGAAGCCAGAGTTATCCCAGGCCTCCTGACTCAGCCAAGGCCTTAACCGGTGACCTTTTTGCTGTGGGGCAAACTCAGACTTTCAGCAGACAAGCAGAGCACTCGATCAGGACATGTGCGGAGAATCTCCTGAGATGGAGGCTAAACTCACCCTAATAAATGTTAGTTAAATGTCAACCATTTGACCAGACTTCAACATCTATTACCAAGTGAGACCTACTTTGTACCAAATCACTGCACAGCCATTAGTGGCAACATTAGTATTGCTTGAATGGCCCACTGTACAATGAAAAATTGTGTGCTGTAAGCGGTTAATAAAACTATTTGAGCTCAAATCAAAGCTGATTAGTAGATGTCTGATGAGAAGGTGTTTACAACTGAGTCTGAACTGTGTAAACAAGATTTTGAACCACATTTTGAAACTGTCTCAAATGCAGACAGATGATGAGAAATGTCAGCCCAGATAACTTGCCAGCCAATAAGCCTTTTTGAATGTACCTTTGATGGTTTCCTTTCTTATCAGTTGAGTTAAGAAGTTGGATCCTCCAGATACTTTCAATTTCTATTATTTATCTACATATGCGGCCTAGATCTTCAAGTTTGCTTTCTATTCTGACATATTTATACACGATCTTCAATGCATGAACTTCAAATCTCTAAGCAATTGTCACTCTGGCACAGAGCACAAAAACTGCAATTTTGTTAATCTGTGATATAAAGATATTATATTCTGATGTACATAAACTTAGCCTAAGTTTTGCCAAACATCATAAACTATTCTGGATTTAAATACACTCTTAGAACGAATGTGTTAAAAACAACACATTAGTGTTGATTGTGGGACGACACACTAAATGCGTTGTCCCAGAATTCACCCATCACTGTGTTATTATTGAAACAACACATTTTGTGTTACTTTTAACACAACTTGTGTTATATTGTAACACAAAATCAACACAAAATGACACATAATGTGTTAAAATTACACATAATGTGTTAAAAGCTTAACACACAAAGATGTGTAAAAAATTAACACATCCTTTCTAAGAGTGTACTTCTTGGATTTAGCACCTAGAACTGAGCTTATTACCTATCAAGCAATAGGCGTCATTTCACCGTCTAGGTTAGATACTTCACTGATTTAGCATTCAGCTTTGTATCAGCAGAAACCCGGCAGTATTTCAGAATGTTTCCCTCCCTCATGTCCCCCTGAGAGAAGAGATATCTGTATTTTGGTTCTGGAAAAAAAGTCCTCCGATGACGTAAAATGACGATTTTTGCGTCATCTGAGGACTTTTTGGCCAGAGGCAAAGACTACAGCCAATAGTAGGAGCTTTTACACATGTTTTTCAACCCGCCTATAGGGGTGTCCATTCAGAAAAGTAAGAATCAAAACGAGAGTCAGCCATCTTGAATGTTCGCTAAGGCTCTCTCTTTTCAGCAGTAAATATTTAGAACAACAGGCAATAAACAGTGTCAGCTATCTTAGTTTTGAAGACGATATGGCAAAAGGGGATTTTGAAGAACTGGTGTGCGAATCCGATGCTCGTGGCTACACGTACGAGCCGCAATACAGCGAGAAACAAGAGGATGCCGGAGCAGCTGCTTTAGCCGAGGAGGGAGGCTTCCTGGCGGTCAGGAAGAATGGCCAGAGCCCCGGCAGACTCGAGCTGGGGCGTACTAATTATTTTATACTAAATCAGAAGGAATATAAAAATATATCTCATATGTAATACGTTGAATAATACACAAATGGACGCTTTACATGGAGATTTCAGCAACGCGAACTGACACTGACTGACTGACACGCTGTTTTATAATACAGGTATGTTTTTTTATGAACTAGTGCAGTGCCCATGGATAATCTGTTTTTGTTAATGTTGGTTTGGTGTGTTTGAGTGCTCATTGTTACAACTACAACGCAAAAGTTCAGTGACATTTTTAGTTGTGCATGATAGAAAGAAAAAACTGATACTGACATAATGATATACAAAAAAGGGAGAAACGGAGGCCAGAGTATAAAGTGAGTATTTTGTTTGTTTTTCACGTCCGTCAGCTGAGCTATGGTTGTTATATTTACATCTATAAACCGTCAAAACTGGCAAATTGTGGAAACTAATGCTGCGTTCCAGAGCCCATCCAAACCAGTGGGATGTAGGACTTATCCTACCTCCAACTAAAGTGCACTGGAATGCCTGTCGAAGTGGAACCTCCTACCGGCGAACTCGGGGGAGTTAGACCTACCCCGACTTCAGAAAAATAAGTCGGAGGACAATGGCGGCGCCCATAGATCGCGTCGTCGTGAGAGGAAATCTTCAAGGAATAGACTACAGTATAAATTGTACTTCTCTGCTTGTATGGTTGTTTTAGACACTGTAATTTTAACACAACTTGTTTTTTTTATATTATGGCGTGAAATTATGTCGTTATTATCTGTTATCATGAAACTACGGTAAAAATATACCAAGTTACTTAGCGACATGCAGCGCTTTTATATAATGGCTCCAGAACACTTTGTAAAGATGTTTAACTTGTTGTTTTACTGTAGTGTGAACTGCACAGTTCGGACCGACGTTCAAAAGTTATGTAGTCTGTACGAGCCTTAAGAAGACTGGTCGGTCGTCCATGTTTTCTGTTTATGTTCCACTTCAAATGTCTGGAACGCTTTAAAGTAGGAGCTAGGACACTTCAAGAAGGATAAGTCCCACGTCCCACTGGTTTGGATGGGCTCTGGAACGCAGCATTACTGCTTGTCCTTTCCTGGTTTTGACTGTACGAAGCAACTTATCACAATTTCGATGGAAAAAAGGTAGTATTTAAAATAATCTATCAACTAACTTGTCACAGAGACTCACGTTAACCGGTGTCATTTCAGTTTTCGAGTCAACTTGCTAGTAGCTAGCCTAGTTGAATGTCCCTCCCTCCTGCCTTCTCGAACCGGTAGGCGTGGCCTCGTAGAGCAGCTAAGGAATGCATTCTGGGATTTGGTGTTTTTCATCCACATGAGCAAAAAACAAATTTTCTGGCTTTTCTCTGCCTAGAAGGCACCAATTTCTAAAAAAAACTTCACATTTCTACTACATAGGTGACCCAGTTTAATAATACATTCATATTTAAATTGGGTAAAGAATTCTTTTATACCTGATAGTCCAACTAGTAACTTCTAGCCAAAATAAACTTGAATTTGGTTAAATGTACTTTATTGACCAAATAACCTGCATATGATATACTGTATGATATTCCATAATGTAAGCAAAGTCAACGGTGAACTAAAGGTGTGTGGTTTTATTTATTTTATGTCATTTATTTTTTGGGTTATGGTTAGACATCTATGGTGTAAATTATGCTCCAAAATTATGGAATGCATTACCATCATATATTAGGGAAGCAAGTACACGTAGTATTTTTAGAAGGAATTCAAAAAATTATTTTTTTAACTTTATGTTCAGTTAGCATTTTTTTCTGAATGTGCAATTAAGATCATGTTATCTTTATGTTTGATGTTTGTTTTAGTGGATGTAACCTTGTTACTTATTTAACTGTTTTTGTTGTTGTTGTTTGAGACTATGTAAAGCAATTTGAGTCGCTAATACAGATTTTATTATTATCAATAATATATTTTCACTGACAGACAACATTTTGCCTCATAACCTAGACGGCTGGATTTGGAGTTAGACGTCTTTTAAATGCAAAATTGCTTGTCAGTGCAAAATTACAGTCTGAAGTCATGATTTTGTTTGTGTTCTACAGTATATAAGAGTGGGCACGCCAGGTTAAACAGGGCAGTTTACTTTCAGTAAATGGAGCTGCACTAAGATCTACCGCAGAAATCGTCTCTTTATGGCAGATCTGCACTGACCTTTTGACATGCAGCATTCTGGTGAGGCGCGCTGATCGGAAAATGACTACAAGAAGAAATGAGTCCAAGATACAGTAAGCTGTGCACTGCTAGGGAAATAAAATAAAGCAATATAATATAAAATGAAACACAGGAAAGTAGAGCAAGATGTTATCAACGTTCAGAAGGAAATCACAGGTCTTCCCCAGGGAAGGACACTTCAGTTTACTCCAATTTATGTTAAAGTGATAGTTCACCCAAAAATGAAAACTCTATCATCATGTACTTACCCTCATACACACCTGTATACATTTTTTGTTTTGTTTTGACGAAGGAAGATATTTTGAGGAATGAAACTGACCAGAAGCCCAATTGACATCTATAGGAAAAATGTATAGGTGGTAGTTGATGGGGTTTCTGATCGGTTTGGTTATTTGGTTATATATATACACAAATTTATGCCTAACCTATCAAAGCATGTTTAGTGACCACTGTACAATATGAACATTTATTACATTGTCAGTAAAAATTATATTATAAATAAAAAATCATCTGAATTTCCATTTTAAAATCCATCACTTCTGAAGGAAAAAATAAGAGGAAATGTCAAAAACACTATAAGCAAATGTATATCTGCCGAATGCCTTTAATACAGAGATTAAAATGAAATGGCTTTCCATTTAAAAAGGGCCATTTTTTAAAACAAGGTGTCAACATTGCCACTCTTTAGCTTTCCATGCACCTATAGGAATACAATGCTTCGGTAGAGTTATAATGAAAGCCATTCTTCAAGTCAAATGCATCCTACAACTTGACAACATCATGGTCCAGATGGCCTACGCGCTGAAATGACAAGCACCGAATGAATTTGTCAAGAAAACTTCACACTTATACCAGGACAAATTAAAAATGTGTGCAGGTTTAGCTCTTTTCACAGAGCCTATAGGGGAACATTATACAGAAACATTGTGCAATTGAAGGTATATGCGTGTGTGTGTGAGAGAGAGAAAGAAAATAAAAAGAGAGATAGGACAAGAAGAGCGAGCAAGATGGGGCAGCACGGCGACTGAATTAGCAACTTACTCCAGGCGTATTGTCAAAACTGCTGCATGAGGACATGACCTCCATCGCTACCCAAATCTGCGGCTGCCATGCTGAATGGAGGGGGTAATTCCTCATGCACTGCCAGAATGTGCAGCCCTCCATGTATGAAAGCCAGAGCGGTTTCCCTTGAGACTTCACCGAATGTATATACTGTAATTACAGCCGGATTTGAACTCTGGCCAGTATCTATTGTGCATGGCCAAGTGCACTGCTATGTGATAGCTAGCAACAGATATGGCTTTAAAATGCACATGCGGTGAATACCAAGCATGGCTTTTGACAGGATGATTAATCGCCTGCAAAGGTGCTGCAAAATCTTTCTATTGATAGAATGATTAATAAGCAGCGGTGTACACAAACCAGATGAAATGTAGGAATTATTGGGCCACATCTCCAAATGTGCACCTCCCTACTGTGCGTGCAGTAGAATGGGAGGTATTGTATGTATGTTTATGTGAATGATAGACAGCGGGGAAGAAAGAGGAAGGGGTATACGTGTACAGAGAGCATAAAGTGATTCTGCTGTGGAGGATTGAGGTGGGAAGAGTGAAAGAGCGCTAAATGAGACCACAGAGACTCCAGAAAAAGACCTGCTATAAAAGCTTACCAAGATGCAAGACCACCATGCAGGTTTTTTAAACCACGCCTGTAGTGTTTTACTTTACATTTACATGTTGCTGAAGAGACACGAGAAGGAGTACGGTTGAATTAATTTAGAGCAAACATCTCACCAAAATCCTTCATGTTTTCGCTGCTTTTAACAAGCTTCAATGTGTGGTTAAATGTGTTTTCGCAAGGCACCTTTCAACTAGGTATTACCAACATCTAATGAAAAGCCCAGTGCCAATTTATTTTATTGATTTATAAGGGTTTTAGCCACCCAGCTGAAGTCAGCACTTTAGCAATGCAATTTGCATATTAATTAAAGTCCTTAATCAGAATTTTTTAGGAATGATGTGGAAATAATAACTCGCAATGCTGAGTGCGCCCTCATATTGCTCACTACCAGTACATCGCTGGGCGTTTTACTCACTACACGATTTAGACATCATAGAGAGCTGTTAGCTTCAAAGTGGTTTTATATTATGACAAATACACATGATAAATTAGATTATGCCACATATAACTGAAAAATAAAGCGAGTTACACGGTCCCCGGTGGCGGTTTAATCAAGTTATCAGACACCTTTAGGGCATGTGGTCTGGTCATGGGCCAACAGATGCATCTAGTCCAAACGACAACTATTTGTTGCTTTCTCGGATTTAAACAGAGTGCCTATCAACCAGTAGCTGATAAAAATCGAAGTGCATTAATAGCACCTCTGTTTGGTATTCATTGACGCTTCTGTCTCCAAACTTCTGCTCAGCTCTTACCACAAATGGCCGGCGTTAACTATAACAGGCATCAAATGCATGTGAATTAGCAGTCATGTTTCTGCTTGTACGGTGTCATGTTTACAGCAGTGAAAATCATGCAAGAGGCTCTTAACACAGCCCTGTGCTTATGTAGTAATGCCACAGTTTCATTGTTGTTATATTGAGTATGTCATATGAAATACAGCAGTTTTAGCTGATCTATTGAATAAAATTTAGATTTGCAGTAGACATTCAGTATAATACTATATAATCTATTTCATATATATATATATTTAACAATTTCCCTGTTGGTTTTATCTTGTTTTTGTTTCTTCTCGTGAAACGTTGTATACAAATGAATGTGATTTGACTTGTAAACTACACTCACCTAAAGGATTATTAGGAACACCTGTTTAATTTCTCATTAATGCAAGTATCTAATCAACCAATCACATGGCAGTTGCTTTAATGCATTTATGGGTGTGGTCCTGGTCAAGACAATCTCCTGAACTCCAAACTGAATGTCAGAATGGGAAAGAAAGGTGATTTAAGCAATTTTGAGCGTGGCATGGTGTTGGTGCCAGACGGGCCTGTCTGAGTATTTCACAATCTGCTCAGTTACTGGGATTTTCACACACAACCATTTCTAGAATTTACAAAGAATGGTGTGAAAAGGGAAAAACATCCAGTATGTGGCAGTCCTGTGGTCGAAAATGCCTTGTTGATGCTAGAGGTCAGAGGAGAATGGGCCGACTGATTCGAGCTGATAGAAGAGCAACTTTGACTGAAATAACCACTCATTACAACCAAGGTATGCAACAAAGCATATTTGAAGCCACAACACGCACAACCTTGAGGCGGATGGGCTACAACAGCAGAAGACCCCACCAGGTACCACTCATCTCCACTACAAATAGGAGAAAGAGGCTACATTTTGCACATGCTCACCAAAATTGGACAGTTGAAGACTAGAAAAATGTTGCCTGGTCTGATGAGTCTCGATTTCTGTTGAGACATTCAGATGGTAGAGTCAGAATTTGGTGTAAACAGAATGAGAACATGGATCCATCATGCCTTGTTACCACTGTACAAGCTGCTGGTGGTTGTGTAATGGTGTTGGGGATGTTTTCTTGGAACACTTTAGGACCCTTAGTGCCAATTGGGCATTGTTTAAATGCCACGGCCTACCTGAGCATTGTTTCTGACCATGTCCATCTCTTTATGACCACCATGTACCCATCATCTAGTGGCTACTTCCAGCAGGATAATGCACCATGTCACAAAGCTCGAATCATTTCAAACTGGTTTCTTGAAGATGACAATGAGTTCACTGTACTAAAATGGCCCCCACAGTCACCAGATCTCAACCCAATAGAGTATCTTTGGGATGTGGTGGAATGGGAGTTTGTGCCCTGGATGTGCATCCCACAAATCTCCATCAACTGCAAGATGCTATCCTATCAATATGGGCCAACATGTCTAAAGAATGCTTTCAGCACCTTGTTGAATCAATGCCACATTGAATTAAGGGAGTTCTGAAGGCGGAAGGGGGTCAAACACAGTATTAGTATGCTGTTCCTAATAATCCTTTAGGTGAGTGTAGATGACTTAAGGAAATTGTTACCCAAAGTGGCATGTTAACACGTGATTATTGATGCCTATTGGGTTTAATCTGAACCAGTTAACAATATTGATTCAGGCAGTGTCTATTGCACTGTAAGTTTAATGAATTATTTAATTGGTCATCTTTCAGTGAACACAGTTATCGTACCGTAGGGTCCCATGTGTGACCTGTTGTGTTATTTTGGAAAGCACAGTTTTAGCTGTATTTACTGTGAGATTGTGACAGTAAAGTCGCTGTAATCTATCTCCGAAGCGCATCATTTGAGATGATGTTTTGTCTTGAGGGTTTTATGTGTTTTTGTGTTCTTGGAAAGACAATCCCTCACCTCAGCACACACAGACTGCCCATGAACATCTGCTGTATTACGTTCAAACTGGCAATTCAATGTGCGAAGCGTAACCAACGATTACCGACACACACTTACATGGTGCTAAACAAACGTTTTCATCTTGTTTGTGTGTGTGCAGTGGATCACATGATGCAGATATCCCTGAAATGAGCACAGTCTTCATACTGTACGTCTGTGTCAAGTTATTCGAACCCCAGCCTGGGGATATAAATGTTTCCTGCACATGTAGGCCGCTGTGTGTCTCGTATTACTGAACGGTACCTTGCTTGCTTGATCAGCATTGTTAACTACTGTATATGCTAGCTTTAAGACATATAAGATCTCAAGAGTTACTAATGCTTGACTTTTTTTCGAGGGGTTGTTCTTTGTTTCCAAATAAAATTTCAAATAGAAAGAGTGAAAGCAATTTTGATTCTCTCCCTTTAGAAAAACCTCCATCAGCTCTATTATTACAAACCTAAAGGCAGAGTAACACACTAACCTAAACTGTTCATTCACTTTACCTAAAGGCTAAATATCACCCATGCTTCTGTAAACACCTCACAGTGTTTTCTATCATTAATGAGATGATTCACAAATAGACCTGTTGCACTGTTTACTGTTACAGAATGCAAAATTTAGTTTTCCGCTTAACTTATAGTCATTATAAGCCATTTTTTGATGCCTTCCAGGAAAATTTTCTTCTAAAAATATATAAACATACAAATATACCAAATGAAAGAACAGACCCTCTGCTTTCAAACAAACAATAAACAAACATGCAAAACGGGAAAAAGGTTTCATCCTATCTATATTTTTTCTCTGCTTATAAACTCTTACATGAGTATTTTTCTTTAAAAATATTTTTTTAGCCATAAGTTGAAATAATTGCATTTTTCTAAAGGAATTTTCTTAGAGATCAGATTCAGAAAGATTATCAAAATATACACAGAGTTTAAAATTACTAAATAACGTTTAGCCTTCGTTTTATTTCTTCACAAATTGGGTAAATCCAAATCCAAATCTAGTGGACAATTGCGGTATTGCAGATTAACCTAAAAATTCATTAGGAACACTTTTTTATGCAAGTGTTTACTCTTAATTGACGATAACTCGTCAATGGCGGGAAAAGAGTATTTTAAATGTTTCCTTTACATGCAAATAAATCTTATTAAAATTTAGTTTATATTAAAATGAACCGTTACTGGGCTGGGTTTCCGATAACATTGTCTCCTAGCACACTACGAAGACTCTTTAAGTTAAACCTTAACAGGTATACCTTGTCTAGGCGTGTTTCCCGAACTGTACCTTAGCGGCTTTCTTAATGTATACTTTCTAATGTACAACGTTACCAGGTGCTGTCCAGGTGCAGAATTTTTTTACAGTGCACTGTAAAAAATGTCAGTAGAAATTACAGTATTAATGGGTATTACTGGCAACTAGCTGCCAGTAACTTACTGTAGATTTTACATGTATGTTATTTACTGGCAACAGTTTGTTCAAAGTTAAATGAACATGATTTTTTTTTACTTTATCTTCTACAGTAAGTTACTGGCAACCAGCTGCAAAATTACAGCAAATTTTTTAGAGTGTAGGCTACTGTACACATTAAAATACTAGCCATAAACATTATAAAAAAGTAAACAGTCAGTAATGAAATCAATTCAGAAATGTCAGAAATGTCTTTCCTGTTTAAATTTAGTGTAATGAATATTTTTCAAGGCTACAATTTTTTTTCTTTGTCTTCTGTTGTTTGATAAACATTAATGACACAGACAGCAGGTTCAAAGTGACAGGACACTTTAGCGAGTTCTGCACGGAGCCACGTCAAAAATCTGATTTCTTTCTAAACTGATTACTTTCACCTCAAGACATAAATATGTTTGTTTCAAGAAAACTTGCCGGAATTGCTTTATGTCTGGGCAAAACATAAGAAAGAAACAGACAATATGCATGCTAAAAAGTAAGTTAAAAGTGAGAATAGGCTTTATGCCCAGCTGCACTACTTCCTGAACTTCAACCAGCTCCTTGTTTCCTGTCTGCCATTATTGGGCAAACTGATAAATCCAGGTGTGCCTGACCTTAGTAGTCACAAACAAACTGATTAATCCAGGTGTGCCTGACCTTAGTAGTCACAAACAAACTGATAAATCCAGGTGTGCCTGACCTTAGTAGTCACAAACAAACTGATTAATCCAGGTGTGCCTGACCTCAGTAGTCACAACAACAATAACCAGACACACTTGGATTAATCAGTTTGTCAAATAATGGCAGACAGTACAGGAAGTAGTGCAGCTGGGCATAAAGCCTATTGGTCCCGTTACCAAATTATTCATTTGATATTCATTCGAAAGAATTAATTTAAGTGTTCAGACACGCCAGTCCTTTTTGATGATGTAAAAACTTTAGTCTGGCACTGGTTGTGCTTAGATCAATGGTTAACTCATGCATTATAGCATTGGCCGTACAGGTTTGCTGGCTAAAGCAGTAAACAGGACAACATTACTGAATAACTGTAAAGCCCAAGGCTAAATGAGCCTAGAGGTGATTTGTTAAATGTTCACCTCCAAGGGTCTATACAGCGATATAGATCTCAGTTTTATATTCAGGGGCTTGATTTGCATTTTAATGGTCTGTGTCAGGACTGCAGCTGGCCTCCAGCTATTTTGTTATGGCCAAAGAATCTAATGAAATATGCAAAAATGGTACACATCACAAAACATGATACACATCAAATCAACTCAGCCGAATGTCATTTTTATATATTTTACATTTCATTACGTATATATATGGTATTTGAAAGTTTGTGTTAATTTTTTCTGAAACTGGTGAATATGGTGTGAACGTTTTTTACACTGCAGGCTATTAATGCATAGCTTATTTTAAGGTCTATGTACCAGATTGAGCTATGATACTCATTTTATTACTCTGGAATACGTGAGGTGACTAAAAATTTACAATCATTTAGGCTTAACATTTTGTTTAAGGCCATCAGGAGACTTCAATTTTCATATGTGTGGTTCTAAACTTGGGTGTTTACATCCAAATACATGCATACATTTCTAAATAAGCCCAATTATGCACATTGTATTGATGATGTTCAACTTATACTCTTTATAGATCAACTAGAGAATAATACAGGCTTTTGGTAATCTATAAATCAGTGAATTTGAACTTTACATGGCTGTTATATTAGCCTAAGCCCGAGCACCAAAGTGAAGGATTGGACTAACGAAAAGGTCATATTGTTTACAAATTATTTCTCATAGGCATTGTGGGTAAAGAGTGCAATTACAGCCCAGAAACAGCGGAGAAGTCACGACTGTGTATCCAACACGTTGAGTTTAAGGGCCGACATTAATTCTGCGAGGCGGAGGCCATTGCGTCGTCCTCGGCGTGCAGGTTGCTTTTTATTATCCTGGCGGGGTGGAGCGGCAGTGCGGCACAGAGGTGCTCAGCATTCAGCTCAGGGCTTCAGCCCGTCGAGACTCCCAGAGAAATGTGAACACTGCTGTCACACTTGGCTGCTGTTCCCATGTTTCTTTCTTTTGCTTTATATCTCGCTATCACTAGGCGGAAAACAGGAGAATTCTGAAGGGTGTCCTCCATTGTGTTGTGAAAAGGCTAGCATGTTATATTAGAGATTGTGTGTGTGTCAGCTAGTGTCTAGGGTTTGTCTTCACCAAAAACCTTTTTTTTTTTTGGCAAAAGAGTAGCAATTGCAAACATTCAAGTTGATATCCAAGCCTCATAGGTCAGTTGTAGTTTGTTTTGATTCTTTATTTGCGATGACCTTATAAGGACTAAGAACAAAGTGCATCCACTTAAAGTCTAATTTGCTTGCATGCTGTCTGCACAGCTTTTTCGCTTAATTCGTGAAAGGAGTTCAGCAAACATGCTCAAAAAATTCTGCTAAACCCAATTTGCATCCTTCAATTCCAAATCTTGCATGGATGTAGACTGGGACATAGAGAAGCAATCCAACACAGCAATCCAGCAACTAAATTAGATCTTTAAAATGCTTGACTGGATGCCGTGTCTGGACATGTGCCCTGTTATAATGCTCTTCTCCATCATTTCACCAACATTTGATAAATAACTGCTGCAGTGATCGGTTTAAATCTTTTAAGCGGGATGTAGGGGGTTTGGAAGGTCACAGGTTATTGCACAAAAATGAATAAATAAATAAATGCTTAGTGAATCAACCAACACTGTAAAAAAATTTATTAAAAATTTATAGCATTTTGCTGGCAATTTTAGTTGCCAGTCAGGCTGTAAATAAACAAAAGTACTGTAAATCCTGAAATACAGTTATACTGTATAAACTGCATGTACTGTTAAAATCTGTTGTTTTTTCTGTAAAAAAAGTCTGTAAAACATTGGCAGCTATGGTTGCCAGGAAAAATATATAAAAATATGTGGTAAATGTGTTACAATGTAACAGTTTACAAATGTGAACATTTTGGTGCTAAAGTTTTATACATTATGGCAAAGCTTTGTATACATTGCAATCCTGAACTTTATTTTAATTAAACTATAAAAATCCAATTTGTTCTTTTTAATATACAGCTAACCACCATGTTGAACAACTCTAAGATTTTTACCAATATTTATAAAAGGTGGTACACTAAAATAATGTAATGTAAAATAAAATGTAACATGAGAAATTTCAATACATAACTGGTAACAAATATAAAAATAAGTGTAAGTAAATGAAGTATAATAAGACACACACAAGGAATTGTGGGAATGTCCTTTTACAGCTTTTCACTGTCAATTTCAAGATGATGTGTAGTTTAACTGTAAAAAAATTACAATTTACAGAACTCATGTTTATTTAAAAGAAGAGTACTGTAAATCATTAAGTACAGTTACACTTTTAAAAACAGCATTCACTGTAAAAACATATGCACAACATCGTCATACACAGTAACATTCCCTAAAGTATTCTTTATTTTTTGTCATACCAGTGATTCTTAAAATCAGGGACAAAACAGGTTTTGATTTTCTAAAAATAAAATCTTCATTATTTTAAAAACCAGTGTATATTTGTTAAATGAGGGTTTGGGTATGTAATCACGTTTTGGAACAACCTCCCATTTTTTTTAGTTTGCGGGATCAGCACTGAAATGTCTATAAAATACTTATTTAGGAAATTATCACAAATATTTTGATTCTTAGCCGTTTTTAATTGTCTTAATCACTAAAAAATGTAATTTTTTAAAATAATCATATCACCTTTGAAAAGTTAGATCATTTAATTTCCATAATGAACAGCGATACTTAGAAGCATACAAATTACACAATAACTTTTTATTAACAAATACTTTTGAGGGAACAAAACAGCTCATCTTTACAAAAAAACAACAACAATATATCATTCTGACGGAGTCGACAAGGCATCAATGGTGTTGACATCTGACGGAGTTGACAAAATACCATGTTTCCTCTCATAACACATGTGCTTCTCACAAGAACCATCGTGTTTATCATTAATTTCTTGTTACCCTTATACTTTATAACAATAAATATCATACAAATCTTACATTACATTGTTTATGGTGTTGACACAGACACTCTATGGTTGTGACATGCAAAGAATTAACAAATAGGTATACATTTCAAAGAATATTAAAAACTTACCAGAGCTAGAGTGGTCTCATGGCATTTGAAAGAACAAGGAAGTGATGAAGGGGTCCTCAAAGTTTTGGTTGCCCTCAATAATTTCTGATTATTTTATTTTTAAAAAAGTTCTGACGGTGTTGACAAAAACTGAGGACACAAGTGAAACGTCTTAAAACGATTAAAATCAGTTTTGCATTGTAAATATAACATTTAAAGCTCCACTGTGTACTTTTTTTTAGTTAATTCTTAGTAAAAATCCATGTTTTCTCTTAAAAGTATGTGCTCATTCATGTGTAATTACTTCCACCCTACTAATCAAAGTATTCTCGTAAGTGTAGAATCTGCTATTTAAAATACATACCGTCAAATCGCTCTCTGGCTGAATCCATGTTGTGCCTCCATCTTTGAAATACATTCGCCGACGAGGGACATTCCTGAAATTCAAGCTCCGCCTTTCGCGCTTTCAGACTACACTCAAGCTGAAGCCTCCGGAGGTTGCATGTGTAGGCGGTATACGTCATCAAGACAGTCTTATTTCAGAATATTAACAATTATAAAGCTGACAATTATTCTTAGTTAATTGTAAATTGATATAATATGCTTATGACTTGCGAATGTAATGCTCAGTTAATTTAAATAAACCAGGCTTGATGACGTATGCAGCCTGCGAGCTGCGTAGACTGAATCTTTCGGATTTTACAACAGCCGCACGCCGAGATAAACCTGTGATCTAATGCTTTGATTGGAAAGCCTGTTGAAGACATATTTTCGAGGACATTAAAACAAGTCGCCAAGGAAGCGAAACGGGGATTTTAAACGACAACGCGACAGGAAAAACATTAAGACCAAAGTCAATATTGGAGTTAGTTTTCCAATATGTGGCTCAAGGGACACTGACGTTGCCTACTTTCTATCTTCTCCACAGGTAATTCAGCATATTCGTTTACATCTATACAGTCTATGTTGTAAACTTGGCTAACTATAGCATGGTTATGCAGTTAGTGTAAACATGCATGTGTTTGAACAGCCACACGCCGTCTCTCCGCCCATTTATGTAATCTGAGGTACTGAGATAAATGTTTTAAATCTTTTCTGACCTCTAGCACAAACACACGGTGTACAGCGCTATTTTTAGCCTTTCATTGATAAAAGCGTCTGATCTGCGCGTCTTTGTTTTTATTTTACAAGTGTGTGAAAGTTGAGCGATCTTATTTCACTAATATCAGAGATTAAAGCTCTTACATATACACAGACATGTAACGTTTACTTAAAACATAAGCATTGGACTCTGACATAATATTACTTCGCGTCCATTTAAACCCGTCATTATTCCCGTTCATGATTAAATGACAGGATGTGGACGAGTCCACAGACCATCTCCTCAGTAATCTGGAGAGAAGCGGTCGAAAATGGACAAAAAGAGACAGATTTAAACACCAAGTGTAAACGTGATGTGTCTCTCTCGTCCAGTTGTGATCCGATCGATGCAAACACATCTAAATACCAAGTGTAACAGCCCCTGGGATATTTTTCCTCGCGTGGATGAAAAAGGAGTGTCTTAGCTACGTATATGGTTGCTTTTTGTATGCGATTTTAAGCGGACATATCATGACAATCAGACTTTTTACATGTTTAACATACATCTGTGTGCTTTAACGGATCACAGGCAAAGTACATTGCAAATTGTTCATTTTTTTCATTGCTTTTGCTTTGTAGCTACTGGAAGCCATGTTAACCTTGGCATGACAGGGCCACCGTACTAGTTAAAACGCGTTCTGAATGGGGGGGCTAGAAAGTAATATTCAGTTGGTGTCATATAGAATTTTACCGCTAGATGGGAGTAGATCCTACAAAGTGGAGCTTTAACAATTTAAAATGACTTTTAATTGTTTTTAAGCTATTGTATAATGACACCTGCTTCCGGACAAGGGTTTTTACAGACACTGGTCCCATATCATATAATTTAGAATTAAAAACATTTAGTTGTGCTTTTATTATCCTTTTTAGTCTTGTAGTTAAGTGTATGTGTAATATTAAGTATTTTTTTACCCACAAACTGTGTTTTATCCGGTGGACATGTTTTGTCCCTGATCTCAAGAATCACTGATACATTGATGCGAGTTATCGCCTCCAGCGTAGTCTCTTTTTTGGACTAACACACGGATTGTAGGCAACAGTTTACTTCCTGGGATTGATGATGTAGAGAAGACCGACATTATCATAATTCCTCCCGCTTGGACTCAGCTTGTAAGTTAACTCCTGTCAGCATTGCATTGTGACCAGTTGACGTCAGAGGTATTCAAGCCAATCACAATGTACAGATTAGCTGTCCAATCATGGACACAACGCTTTTAAGATCAATGAGCTTTTTACAAAATCAGTACGTTTCAGCAAGACAAGGATATCTGGAGCTACAAAAATGTATGGATTGTGTGTTTTAATAATGTGTTTTTTAACCATAAACCACGCAAACACATTGATTTTTAGCAATGAAATAGGTGTCATTTAAAATCACCATTATGCTGATCAGTGTTTGTTTTCAGGTTGGGCTCTTGAGCCTTGCCTTATTAATGTTGTAGGGGTTTTTAACTGCTATATCTGAGTGTTAATCCATACATGTAACTCCCAGAATGCATTGCAGTAAGAATAAATTATACAGATGAACTATTGTACTATTTTCTTCAGTGCTTTAAAGGTGCAGTGTGTAATTTTTCTCTTAACAGAAATGCAAAATAATATACAAAACTATATGTGACCCGTCACGGAAACCAGTGACACAAGTCGGCAGCACAAGTTTCGAGAAAATGAGAAACAAAGTTTTTTTTTCAACATTTGTGATTTTCGCTTTATTGCAGAATCTGTTAGTTGAGATCACGAAGAAGCCTCTCCATGTTTGAGATAGCAGTTTTTGTACATTTAAAAGCGTACATTTTGCGGTTGAAATCGGCTTGTTTTTCCGGAGATTTTTGCGTGCAGCGGGGGGCGTCACTGTCTGTGTATATTTACATACTGTATAAGTGGCTTGTGTTTTCGCCAGCGTGACTACTAAATAAGGATAGTTCGCCCAAAAATGAAAATAATGTTATTAATGACTCACCCACATCTTCATCTTCGGAACACAGTTTAAGATGTTTTAACGTTAGATTTAGTCCGAGAGCTTTCTGTCTCCTCCAATGAAAATCTATGTATGATTTCCATGTCCAGAAAGGTAATAAAAACATTATCAAAGTAGTCCATGTGACATCAGTGGGTCAGTTAGAATGTGTTGAAGCATCGAAAATACATTTTGGTCCAAAAATAAGAAGAATTACGACTTTATTCAGCATGTCTTCTCTTCCAGCTCTGTTGTGAACCGCGTGAAGTCACGTGACTGTAGTGACACGGCTGACCTGTCCCTCAGACATGTTTGCTAAGTTTTTTTGTTTTGTTTTTAAATTTATAGCGTGCATTTCCCCAGACTGTAAATGAAGCTCGGGCACACAAAACAAAAGAAAAATAAAAGAAGCTGGGGGCGGAACAGATAACAGTCAGCTGCGTCGTACGTCAGCCGCGTCACTGACTTTATGCGGCACCGCAGTCAGATGACGTCAAAGTACCGTGAGAGCTCTTCAAGAAATCTTACGGAGTAGTTTAATTTCGACTCGCTCTTGCGGTACTTTGACGTCATCTGTCTCTTAGTTCTTGCAGTGCAGAATGAAGTCAAACACACACACAAAACGTTACACAGAGATCGTTGAATTCTTTATATAATTGGCTACATGTTTTGTCTATCAATATTTTCCATGAAGTCATTGGCTGATGGAGGAACGAGCGAGCGATTGGTAACATCTCTAAAGGACGTCACGTTTTCGACAGCGCTGTTTGGATTATCTATTATACTACCTCCCTATTTTAAATACAAACTTTGAAGGCGGGTTCATGTGTTTAACGGAACTTAAATTACCGGAGTGTAATCTCATATACCTTTACTTATTACAATGTAAATAGTCCTCAGATTGTACATTATATTCTTTTACCAGAAGTTCATGGGAAATCTGATGTAAACAATAGACTATATACAGTATCTATATTTCACGGATTATATGCATTTGTGGACAAAACTGGTCATTGAATGATTCACACATCTGAAACAGACTGGATTCGACTTGTGATCAACACAAAGGTAAAAAGTTCTGTTTATTTTTCATCCGGACTTCTTTCTCAAAATACTACATATGATGCTAGAACATCTGTATCTCAAACAGGGGAGAATGGCTTAGCTAAATGAGATGTAAATGGGCAGAGAAAAGTGTTAACTCTTCTTTCTCAAATTTCTCTGCATTCTCTTTCTTGAATGTGTTATATTCAAATTGCCACAACTTCTCCAAATTTTATCAGATTGCCATGTGTTACACATTGTTGGAAAGCTTAGAAACTGCACTTTCAGAATCTGTGCATAACTCAAAATGCCCCAGATCCGACTTGTGTCCCTACTTTCCGTGACTGGTCACATATTATCAGGGGTGTATAAAGACCTCTCATAATGAACCGCTATGTGTTCATTAACTTAGAACGAGACCTTTTTATCTTCATACACCGAGGGTCCCCCCACATGGAAGTCGCCATTTTGTTTACACACTGCACCTTTATCTGATGATATCTGTCTGTGTCTATTTTAAACAGTAGTTGGAATTTTTATGTGCATATTGATTTAAAACTCCACATAAATATCAAATGGAACAATGCTATTGAATCTCAGACTGTATATAGTATCACAAATTGAATATGAGTAATGCAAACATCAATGACATTAAATGGGAAGATCTGTGAATCAGAATATTGTAAAATATTGTATCATCTGATCATGCTTTCACTTTTCATCAGCATAGCAAATTTGCTTTACAAAAACACAGTTAGAGCAGCCAGTATAAAGGTAACATTGAAAGTCAAGGGTCAAGAGCCCAACTAAATCAAACAGTGATCACAATGATGGTAACTTCAAATAAAACCTCATCTAAATCACTGTTAATTCTCAAGAACAGCTTCTGTAGATGTTTGACAGAATAACAGAAATAAAGTCAAAGTCAATAAAGTCACGGTAATGGTGTTTGTGGAGTTGTTTAATCCTCTGATGTGATGTTGGACTGAGTCTGAGTGTGGACTCTGAGCGCTGTTCATTTATAGTGTATTCAAAGAAAAAACATTTTCCCAGAACGTAAACTTCCAAATTTACTGATTTAATAGAAAAAAATAAAAGTGAATAATATTCACAAATATTAACATTTGGGAATTTAGGTATTTGACTGACTGATGTGTTATGCATTATATCTGTGTTAGCTTTGGTTACAAAGGAAAAAAAGTGCCTTTTTTGTCCTTCCGCCTCAGCCCCTGCCGAGGTCTGTGCACGTCACCGTACGTGACAAACCCATCTAACGTCATTTTTTAATGATTTAATGTGTTCTGCATAAAATCATCCTACATACTGTAAATATAAAATATAATCTTGATATCTTTAATATTAACTGAGTAAGGTCATGTTAGAGATTGAAATCAATGTGAAATAAATGAGTTAAATCAAGCTTTGATGCTAATCTCATAACCTGGATTTGACAAGCAGGGTCACATGTTATATGGCTTAAGCTTTAGTAGAAAAACCTTCGGAGAGTTTTCCGAACTTACTTGCTTCTCTCAGGTCCATGACGGATTGCAGCCCTTTGTGTCGGGAAATTACATTGTTTTGTTGCAAATATGCTGCTGACTGAGAGTCTAAAAATAGAACTTAAAAGTAGAAAGAAAACATTGAGAGACTCTCAAAGACATTTTGATACCATAAATGATATTGTTTCAGTATCTTTTACAAAACAAGTGTTGAATAAATGAGGACAATTCAGTATCACATCCTGTGTGCACTGATCTTAATCACAAACCAGCCAGGAGATCATCAGTCTTATTCTGCTAAAGTCACAGAAACACATCTAAGCCGAATTAAACTAAATTGACTTCTGTTCTGTGACTCCGACCTTCAACACTCCAACTCCACGTATCTGTCAGGTTACCACCAGTGGGTGACCCCAGTAAGTGTGCTATTTAAAAGTATCAGTAACAGTTCAATAACATCTAAATTATCTGTAGGGTTCAATCAATATCTGCCGAGAAAGACCCCAAATAACCCAGGTAAAAAAGTGCACTAAAATACAGTTATGTATTGTAATGTACCATATTGTAATGTATTTATGTACTGTTTTCACACATTCATTTTTGTAGAACATCTGCGTATACTCGTGCTATTTTGTGACATTTCAATACACTGGAAATCAATGTAAGTTTAACTGGCATTTAATATACTTTTTCAAGAGCACTGAAATACTACTGAAGAATAAATGTACTATAAGTATATTTAAAATGTCCCAGCAAGCAATAGCTATTAGGTTAACTATAGACCCGATATAGTCCGGCTATGAGTAAAATAAACCTGAATTTGGTTACATGTTGTTTTGCCAAATAACTTAAGAGGTGTATGGTATTCCATCATGTAAGCAAAGTCAACATAGATTACAAGGTGTTTGGTTTTATTTATTTTTTGCAATTATTTTTGGGCTATGGACAAATTTTAGCCTAGAAGCCTGGGCTGTGTTGGAGAACTGACATCTTTTAAAAGGGAAATACCATGAAAATTTGACTTTTTCCATGTTTAAGTGCTATAATTGGGTCCCCAGTGCTTTTATCGACCTAAAAAATGTGAATAAGATCAGCCCAGTAACTTAGTTTTGGTAAACCATTCTCCACAACAAGCATGTGAAAAAATAGGTAATTGAAATTTGGCTACCCTTTGTGATGTCACAAGGGAGGGCTCGAGACTGCCACCAAAATTTAAGAGTGTGCCACTGAATTTTACATCCAGTCGCACATGTGCGACCAGTAAATTTGACCTTTTTTTGTGATGTGACACTGAATTTGAAAACAGCACATTGTACTTTCTGCATCTATCATTAAAGTATTTATTAGAAATACATTGGAAATTAGTAGAAATGTGAATATTTGGTTAGCATGTTGATTTACGGTGTGTGCCCCTAAATTTTCTGGTTGTGCCCCTAAAATTTTCAGTTGGGGGCCACTGTGCTCCTATTGAAAAAAGTTAGTCTGGAGCCCTGGGATAATACTGCCCCTTAATCTGCAATAGCCAACCACGCCACTGCCATTTAATGCAGAGATCAGCTCATTTGCATGTTAAAGGACAAACCCAAAATGGCACATTTTTGCACACACCTACAAAGTGACAATTTTAACATGCTGTAATAAATTATCGATATGATATTTGAGCTAAAACTTCAGATATTTACTATGGAGACATCAAAGATTTATTTGACATCTTAAAAAAAGTCTTGTTAAAATGTCCAACTTAAGTGCAAATTGCTTGCTGGGATATAACTTTTACTTTTATTAAGCACACTTTTTTTTTTACATCAAATGCACTTGATGGCATATATTTAAGTATATTTTTAGTACATTCAAGTATACTTTACTTTTACCTGGAAAAAATGTGACCCTGTCTGTGAAATCCAGGCTAAAGTCTCATAATCTAATAATAAGATAAGGAGCATCAACGTTTAAAATTCAGTCATTGATTTCAATCTTTGACATGACCTTACTCAGTAAATATTACATATATCAATGCAATATTTCACATTATATATAAGAATTTATATAGAAAACTCTAAATCACAAAAAAAGACTAGCTGGGTTTTCACAGACTGACAAATACTCTATTATTTGGGAGGCTTTGTAATTGAATGGAAATAACATTTCCATGTCATTTAACTCACTGGTTTACAGTTCACAATGATTCAGTCATGCATTTTAGTTTCCAATTAGTCACATTAAACAACCCTTGAAACTGACAGTCGTAATTTCTTCTGTTTCAATTTGAAGATTTTAAACAAGAGTCACAGTGAATGTGGTAACGGTTGAAGAGATCTATAATATACAAATCTTTCAGCCATGCAGATGTACAGAATGTCTGTACACACAATGGGGAAGAGAGAGAGGATGTCATGTTGTGTGCTAGATAAAATACCCGAGCTTGACCTTCATTATCCTTGTACACAAAGCTCGCCCTGTGGTACGCCAACCCCAGGGTTACGTCTCAACCTCAGGCATGCAGTGATCTGAAAGGATCCGATTGCCTTGTTTGCCTCACGTGGTGTAGTTAAATCCTTGAATCTTGACCTGTCTCTGCCCAGTTGGGTGAAAGAGACAAGATACATGTATCTGCATCAGTGCTCTGGATCCTGCGTTGAGAGCAGATTGCAGACTTTGTGACAAGATACTACCGCCGCAGGCAACACATGGCTGAAAAACAACTATAAACCAGCCGCCGGAACATAGGCTGTGTGTTACGTTATATCTGTAATGTTTTGACATCGTGATCAACAGCGATTTAAGCTTTGCGGCTTGACGTACAGCATGTTGAACACAGTGAATCGTGTAGGGTGAATGGTGTAGTGCATGGGCTTACGATCACTGAAACATACAGAAAATAGGTTTTGTAAAACTGCTTTTCTCCACTGTTTTTGGCATTTACACACAGATAAATGACGTATTTGTGATAATGTGCTCATAGCAAAGATCAACGTTTCAATATGTTATAGGCCCCTACAAAGTTTCTGTTAGACGACTAATAATATGCAGGTCATGTTAAACTTATAACGATTGCTCTGTAAAGGGTTAATAGTGGTCAAGTACAAGGTTTTAGAAATGTATTAACAGACTTTTCTGAATCAATAAATGAGTCACTGAAATATCTGAATTCCTACAGCACATAAATAAACATTGCCTTGTACATCAACCAACACCAAACAAATATTAAATTGCATATTATTTTTCACTTTCAGTTGTGTAGACGTAGTAACTATACCGTTATGCTAATCCGTAAACGAACACAAATTTCATGAGCAACACAATGTTTTATCAAAGTAGAATATCTGAATCCATCTAAATACAATCATATTGCGTACCTACCTTACCAAAATAAACAGTGCAATGACCATTTCAGACCCTTTGCCTCCCGCATCTTGTGGTAAAGCAGTAAAGTTAACAATGTTAATTTGGGCTCTTTGCTGATCCAGGCAGTTTTTGCTGTTGATGTCATAAAAGATGTCTTTCGTTTTGTGGCTCCTGTGCAGGTTGTCAATTCAGCAGAAAAGTTTCCCATTCTCCATCTGTTACAGACGGGAGGTGAGGGCACGTGAACGCGCCGATGACGTATGGTGTTTGCGTGAAAGCTGCGCAGTGGCATTCAAATTACGCTTATGGACGAGGGACAAAAAAGGCAACGTCCGTTCGGACTGAGATCTATGATTGGTTGAAAAAATTTTTGGTCCTACGCCTTTCAAAGATTACATACATTTCTACAAATTCAGTTAAACAACTTAGTGATTGCTATAAGGATGTGAGAAGACTTTTAACCAGCGTAACTAAAATGTTTCTGAATCAAATGAGATACCCTGCCTTTAAACACATACCTATAAATAGTACATTTAGATATACTTAAATGGTCTCTTAATATTTTCTGCAGCTGTATACATTACCATTTAAGATGTAATTTCATAAAATGTACTACCCTTGAATACTAATAAAGATAAAGTCTAAGCCCAAAAGTCCACCTTTACATTTTTTTCTTTAAATGTTTTTTTTTTCTGCTCAAAATGAGAACTATGTAGTTTGGTTTTTCCATTGGCAGCAATGACATTCCTTTTCCATCTACAGGGGTATCACCAGGTGTACCTTTAGTGGCACAAAAGGCATGTCACAATGCATAATTGTTCTAGTGGAATGGATTAGACTGATGGCGCTCTGACAAATGAACAGGCATATGTGCTAAATTAGAAAAAAATGAGTGGGTCCAATATCATTGGTCTTAAAAAGTGTGTGGGTCTTGTCTCACCCAGATATAATGGTTCCGACACCCAAGAGCAATATCCATCTAGCACAAACATGATATCATTTAGGTAGTTAGCATCAAACTTGCGAAATTGAACCAGACTTCCAATGCTTCCAATTTTTGGCACAGTTGGTCAGTTTGCAAGAATGTGTTTATAATATGTGATTACAAAAAATATCACACCACACTGCTATTTGTTTGAAAAAGCTTTATTGTCATGAAAACAGCTTATTACTGTCAACTTGTTATTGAGACTGTGATTTTAGTCAAGAAGTCAGGACACATAAGAGCCTCATCGTGTTGTCCAGAAGAGTAATGAGAACCCAGTCCTGTCTTGCTGTGTTCACTGATAAACAGTCACATTTACTATTTCACTCAAGTGTGAATCTCTCTAGCTCTTATACGCTTAACAAACACTAACTTAGGTGCACATGGGGCGTGTTCAAGAGGCAACAGAGCAGAAACTGCAAGATATAAAGGTACAGTAAAGGGTACTAAAGTGGCTTAAAGTTTAAAGGAGCTATGTATAGGTTGATAATATTTCTTATTAACATCATCCAAGTGGACGTACGAGGTGTCTTTCCCCTGTAGCTTAGCAATATGCTAACATCAAACTTTTTTGGAGTCAGTTCGGCCACCAACACATCTTGGCAGCTATTTTTTCATGCAAGACTAAAATCCCATCTACTTGAATAGGGAAGGACAGATATCTATAAAATTGCGTACTAAAATCACAATAAAACAGCAGTCTTTATTAATTGATAATTAGCTCTTTTAACCTATTTATAGTAACTGTTCCCATTGTTGTTCTATCTATTGTCTTTCAAATGAGAAAGCTATGTGCCACGAGTTTCTCCAAATCAACCAGTTATAAAGCTCAATTTGAATAAGGATGCTCCAATAAAAAACAGCTGTCTGCAGTGGTGGTAGCTAGCCTGGCTAACACCAGACCAGTCTCATAGAGAATGAGACATTGTCTGGGAACCACATGCTCATTTTCTCGTATTTGAGGCATGGTTTACGAATGCCCAGAGCCGTTTATTGGGCGCTACGAATGTCTATCAAATGCGTCTGTGTGTAGCTCATAGCCAATTGTTTCAATTATACCAGATGACGTATGTACAGCGACAGCAATTCAAACGTAAACAACTTTTATCGGTACGTGTGCACACAAAGCTATAAAACTAAACCGGTAGCTGTATATTGATATTGAAAAGCAACACAACTTAGTTGCAATGTGACAACCACAGTACAGGCATAATGACAATATGATATTAATAAATACCACTTACCATTCATAAGTTAATTGTACTTCGTCAACGACGATGCCTAGCAGGTTGGTCCTATAAAACTCTGTGGTTATCATGTCTTGCCATATACAAACATCCTTCTTGGATATGAAATTGTTTAACGCCAAAAGTTGTTCTTTTTTTAATAAACTTGCGTTCAAAACTACTTTGAACACTGTCTAAGGCTGCATTAAAAAGTTACTTTGCGTCTACTGCCGTGTTGGATAAACAAAATTGCTTCGGTGTCGCATAGACGTCGTCATCGTCTTGCTGCCCCCTCCCCGTTCTGTGATTGGTTCCCAGGGCAAAAAGGTCCATATTTTCCATGCTAGACTTGAAGCGTGAATAAATGTCCGCGCAAGGCAGCATGGGGAAACCCAGGCTAGGAGCTAGCAAAGCAGCTCGCTAGATTTCGAAACAGAGGCAATATGGGTATCGTCTGTCAACAGTTCAAGCAAGATAAACAACGCAATGCTGCCATTTATAAACGTAGTCATTTAGAAGAAGAAAATATGCAATAAGATGCTGTCTGATAAGACATATATGCCAATGTCTCGCTCCCCTATTCGTTTCTCTTGTCTGTAGCACCACACAGTGAAATTATTTATATCTGTTTTGTTTTTCTCCCACCATCTAACACCCACATAACGTATATGCTTTCATAGTGGGAGCTGTTTGAAAAGGATGAGTAGAGGTCCCTATACAACTCCATTTATTCTTTAGAGCAGAGTATTTTTCATTCATGTGACAGGCCAGTGCACAGCTCTCTCTCTCTCTCTCTCTCTCTCTCTCTCTCTCTCTCTCTCTCTCTCTCTCTCTCTCTCTCTCTCTCTCTCTCTCTCTCTCTCTCTCTCTCTCTCTCTCTCTCTCCCCTACGGTTCACCCTGTTGAGCTCTCTCACAAAATCCATGATCACCATGCAGTGTGTGATATCTTCTCCTGACGGTGACCGTTTCTCTCCTGTCAAAGCTCCTGAAGTTTTTGTTTTGAATTATGAAAGCATGACAATAAGAATACTATGCCTGTGAAGGATCTACAATTGTCTGCTATTTATGCACTATTCTGATATGTTTCATAATATGTGTTGCAATTACAACCTAGGTTTAGTAACAAATTAAACTAATTAAAATTATATGGTTTGTAACTATTCTAATCATTCTTCTTTTGTATCTGGGTACCTGCCTGCATCAGGACAAGTCAAGCAAGACAATTGTATTTGTGTAACCCTTACATAAATTGGATCAAAATGTCTTCACAGAAAAAATGCCCCCAGTGAGCAAGCCAAAGGTGACTTTAAACAGGAAGGACCTTGGAAATAAGCAGACTCAGCTTGGGAAGCCATCCTCCTCTGGCTAAGCACAACTGCAATAAGTGGCAACATCCTATAATATAGTCATAGTTATATAGTTTAAAAATTGCTTATGTCTTATGTACATTATTTTATAATTGTTAATTATAAAATAAAACAATATTTTAGTCATTAAAAACAAAATGTTTTAATTGTAAGGATAACAATTTAAAGGGCACATATTATGCAAAATCCACTTTTACAAGTTGTTTGGACATACATTTGTGTTTGTAAAACCACCCTACAATGAAAAATCCACCCATTCCTTCTCTTTCAATCTCCAAATTAACCAAAGCAGTCTCATTAGACAATGCCGTTTTGATTCTCTTGTTAATGTGATGTCACACTGATAAAGCCCCGCCCACAGCCACAGAATAACTGGTTCATTTTACCCAAAAGCTTTTCTAAATGTGTTAATTAGCATGTAGCACTAATTATTGTCTCAGACTGTATTCACAAGAATTACATCTATTTTTAACTGAAAGCGCTTATTGTGCGTTGGTAAGGGATTGAGGAGCTGTACCTCATTTGCATTACATGAAACAGCACTTTTTGCTCCCACCCAAATAGGGGCATTTTAGACATGCTATAACTTATATTTCTGAGACTTATATTACATCGTAAAAATCGGCATAATACGTGCCCTTTGACCCTGTCCATAAAATCCTGGCTAAAGTCTTATGAGATTCGGAGCATCAAAGTTTCATTTCAATCATTGATTTCACATTGATTTTAATCATGGCCATACTCAGTCAATATTAAAGATATCAAGTTTATATTTTTACAGAATGTTCTTTATATTATTTGTGAACACAAAAAAAACGCTTTCGCAGACAGCGTCAAAATTATTTAATCACTAATTTAAAGGTAATATAATTTTAAATAATTTCTTCAAAATATCCCTCTATACAAGTCCTGATGATGACATTGCTAGGCTTTCCATTATATGGAAAAGGAAAACGAAAAACAAGATTTGCATGTTTATACCCCCATAAAGACTCCTTCAATTTTCATGAACTCCCAACTACACATAAATATTGACCGCCATTCCCCCACACACATATGCACTGAACACATTTCCCCTGAAATGATTTGGTGAATGTTCTCAGGGGACATTTTCGACCGCTGGCCATGCCTAAATTAAAATCAAGTCTTTCCATCCCAATACATCAGATATCTGCCCATTCTCATTCATTTCAAGCGCAACTGATAAGTCAAGGGCAAACATGTTTATGCAGAGGGAGAATTAATTTAAAAGTGAGTTGACTGTAGTTACAGCTCAGTGAATTTAATGAGTGTTTATACCATCTAATGGAATGGAGAATGTGAATTGAATACTGAGCATTTTTGTAAATAAACACAAAACATCTGCTTTTACCCTGGACCATAAGACGTTCGGTTCAGTTCAGCTCAGCTCAGCTTCAATACTGTATCGCTCCAAATTCTCCACATTTTTCTGTGTGTCATAACTACCATCAGCTCAATTTCTATTATCATAAATGTGCCATTAGCTTATATTAGGCAAATGCATTATCTGTGGGGTAGAGTTAAATGAACTATAATTTTTTCCTCCAGGACTTATTCATTTTTGTTATTTGCCTTATCATTTTCGGCTATTCCACACAAACGTAGAAGATTACACCGAGGAAGGATTTTAATTTCACACGCTGCTTCAGATCCGTCCTAGAATGATTCCCAGTATCTGAGTTTAACATGTTTCATAAACGGCACCGAGCGCTTGAGACTATTCAGCTGAATACCAATAACAACCAATCCAGTAATACAAAACAAGGCACGCAGACTGAATTTTAACAAGCCGGCTATATGCCAGAGCTTAGGATCTCTCTGTCATGTGGAGGTCAGTGATTGTGACTTATATATAAGGTTAAGTTTTAATGCACTGTCTTCCCCATCTCCTTCTCTCTCTACCCAGCTCCATAATTTACACAGTAATATCAGTGTGCAGTCATTAATCATAATTTTAAGTCCTCCCACACATAAAAAACCTGAATGGTGTTATACAGAATACTATAAAGAATTAATGTCATTAGATTTGAAACGGCACCAAAATCTTTAATATAGTGCGCTTGAAAATCTGTTCTGATTAGCTATTAAATTTCCTAATGTAATATGTGCTGTATTACATGGCTGTGGGGATTAACTTTATTTTAAATACAACATGGATGTCTTACTGTAAAAAATGCTGCCTTAAATTTTTTTGTTAAATCAACTCAGATTTACAAGTCATGCCAACAGAGATGAGTTGTCACAACTTATAAAATATAGTTGAGAAAAGTCAACTTAATTTGTATAAGTTATAACAACTCACTTGTAGTTATAACAACTCATCTCTAGTCAAGATAAATAATAGTAAGTTGAAATGACTTGTAAATCCTAGTTGATTCAACAAAAAATTTTAAGGCAGCAAAGTATTTTTTTACAGTGCTGGTGCTGATGTTGAGTTTAATTCTGGGCTTTGTGCACTTCAGGCAAATTCTCCCACACTTTAAAAAAAAAATGCAGCACGAAGTTTAAACCACTTGGTTTTCGGTTCAAACTACAATTTTATGTTTTGGCTTAAAAAGGTTACAAATTCAAGTTAAAATTGTTTAATAAAAGTTTTTAAGTTACAGTAACATAAAAATATGTGTTGATTTGACAAAAGTGCTGCAATTGTTTTACAGTGCATCATTTTACTGGTGCAAGTCAACTTTGTTGGCTGTAAATATTTTGTGTAAAAAGACCACATGGGTGTTTGGTTGATTTTATTTCAGTAATGGTGGGTTAATGGGAGTAGCTGACATATCCTGTTAATGAGAAGGGAGTGACCGTATTGTAGACATACTTTAAATGCAAGTCTTTTATTCCTCAAGTTGCCCCCGGGAGATCTGTTTAGTATTTAAAAAGGAAACCCTTATCTGATCATCTTTATGCTTCAACGCTTTTAAGTAGCAAATTCTTTGGCTATCTTCCTTGCTTTGCTGTACTTCACACAGAGATCAGGTGGCATTATGTTCTGCTTGAATCATTTGTCTCATCTGCCTGTGTTAAACCAGGATTAATGCATTGCACCCAAATGCAATGATAGAGTTTTGACACATGGGCGATGTATAAATGCGTACATTTGGTGTCCAAAGTCATCTTTTTTCTGCAATTTTCAAATGGTTATATTTTTTAATATTTTAATAATTTGGTACGCATTGCCTTGGATCACAGAACTGGCAGTCATACACAGAGAAACACAGACTCTCTCTCACAGATACATACTGTACATGACTGTCAACACTGTTACTCTATTTGGCAACAGAGTTTGACAGTAACAGAATAGACACTGACCAATTCGTTCAACAGGAAATCATGATTTACAGCAAGATAAGACACTTGTATCAGATTTTGAGGAGCAATCAATTGTTGATGGACGTTTATAAGTATTAAGTTTGTGCTTTTTCAGTATGGACCTTCAAAACTTAACTGTTACGTCAATAGTAGAACTTCAGAGTAAACGCTAACTAGCATTAGCATATAGCATTAACGTCAGCAGTCACAACCTTGTAATATTGCACACATTAATTTAATGTGTAATTTAATGTTGGGGCCCTGTACATCTCCAAATTTTTATCAGTATGTGTGTTCACTGGGTTCAAACCCTTTCGCGCTGCAAATGCAATGACAAAGAAAAAACAGAAAAATAATGACTTTGGACATCAAATGTACCTGCAAATATATAATCAAATAATTTGGACATTTTTCTGTTTGTGAAGACAGCATACAGATAATACCAGTATTAGGGGGGTGTTAAGGAAAGCTTATTGGTCTTGTTGAGGTTGGGAACAGACTTATTGGTATTTGAATAATCTAAAGTGAAGCAGAGTTCAGTCACACCGGGTAGCGGGCATAATCAGGACATTAGCGAGCTGTAAGTTAGGATCTACAGTGCTTGAATTCATCAATCACGAGGCTGTGAGGTGGTGACAGTGATATATGCTTCTATTATTCTCTTCCTCTTCCTTGGCCTTTGAGTCGGGAAAGTTGGGCTCAGCTAACAACTCTCGGTGTTTTCTATTAGCGGGTCTACACCTGTAACGTGTTATCTTTGCATGATTTCTGCCATTGATTAAAGGAGTCTGAGCACTTTGAAACAATGACATCTCTTACAGGTTATCAACTGATTGCAATGTGGCTCTCCAGTGTAAGTGTTTGATGTACTCAGGGCAACATTATGTTGACCCTGGGACAACATTTCAATCAACCAATCAGTTTACGGTTTGTTTCAAGTTTAAACTTACAACCAGGATTAGCTGCTTCTGGACCATTGTTTTTTGACTTATCATTTCCCTCTGATTTTAAGGTTTAGTTATGGTTAGGGTTGTGGTAGGTTTTATTTACAAAAATATTGTCCTTGGGTCAACACAATATGTAGCCCTATGGACATAACTCACTTGACAAAATCAGGTCAAGCTTGTAATGTCATGGCTGTTTCAGTGCCGTGATTTACAAAGTAAAAAAAATATATTTGCAAAACTGTGGTCAGCACACCCAGTCTCACAAGGTTTCATGATATAGTCAGGTAATTTTTTGATTCTTGTTTGTGACATTATCACAAATTTTCATGTTTTTTTATGATCGTATAACGAATTCATGTTTTCGTGTGATTATTACGTATTGGTAACTCAACTGGTTTTTCCTATTTTCAAACCATTGTTGCTTCGGCTTAGGGATAGATTTGGTGGTTGCATTAGAATGTCACTTTATGTATTGGTTTATTCAATTTTTTCTGATTTATTTTTTTATATCTCGCCTGGCGTTAGGGTTAGAGTTGGGTTTGGGTAGGGATGTCATTTTATGTAAATCCGAAGCGACAATGGTGAGAAAATAAGAGAAAACAGTTAAGTACCCATGAAAACAGGAATTCGTTATACAACCATGAAAAAAACTTGAAGAATCATGATAATATCACGAAAAAAGATTTTAAAAAATTACGTGACTATATAATGAAATTTCGTGAGATTAGGCTGAACTATACATGTATAGTTAGCTAATTCCCCGCCCTTGCTTTCCAGGAAAATTTTCTTCTAAAAATATACATACAAATATATCAAATGAAAGAACAGAGCCTCTGCTTTCAAACAAACAATAAACAAAAAACAAAACAGGGAATTTTTTTTCATCCTATCTATATTTTTTCTGCTTTTAAACTCTTAAAAATATATATTTTTCTTCAAAAATACAATTTTTTTACCAAAAACCTGAAATAATTGCACTTTTGTGAAAGTATTTTGTTAGAGATCAAATTCAGAACGATTATCAAAACATATACGGAGTGTAAAATTAATAAATATTTTTTTGCTTCCGTTTTTTTTATAAATTGGGTAAGTGGTATTACAGATTACAATAAAAACTCATCAGAAACACGTTTTTTTTTTCATGCAAATGTTTTCTTTTAATTGACGAGATAACTCGTCAATGGCTGGGAAAGAGTTTTTCTTAAAGGAATAGTATACTCATTTTCAATATTAAAATATGTTATTACCTTAACTAAGAATTGTTGATACATCCCTCAATCATCTGTGTGCGTGCACGTAAGCGCTGGAGCGCGCTGCGACGCTTTGATAGCATTTAGCTTAGCCCCATTCATTCAATGGTACCATTTAGAGATAAAGTTAGAAGTGACCAAACACATCAACGTTTTTCCTATTTAAGACGAGTAGTTATACGAGCAAGTTTGGTGGTACAAAATAAAACGTAGCGCTTTTCTAAGCGGATTTAAAAGAGGAGCTACATTTTATGGCGTAATAGCACTTTTGGGAGTACTTCGACTCGGCGCAGTAACACCCTCCCTCTCCCATTATGAGAGGGAGAAGGGGAGCTTTTCAGGCGAGTCGAAGTACTCCCAAAAGTGCTATTACGCCATAAAATATAGTTCCTCTTTTAAATCCGCTTAGAAAAGCGCTACGTTTTATTTTGTACCACCAAACTTGCTCGTATAACTACTCGTCTTAAATAGGAAAAACATTGATGTGTTTGGTCACTTCTAACTTTATCTCTAAATGGTACCATTGAATGAATGGGGCTAAGCTAAGTGCTATCGAAGCGTTGCAGCGCGCTCCAGCGCTTACGTGCACGCACACAGATGATAGAGGGATGTATCAACAATTCTTAGTTAAGGTAATAACATATTTTAATATTGAAAATGAGTAGACTATTCCTTTAACATGGTGTTTCAGTAAAAAGCATATCAAACTCCCCCAACCAGCTATTCATTGAATGTTTTCACGTTCCAGAGAAGAAAATAATTCAGGTTTGAAACAACATGAGATTGAGTAAATGACAAAATTTACATTTTGTCTTTTCTGATGGTTCAGAGGTAATGACATCCATAACAGCAGCAGCGGTTGATGTTTACAGTTGACATGAACAGTTATGACAGAATGTAAAGTGATGTCTTTGCGAACACAGAGCCAAGACTTCCCTGAAAGTGAGACTAATCAAATCCGGGGAACAGCCTCTGGAAGCCGTTTAAAGGTGACTGTGGTGGCACTTTCTCCTCTTACCGGCCCCTTGCTGTTCGATTTTTTTCCTTCTTTTATTTCCCCTGCTGGTGCTCTAGGACTCACACAATGATTAATTTCTTTTCTCAAAAGCAAAATCTTCCAGTGTCTACTAGAATAAGAGTCCTCCACTGATGTAAACAAAAAAGTCCAACCAACTGGTTCCAAACACTCGACTGACTTTAATGGACATGTATTATTTAAATGAACACAAATTAGCTATGCAAATAATGTTCGCTTAGACCTTAATGTCTTAAAATCCAGCAGCACCGTGAACGATTAGTAATGATGGTGCTTATTTGTCATTATGTGGTCGGGTTCATCACTCATCTTTATATAAATCTGCTACTTTGGGGGAGGAATGCCATGTGGCGAGACAAATGAAAAGCAATGGCCGTTTGCAGTCATTACTTTAGTACTTAAATAAATTATGATTTTTGATCGAAGGACCTGACAAATTACATTCTTTGAAAAATCACCATCGTTTATGCTCAGTGTAATATCTCATTTTATCACATCGTTTGGTTTTGAAAGCATTGCAGAGGATTCATTCTATTATTTATAATGTACTTTGTACACCAAAAGAAACACATAAGCATTTAAATGCCTACATTAACAAACAGAAAAAAAAATTTCACACAATACATTTGCATATACTGTACAGTGTAATTACTTTTTTAAAATTGTTAACCAAATAAGGGGAAAGTGTTTGTCTAAAATGATATGTTAAACTGAATCTGTGTGCACACTGCCAGTGCCTTACAGTACAAAGGCAGAGCAATGCAAACTCATTCATTTTAATGGGAACTGGACGATTTCCGGTGATACAAGCGACATCGACACCAACACAAACTGGGGATGTTTGGTTACTTAACAAAGTTGAAAACAGTTTAACTTTATACAAATGGTGATTGAGTTTCGGGACCGACAACCAATCAGAATGAAGGATCAGATTTTCAGTTTTTAAATGTATTTTCTTATTATTCAAATTGATTTTACGTATTTAAAACACTATAGTATTGGATATCGTGCATTGCAGTATTTACCAAGTAATCGCATATCATATTTCAATACCGTGCATCCTAACTGAGATGTCTTACATAAATGCCCACCTATTTTCACATTTACATTTATTGTTTTTAACACTCCATTGCAAATGCTGACTGCTATAGCTTAGTTGCAATTTTAATTAAAACTGTATATAAAGTTAAATGAACCCCTTGCACGCTAAGCAAAAACTTTAAAACTACAATAAAACTGTAAGTCCTGATAAAGTTAGTTTTAATAATTCTTTAAAGGAACAGTATGTAGGATTGTGGCCAAAACTGGTATTGCAATCACAAAACTTGTGGCTAAAACTGGTACTGCAATCACACAACTGGTGGCCAATATACAACATGACAACATAAACATCAGTTGAGGGCTGCAACTCCACTTTTTAAATGACAATATCCTGGCCAGAACACTGTTTTGAGTGATATAAGTATTTGAAATGAAAATGATTTCTTAATGTCTACTGACATATCAGGGCCATTTTATGATTAATTGATATAAATTTCTTACATACTGTTCCTTTAAGATGCAATCTGTAAGTTTGCCTCTCTATCACCATCTCTGTTTAAAACATTAATTGCAGGTCACTTACAGGTATTTTCAACATGGGTTGATGTCAAATGTAAAGACCTCACCTAAAACGAAAAAAAAAAGACGCACGTCAACCCTGTATACCGTGTAAAGCGCAATCAAAGCATCTCATGACAAAACTAAGCTTACCTGTAAATATCTTCATCTGTGAATAGGCATCAGTGGTAATCTGAGGTCCTACTCAAAATCAAAGCCTTTGTATGCTGAGCATGAAGTCATTTCTGTCATGGATCTTGGGGTGATGTCGTAAAACCCAACGATAAAGCCAAGCAGTACAATAAGACCTTAGACTGTAATAAAAGCTAATATTGATCTGAGGTAGATGCTTCATAAAGACAGATCTAAGAAGCATTACAAGACACCAGGTATGTGACCTTCAATTTATTGAAAATGCTATAATCGTTTTGTTACCATTTTTCAGAAACAAACTAATAAATTTGGCCTTGTTGTACATTGCATGGTATTCTGCTTTAAAATCCAAATATTTTCTTTTAAAGGAATAGTTAATCAAAATATGAAAATAATCTTATAATTTACACAGTTGAACACAAACAAATAATTTTATATTAAAATATAGCTCCAAAAAACACACAACTAGCTACATCAATAATCCAGATGACTCCAAGAAATTAACTAATCTTTTGAAGCAAAACAATACATTTGCGAGTATGTGTGTTTTGTCACATGTAATGCAAGAACCATTTAGATTTAACATTATTGTCGTGCGTGAATATTTTAAAAGAGCTGTATGTAACATTGACCTCCAGAATTGGCTGAACTTATCGCAGTCTTAGTTCAAAATATTGGAGATTTTTGTTTATTCACGGGTTGCCAGACACATACAGGAATGCAACAGACAAAGAAAGCATACGTTTATCTGCAAAAATGTTTTGTTGATTGCAAATTACAAACACGCTAATTATGGGGGTTGCGTCTCCACTGGAGGTTGCAATTGTGGTCCATTGTGGTCTCATTTAAGCAACTGAGATAACTGGCAACCGAACCCTCGTAATACCTTATTGGCTAAACTGACAGTGGTAAGATCACACAGACCAAAACAAAAACAGACAGTAAGACACATTTAAGAAATACAGAAATAAAAGTGTTGCCCTTATTTTTTACATATTTGTCACACTTTAATGTTTCAGATCATCAAACTAATTTAAATATTAGTCAAAGACAGGGGTGTCAGTTTGTGCTGAAAAGTGGTGGGGACAAAAGGTCAGATGAAAAGACATTACAGCAGGACGGGAAAATATTGAATAACGGTGCATCCAAAATGGGCATAGCGTAGGCCAGTCAACAACACGAAAATACTCAGCCTAAATCCCTCAAATGTTAACTGTCTGCACATGTAACAGTCCCTGCAACACCAGCTCAACCGAACAGTGCCAAAGCACCATACTGTAGAAAACAGCAGCATGTTAAGTCAATGATTACAATGAAATTCATTATATATTTAAAAGAAAACACACCATAAGCATACAATGCAACATATAATAACTCCTTACATTTATATAGCGCTTTTCTCAGTACTCAAAGCACTTTACATATGAACGGGGGAATCTCCTCAACCACCACCAATGTGCAGCATCCACCTGGATGATGCGACGGCAGCCATATTGTGCCAGAACGCCCACCACACACCAGCTTATTAGTGGAGAGGAGACAGAGTGATATAGTCAATTAGTATGAGGGATGATTAGTAGGCCAATGGGCAAGTTTGGCCAGGATGCCGGGGCACACCCCTACTCTTTTGGAAGGACATCCTGGGATTTTCAATGACCACAGAGAGTCAGGACCTCGGTTTAACGTCTCATCCGAAAGACGGTGCTTTTTGACAGTATAGTGTCCCCATCACTACACTGGGGTGTTAGGACCCACACAGACAGGGTGAGAACCCCCTGCTGGTCTCACTAACACCACTACCAGCAGCAACCTGGTTTTCCCAGGTGGTCTCCCATCAAGTACTGACCAGGCTCAGCCCTGCTTAGCTTCAATGGGCAAGCTGTCTTGGGCTACAGGGTGATATGTGACCCTGGACCACAAAACCAATCTTAAGTCACACAGGTATCACTTGGTTTCTCAGGACATTTTAAACAAATGCTTTCAAAAAGTGGTGGGGACAAAATCAGTCATTTGAAAAAGTGGTGGGGACATGTCCCCAGCATCCCCAGTGTAAATGACACCTATGGTCAAAGATAACACAAGTGAACACAACATGCAGTTTTTAAATGAAGGTTTTTATTATTAAGGGAAAACAAAATCCAAAACTACATTGCCCTGTTTGAAAAAGTGTTTGCCCCCTAAACCTAATAACTGGTTAGCCACTCTTATCAGCAACAACTGAAATCAAGCGTTTGCGATAACTTGCAATGAGTCTGTTACAGTGCTGTGGAGGAATTTTGGTCCACTCATCTTTGGAGAATTGTTGTAATTCATTGGAGGGTTTTCGAGCATAAACTGTCACAGTGTGTTTAACACAAAAAAAGGAAAACTAAAGGAGAACCCAAACGCAGACAAGGTATACAAAAATAAACTATGTATTTATTAAAACAGAACAGAAACACCCACGTGGGGGTAAAACAGAAGATAAACTAAACACTGTGATGAAACACAAACTTAAACAGGAACAACGGGAACAGACCTCAAACACGGAATACATGAACACAGGTCTTCAACAACTTCGACAACGAACGTGCACACGACAGAGAACGAGAGGGCATTATAAAGACACCACATCAATGGGGAACAGGTGAACATAATTAATTACGTAAGACACGAGTACATAAGGGAGTAGGGTAAAAGTGACAAGACACTGGGAACAAGTGACACAAAAAACATAATGTGAAAACACGTGTTCCCACACAGAACACAATGCTGCCATGTTCTTGCCCTCAGAAATCAGACCTGAATCAAACCCCAAGGTCTGGCAAGACCATGACAGCCACAAGACACTGGGAACACGTGGAAGCCACACATACAATATGACTCCACATGTCCCCACACAGAACATAGTACTGTCATGGACTTGCCAAATGTACTCAGACCTTAATTTAGTACAAAAGGTCTGACAAGCCCATGACATAAACTGCCTTTTTAAGGTCAATAGGATTGAGGTCAGGACTTTGACTAGGCCACTCTCCAAGTCTTCATTTTGTTTTTCTTCAGCCATTCAGAAGTGCACTTGCTGGTGTGTTTTGGATCATTGTCCTTGCTTCAGCTTGAGATCATGAACAGATGGCCGGAAATTGTCCTTCAGGATTTTTTAGAAACAGCTGAATTCATGGTTCCATGTTTTTGCCATTTGTGGATAATGGCTCTTATTGTGGTTTGCTGAAGTCCCAAACCTTTAGAAATTACTTTACAACCTTTTCCAGACTGATAGATCTCTATTTCTTTCTTTCTCATTTGTTTCTGAATATATTTGGATCTTGGCATGATTGCTAGCTTTTGAGGATATTTTGGTCTACTTCACTTTGTCAGGCAAGTCCTATTTGCCTGACAGGTGTGGCAGTAATGAGGCCTGGGTGTGGCTAGAGAAATTGAACTTGGGTGTGATAAACCACAGTTAAAGCAACACTATGTAGTTTCCATGTAAAAATGACTTACAGCTCCCCCATGTGGTTGAAAAGCGCAACAGTGCCTGGTATCAGACACTCTTCTGCAGGCAGGGGGAGGAGCGGGGCTGTGTGCTCTACCCTCCACCGCCCCTTTAGAGTGTGCTTGTAGCAGCTAGGAGGCTCCTCAGGTTGCAGCAACAGTACAATTTGTCCAGTTAAAAGTTGTTCTATCACTCAAATAATTTTAGAGACATTATTTAAAGGTAAAAAACTACATGTTGCTTTAAGTTATGTTTTAACAGGGGGGAAACACTTTTTCACACAGGGCCATGTAGTTTTGGATTTTGTTTTCCTTTAATAAAAAAAAACCTTCATCCAAAAATTGCATGTTGTGTTCACTTCTGTTATTTTTTTACTCATATTTAAATTTGTTTGATGATCTGAAACATTAAAGTGTGACAAATATGCAACAACATAAGAAATCTGGAGGGGGGCAACAGTTTTTTTTCACACCACTGTAGTATAACTGGCTACAGCATCATTTTTCAGAGAAACAGATATGTGAACTTAGAATGTTTCTTAAATACCAACAGTACAAATAAATTAAATTTTTTATTTAGTACAGTCAAAAACCTACATACAGCTCCTAAAGGTACCGTGTTGATGGAGTGAAGTGAAAAGGACGCTGTCTGTCAAGTACTGTATTTCCATACTCAAAATATGACCTCTGCACTTAACCCTAGTGAATAGTGAATACACGCACTGCAAGTTGTGAACACACACACACCCGAAGCAGTGGGCAGCTATCACTGCAGCACCCGGGGAGCAATTGGAGGAAAGATGGCTTGCTCAACGGCACCTCAGTCACAATCTGCCAGCAACCTTCGGGTTACAAGCCTGACTCTCTAACCATTAAGCCACGACTACCCCTATCTCTATGCTGCTATGGATAACTGATGTCTTGATCTCTAAGCTCAGAATATTTTGTTTTGTTTTAAGAGACATTTGAATTACTCTAATGATAGATGGATGTGCTTTGTGGAGCTTTACCTTGGTAGCTCCCATATACATAAGATAACATGGCAGCGTTTTAATATAAAATATTATTTTGTGTTCATACATCCTGGATGGCATGAGGGTAAGGAAATTGTGAGAGAACTTTATATTTTGGTGAACTATTCCCTTAATTCTTTGTTATGAAAATGTTCTAGTGTTTGGAAAGTGGCATCGCATAATGAAAAAGCAGTCGTGCTTTTCCCAATTCAGTTTCATTCTCATAGTTGTGCTGTATGAAATTTCCATTCGGCTGTGGGTGAAAATGAGGCACATGGAACATTAAGCTACATCTCACTCAGCTGAATCTTTCGTACCCGGTACACGCTGAGGAGTCAGAGAGCTGCCTAATCATCTCCTCCCAAACCGTAGCCTTTCTGGATGGGTCTGCCGCTGCGAGAGTCATTACGCCCTGTTCTCATCACAAGTACAGCACATTATATTTGATTTCATTTTGCATGAAAAAATGCATTATCTCTCTCCATCTAAAGTGCTGGCCTTCTTCCTATCCGAGGCCACTTAAAGGTTCTGAGATTTTAAGATAAGCGTTATGAATTATGTGCAATATGCAAAAGTTGCTATACCAAGCATTTTTTTTAATCTGTGGATAGGGAAATCTTGGTGCATGCTGTAGTGAGGTTTGTTTAGAGCGGGGAATGTGTGAGAGGAGACACAAACATCGCTCACAAGCAATTAAGTTGCTTTCTGCAGGCATCCTCCACCAGCTACCTCAATATCTCATCTTTCCCCAGACAGTGCTCAGGGCATACGAGCTGATCAGAGTACGGGGAGAGCTTTGCGTCTGGAAGGAGCACAGATAAGCAACCAAATAGGCTGCACTCGCAATGCAAGCCTCACAAATTGTGTCCGGTTATATTATATTATATTAGAGGAACTTAATCAAAGCAGGCTATTAAAAGAGCAGGAAATAACAACCCACATCCTTGACCGTTCTTGCATTTATAACTACCATTATTTTTCCTGTACTGCAACAATAGTCTATAGTGCGTTGTTTATGTAATTCCAGTTTTAATGTACTAAAACTCATAGATTAGATTTATTTTACTGCTTAATTTGTAACTACTGTATATGACTGCACTGGTTGCTTATGTTGCAGCAGTCTTAAAGTCTTTATATTACCATACTCAGCACCCTTTCTACATTACTGCCACTCGCATTTTCACGGTTGCATTTTTGAACTCACATACAGTAGCTGCAAATATAAATAATAATGACATGTAAAATCTAAGAACGTGTGTTTCTTCAACAATAATAATTTGTGGCAATGTTTAAAAGGCATACTCTGTGTATTCTTTATATATTTGTCTACTAACAATGTCCAAAAGTGCAGTACTACTGTACACTGTCAGAAAAACATATCAATTCAATTGTATTTATATAGCGCTTTCACAATTGGTAATTGTTTCAAAGCACTTGACATTAAAAAAGCAGGGGAAAAGACAGAAAATTCAACAGACAATATAGGTAGCAAAATACAGCAGCTATGGATAAACTTTACAAGGGAGCGTATTAATAATGTAACTAGAAGAGGGTGCTATTTCGGCTGACTCCCAGGGGTTGAAAAACCCCTAGGAGAAAAACATCCGGACTTTTTTAGCCAGGAGGGAAAAAGTCCTAGGAGGAAAAAACCCTTGGAAGATCATACAGGGACAAACAAACTTTTAATTTTGACACAAAAGAATAAACAATGAATGGAGACACATATTACTGAATCTGTGGGGAGTGTGGCTTAATGTTGCTTAGCAACGGCAGATGCGACCGAAGTGAAACCCACCAAGCACGCTGGAAATAAGAAGGAAAGGGGCGGGTTCAGACATGAAATGTCCCTAACAATGTCCAAATGTGTCTGAATAAAATTATCGAAAAATGAGGGAGTACCTTTTAAACAAGTCCTATTATGCACCATAGGTATACATTTGGTGCCAATTTGTATCTTTGAGGTACTAATATGTACTCTTTGTGAAAGGATACCAGACCAGTGAAAGCTAGGGCAACATGATCTCACGGAAAGTCGTGTTATAGTCACGAAAAAATATGATTATTTCTGTCCATGGCACGAAATTCAGCTTTTTTCGTGCCTTGAAAACGATTGTCTTTGTCGTGTCACTTGCACAAATTTCTATAAATAGTTTTTCGTGCCTGTGGCACAACTTTCTTTTTCGTGTCTTTTTATGTATTGTTTTCTTATATTTTTTCTGTTTTTAAATCATTGGCGCTTGGGGTTGGTGTTAGATTTGGGATTTGGGTTAGGATGTACTATTATGTATTGGTTTCTACAGGTTTTTCTTCAGCTTTTAAAACTATTCTTGTCTGTAGTTGGGGTTAGAGTTGGGGTTTGGGTTAGGATGTCTAAAAATGTACCAGAAAGTGATTCTAACCCCAACCCCAAGTGACAATGGTAAGAAAATAGGGAAAAAAAACTATGAGAAAACAATACATAAAATGACAAATATAAGTCGTGCACGAAAAACTATTTATAGAAATTTGTGCAAGTGACACGACAAAGACATTGTGTTCTTGGCACGTAAAAAAAGCTGAATTTCGTGCCATGGACACGAATTTAATGAATTACATTTTTTGTGACTATAACACGACTTTCTGTAAGATCATGTCAATTTGGGTAATTTTCTTAAAAATCATGAACTTCATAATAAAAATGCATTTAGTTTAAGAAAATTCTGTGATGCACAATATTAAATTTTTTTGCTGCCATCTTTGTATGGCTGAAATTGATAGCTAGCATTTAATTTTTTATAAACAGACAATAAAATATTTCATATATTCATACTTTTTGCATAATTTGAAAAGCAGTAAAAATAAATAATAACAATATGGAAGTGTGTCCAAGATGTTTTTAATGTGACCTTCAAACAACAAAACAGATTTTTTTCATTTTAATAAAAATCAGCCCCTGGGACATAAAGATGCCCGTAGTTCATAAACCACCCATAAATAAAGAAAAATAAGATTGTGAAATAAGAATTGTGCAGCGTATGCATCTCTAAAATATTAAACAGTCTGGAGGAAATACTAGAGCATTACGACACAAATCTTTCCAAAGACACAGACAATAAACTGCAAAGAATCGCCCCATAACCCTTTGCAGCTCTTCCACAAGAATTGGCCAGCATCTTTAAATATTGCTATTGAAAATAAATCTAAGCTTCAGCAAGCCAGTAAAAATTTCATAAAATCAGTCAGAAGAATAATCAATATTCTATGACTTTATAATTTGCTATATCTTCTTTAAGTCTTGATACCTAAAGAAGTAAATCATCAATATTTTTATATCAAACAAGCTCATGCAGTTTATAAAGTTTTATATACAGTATAAGAGTCTGTGGTCGTTATATGTGAGTAAATCAAACTAACTAATTTGTAACACGACTGGCACGCCCGGGATGAAATCAGTAAAGCCCATAAAGTATGCTTGCACTCAATTCTGTGCAAGAACCTTCTCAGTGACCTCTGAACATGAACCTATCCAACAATTATTTATGGACGTCCGCTACATTTACTGAGAGAAACAGCTCAGTACCTCCACAGCAGAGCTCAAATGACTCAAGATATTTTACTGTTAGAGCAAACTGGCATTTGGGATTATTATACTTGTCATTTAGCATCCTTCTGGGATTTCCTTTAATCCTTTTAATGTCATTGTGTGTCTGTGCCTGGCACACAAAGCTTTGAAAATTCACATTCAGATGGGGTGGGAAACCCTGTCATCTGCAGCTATCCACTGATTGGTTGGTTTTGTCCCTGTACAGGCAGCCTCCACCCAGTCTAGCACACTGAATGGGTATTTGGTCACAGGGCTTTGTGCATTGCTATATGCCTGTAGTGCCTAATTTTATAATACTGTATATATATTGTTCATCTATTAACAGGCAGACTGACACATACTGCCTTACTGAGATGGTGTTACAGTTGTTGTATTGTTTTAGAAAAGGACTAATACAGATTATTCCCTTTGTTTGTCGAATAATCTATTTAAATATTCAGTCAAACAAAAACAGGAATAAACAAATTATCTTCCGTCTATTCCAGCGAGGACTAAATATGTCTTACGCATGTATAAACACCTATTATCCCAAATTAATCTTTATTTGCTGAAAAATAATGTGTTTAATTAGAAAGATAAAGTCTGTATTTGATATTTTCCCTTGTGTCAATTTGTTGAATACTCCAAAAAGTATCCAAAACAATATCTCAATAAAATACCTTTCCCTTAAAGGATTAGTCAATTTTCTTAAAAAAAATCCAGATAATTTACTCACCACCATGTCATCCAAAATTTTGAAGAATTTTGAAAAAAATTATGTTTTTTGAGGAAAACATTCCAGGATTTTTGTCATTTTAATAAACTTGAATGGACCCCAACACATAACTTTAATGCGGTTTGAAATTGCAGTTTCAAAGGACTCTAAACGATCTCAAACGAGGCATAAGGGTCTTATCTAGCGAAACGATTGTCAATTTTGGCAAGAAAAATAAAAAATATGCACTTTTGAACCACAACTTCTCGTCTATCTCCGGTCCTGAGACGCACCAGCGTGACCTCACGCAATACCTCATCACGTCAAGAGGTCACGGATGACGTATCGAAACTACACCCCAGTGTTTACAAATGTGGAGAAAGAGGACCGTTCCGACGTTGTATATCGAATGAAACAACTTAATGTCTTTATGTCAGTTTATTGTTTAAAATGGTCCGCAAATGTGCGTTTCGTAAGGGATAATGTAGAGGCAGCCGGTAGTTATCGGGAAATAAGCCCCGACAGTGTGATCAGGACCCGACGCGAAGCGGAGGGTCTTGTATCACACTGAAGGGGCTTATTTTCCCGATAACTACCGGCTGCCTCTACATTATCCCGCTTATTACACGGCTACTTGTCACATAAGAAAAAAAACGGACATGAATATGAATTTGAAACATTTTATTGGCATATTTGTTTTAAATTAACATTTTTATCTTTCCGCGAAACTTTGCACAGATGCATAAAATGATCGTAATACCTTATTAAGATCCTCTGCTTCATACTTGTCTGTCTCCATTTTTTTCTCTTTTAGCCAGTCTTTGAGAAGTTTTAATGCCCATTCTGTATTTTTTTGGTGTTGGCTTCGTAGCTGTCATGCTCTATTTTGTCAAGTTCAGTCTCAGTAAGCTGTCTGTGTCTTGTCGTGGTTGTCCAGTGTTTGTCACAAGATGGCATCAAGCAGTAATCTTTATTGGTCTTTATTGGCGCGGAGCGATTTTAATCGTACAAGTGGTACCGGCTATGCGTTATTACTTTGGAGCGGTTATTATTTGAAAAGAACGAACCTGCAAATGTCTTAACTGACCAATCAGAATCAAGCATTCCAGAAAGTCGTGTAATAAATATATGTAACACGTGACCTTTCCACGGCATTACGCAACTACGTAAGGTCGCGCTGGCGCGTCACAGGACCGGAGATAGAAGTGGTGGTTTAAAAGTGCATTTTTTTTTTTCTTGCCAAAAATGACAATCGTTTCGCTAGATAAGACCTTTATGCCTCATTTGGGATCATTTAGAGTCATTTGAAACTGCAATTTTAAACTGCATTAAAACTGTTAAGTGTTGGGGTCCATTAAAGTTCATTAAAATGAGAAAAATCCTGGAATGTTTTCTTCAAAAAACGACTGAACAAAGAAAGACATCAACATTTTCGATGACATTGTGTTGAGTAAATTATCTGGATTTTTTTTTTTTTTTTTTGGAAAATTGACTAATCCTTTAAGAGAGATCTTTTCAATATCTCACTTATTTCTCTCCTACACTGTTTTAATATTATACATCTGGTTTTAAAATAATAACTTCTTTTAAAGGACTATTTCACCCAAATATTTTAATTTTATAGTCCAGAATGTGCCATTTGGGACAGGGCCAAATTGGAATGCACCTCATGTGAGCAGGTGTGTAGTGTTTCTTTACAAAGTAACATCGCCATCCAATGGCGTGGCTTACATAATACAGCACATAATAAACGCACATGTTTTGACAGCATTGTTGTTTGTACAGTACATTTTTAATAAACGCAAATTAAATATTTTTTTCATACATAATTGTCATGTAAACATGTGTGAGATGACTAAGATGATACTTAACTGAAACACAACTGAGAACTCCATTGAATATCCTGTGCTACAAAAGAGCAACCTTTAAGCAATAACATTTTTCTTTATTAAGGAATTTATTAAGGAAATTTAAATTAATTTTCAATTTCAGCTAAACAACAATGGTAAAAGAATGAATTAAAAGTGTTGCACAGTGAACTCCTTGAGACTTGCCTAACTTTACGTTATCAAGCTACAAAATGCCTGCGTAACATTTGCAGAAAAAAGGAAAAAGTTCAACCTAACCCTGTTAGTTGTCAAATTTAATAAAGAAATGTGTTGTTTCTCTCTTCAGGAAACACCAAGACAATTATCTCCCCGCAGGCAGTTCCTGTTGCTAGTGTGAGCGATGATGCACCACACCGAATGAATTATGCAGCAACACATATTTTGTGAATTTGTACTACCACAAGTATCAGATTAATATCTTAATTGGATTCATTATTCATTCTAATAATGGCAAGATGTTGACTTTGTTGTTGTTCAGCGGGGTCGATTCATCCTTTGCAACCTTTTGCCAGTGTGATTTGATAAAAACTCTATTTTTGTAATTTTGTAAATATCAGCCACCTCCTGACTCTTTAGGGAATATGCGTGGCCAGGTGGAGCTTTTACCTTAAAAACTCATGCATAATTGACACAAATGTTTCACCTCACCTATGGTTAATTACCCTTGGCTGTTCGCTGCAGTGTAATTAAGACTGCCTTGTTTTGAGCCACAGCATCAGAATCTTAATGCGGAACGCCATTGTGTGACTTTCAAGCATACAGTACATTGTTCCATGTAACACCTGGTGCAAATAAGGGCCTTGATCTTACCGTAAATCATAAATCATTATGAGGATCGAACAGCTCGGATCACAAATTTGGCACAATGCAACCTGCAGATACCAGAATAGTGCATTTTATGCATGTGCACGGCATGAAACGTCCAATGCTTAACTGCATGTTGTACATTTTATTTTTAAAGGATGAAACACAATAAAAGGGCATCATTGATAATTAACAATGAATAGGATTGTTAAATTCTGCACTTCAAAGCAGGCCCGTGTCCCCCATTTTAAAAAGGAAATTCAGTTCAAGGCAAAGTGAAGAAGGCAGCACAGTTCTGATACAATAATGTGAGCTGTCACAGACACAAAAGGCCGAATCCATTTGATAATATCCGTTTGCAAGATACTTACGCTTCTATTCAGTTTGTCTCTGAAACAAAAGTGGGTCTCTGTTGATATCAGAATATCAAATGTTTTATTTACGCTGGTTCTTCATCATTTAGTGCTCACCAATGACAATGAAATTGAATTCTTCTCTAATGATCTTTCAGATGTAACCTGAACTAGTGTGACTCCCATTTTACATGGAATTGCTCAGTGTTCTTGGGAGTAATTTAATATGAATGAAAGTAAAGTACCAAACAAAGAGAAACTAAACATCTGTCTCAAACCACTATGAGAATTGAACTAAGTTAAAGGGCGTGTTGCAGGTTAACCACCACTGTCGATTAATGGGTACATAAATCACTCAAGATATGTATATCATTTTTAAAATGTCTCAAAAATGGTCTTTTTGGTATTAACGTTTTTTTAAGCAATTCGGCGATGACGTCACGTTGGGGAGAAGTGGAGAAAGACTCAGCCAGAGCCATAGAGATAGATGAGACATTTATTGCTATTTAATACTTACGTATATAATTTGGAAATCATATATACATCGTAGGAAATATATAATGTGTTATACTGCAAAGTTACCATGCTAATTATTATTTATGATATATGTGGAGATAAATAAAACTTCGCAAATCTGCTGATTTGATCCATTCATGTCCTGACCACCAGGCTAGAGATTTTTAAACATCCTTAATCCACACTTACTAGTCTATCAAATAACATCTAAAATATATTGTTTTGTGAAATAAAAGGATGCTTTGTTATATTGTTTATGCGATTATAACGAATCACACGATCATTTTATACGCAGAAGCAGTCAGCAGCTGCAGCACACTCGGATCCGACCGCATTTATACTGTAATAAACAGGCATTCGGCGGCTTTTTACATTAAATGATGTCAAAGGCTATGCCATTTGAGGAGGAACCGCTCATTGATCACCGTATTTTTATAAATCCTGTAGATGGTTGGACCTGCCGAACAGGTTGAGCACTTTGTTAAGCAGAGAGGCTGCACCGTTTGACCAGCGGGCTGCGGGAACCTGCCGCACATTACGCCGCCAGACGGTGTTGATAATATAACTCAAAATTAGGGCCGGGACTTTAACGCGTTAATTAAGATTAAAGGCAGGGTAGGCAGGAATTATCTTAAAAACTTTTTTACAAATTTGTTTAAACTGTCTTTATGTACCAATACATAAGTAAAATGTAAGTACTCTGAAAAAGAGAGTATAAAACTCGAGTGTCTGTAGACCTCTCACGAAACAAATGATTGGCTTGCGCGACTATCACTCTCTCTAGCGACCAGGGCTACCACCCGTTGCTATGGGATCTGCCCACACATGCGCACACCCGATTGATTTGAACGGGCACTTTAGGAAGAGCAAAAGTATGACAGAGAAAGAAGAAACCCAGAAGAGAGGGGGTGGAGTGAATGGTGATAATGAGCTGTGTTTGGGGCTGTCGTTAGAGGTCTGCAGACCCTCGATTTTTGGACTCTCTTTTTCAGAGTACTTGCATTTTACTTGTGTGTTGGTATATAGAGACAGTTTAAACAAATTTGTAAAAAAGTGTTTTAGACTATTTTTAGACTTAAACCTGCCTACTCTGCCTTTAATTAATTACACAAAAAATAACGCGTTAAACATTTTAACGCATTTTAATCGCACTTATTAATAGAGTCATTCGTAAATGCTGCAGACCCTGTTTTAGTTCGAGAACTCCGGGGTTGTGATGCAGTGTAAATAAAAGTAGACGGAACCTAAACGAACAGCTGATTTTAACGTGACAACGCATCAATTTCAAAGTAAAAAATGATTTATTCTGGTAAATGGAGGTTTTGCCCAATAAACATCTACCAACAAACTACAGATTATTTTAACATGTATCCTAATGTCTGTTATATGTTAATTTTGAGTATTGTTGGGTTTAAATATTGTTGTAATGTTGTTTTGTTTAATTTAATTAGTTTATTACGAGTTTAATTTAAGTTTTGTTTTCTACTTTAAAAAGAATTTCGTTTCAAATAATTTTTCTCGTAATTATAAACAATGTTTTGTTGTTAGGTTTTGTGAATATAAATTAAAAAGAACATTAAAAGCAACACCGTGCATCTCATTGATGCATATGCTACCGAATGCCAAAACATGCAGTGAGTAGCCTATATCACTTACTTTTCAAAAAATCAGCCTGGCAGTGCCCAGAAATAAAATTTACATGCGCATTTAAAGCATAATGTAGCAGCACGTTTGATTTGCGGTGTGCTTAAGACTTTTAAAAATCAACTTCATATTAATTTTAATAGGCTACTTTGACGGAGGACACGCACAGAGAACAGCGACGGCAGGTAAAGGAAAAAAGTTAAACGAATAGAGTCAGTTTGTAAGAACATTTTTAAATTGACTATAAGATCATCAATATGAACTCTGAACAATGAACTATTATAAACATAACAGCAAGAAAATCTGAAGAGGAACTCGCAACATTAAAGCAATAAGCATTTATGTAGGCTAAAGCTATATATCACCTCTTATTTTTTTAATTTAGTTAAGTTTCAATGGTAACACTAAAGGCGCGTACATTACGCAGCGCTTTTCACATCCGAATCCCACTTAAGAAACCTATAAACGATGTGCAACTTAAAAAATATATTATGCAAATTTTTATATATTTTAATTTAAATATAGGCTATATAGTATATTATGTTTTGTTGTTTTTATACGCGAGGTGGGGCATCCGCGCACATAGGTACCAGAACACAGACAGTCAAAACCTGAGAAGTCCCGAACCCTGCAATTATTAAACAAATGACTACTTTAAGAAATGTGGGCCAGGAAGCGGGTCGGGTATAATATATATATATATATATTTCTTTGCGGTCCGAGTTGCGGGCGGGTTGTTTATACATTGACCCGCGCATCACTGGTAAGCGTCGATAAGAGCATGGTAAGCTATGCAACAAGGAATTCACATATCACCGCAGCACATCGAGCCTCAAGTATCATCTCAATGCAAAACATACAGCAGCTAGCGTGGACATTAGCCCGACTCCGGGTACAACGACTTGGTTGAACAAAAATAAACAATATTTTGTTAAGCTTATGTATTCAGTCATTATTCATAAAAATCCATGTAAAAATACTTCTTAATGTTCTCAGGTCAAATATTTATATGAGATTAAAATGCGATTAATTTAGATTAATTAATTACAAAGCCTCTAATTAATTAGATAAATTTTTTTAATCGAGTCCCGGCCCTACTCAAAATATAAAACTATTATCAGATCAGCCCACCGGGAAAGTCCCGACTCTCCCGATTGTCACTCCGCTACAGGCTGTAAGGAAGTGAGTGCGTTTTGGTCACTGGTCGACCCCGCGAACAGATGTGACGTGCCTGACTCAGCTTCCAGGATTTGACATGTTGCCTAAATCCATTTGTGCTGAAGATCGCATAAAGTTACACCCATTTCAGGTAGGATCATGGACCCCCTCAAGCCAACACACGAGTATGTTAATTTTTGTTTACTTTCTACACGAAGTTATGCTAACGTTACGCTATCTGGCTGTATGCCTATGGACATGGTCAGAAACAACTTGGCACTAAGGGGCCTGAAGTGTGCCAAGAAAACATCCCCCATAACATTACACCACCAGCCTGCATAGTGGTCACAAGGCATGATGGATCTATGTTCTTATTCTGTTCACGCCAATTTCTGACTCCACCAACTGAATGTCTTGAGACTCATCAGACCAGGCAACATTTTTCCAGTCTTCAACTGTCCAATGTTGGTGAGCTCATGCAAATTTTAGCCTCTTTTTCCGATTTGTAGTGGAGATGAGTGGTACCCGGTGGGGTCTTCTGCTGTTGTAGCCCATCCACCTCAAGGTTGTGCATGTTGTGCTTTCACAAATTTTTTGTTGGATACCTCGGTTGTAAAGAGTGTTTATTTCAGTCAAAGTTGCTCTTCTATGAGCTTGAATCAGCCGGCCCATTCTCCTCTGACCTCTAGCATCAACAAGGCATTTTCGCCACAGGACTGCCACATACTGGATGTTTTTTCCTTTTTACACCATTCTTTGTAAACCCTAGTAATGGTTGTGCGTGAAAATACCAGTAACTGAGCAGATTGTGAAATACTCAGACCGGCCCATCTGGCACCAACAACCATACCACCCTCAAAATTGCTTAAATCACCTTTCTTTTCCATTCTGACATTCAGTTTGGAGTTCAGGAGATTGTCTTGACCAGGACCACACCCCTAAATGCATTGAAGCAACTGGCATGTGATTGGTTGATTAGATAATTGCATTAATGAGAAATTGAACAGGTGTTCCTAATAATCCTTTAGGTGAGTGAATTTCAGAAAAGCTCACCCTGATGTATCTACAATACCCGAAATTTTTAACGTCTCTTACACCCCAGACTGATTGGACGCCTCAGTAAAATGGACCCACCCCTATGTCTCTATGGCACTGTGCTGCAAAGATATCCATCTTGGCCTTTTATAATGGTAGTCTATGGGATCAGTTGCTAGGGTGCCCAAAATGGAGTCTACCACCCTCTTCAAATTTAGTAACACATGTTTCTATGAAATTCTCGCTCGGAACTATGACCCATCAATTTCTTTGCAATGTTATGTCTATGGGATTTTTGCCCAATTGTTTGTCTATAGGAAATTTTGGGTGTCTCTTACACCCCAGGGGTACAACGTACACCCCAATGTGATGTATGTTCTTACAAAGCCTACCACCCTCTTCAAATGTTGCTACTCACATGTTTTTTAAATCCTTGCTCAGAGCTATGAATGTTAAGTCTATGGGTTTTTTCATGTGGTTTTTCTCCCACCTTTCGGAATTCCTGCAACCATTTTCTTAAAAAAGTCAAAGCACACCTCTCCTCAATAAACCGGTCGATTTGAGCCAAAGTTTTGTCCAGACGGACGAAGATTCCTGAGGAATAATAATAATAGTGATGATTTGCATAAAAGCACCACAAACAAGTTCAAATTCATTTCTCAATAACAAAATGCTTATGTTTTTATGTGTATTTTAGGAAAATTTCAATTTTATGGAACAGCCCTTATTCTAATCACTCTTTAATGTGTCACGCAGTCACATTGCTGTTTGGTGAATTTATGTCACTCATGAGGTTTGCTTTTGTTAGAATTCATCAGACACTGAACAGAAATGGTCATAATACGTGTAGAAATAATGATTAAAAGCAAAACTGGAGTGGACTCTTTATCTTTTTCCATGGCCCATCACACATTATTCAAAACACTACATTATTTGATACTCACTACCGTTTCCCACAGCCTTACACCCTGGCAAAGTGAGTGGGCTCATCAGGTCTCAGGCTCAGAGATCTTTAGATGTTACACCTCTCCAGGTTTGGGTTCCCACCGTACTGGCCTACTGAATAGAAAAGATGGAGAATTTTTTTGACTTACCCCTGCCGCTCCAAGCAGAAGGAGATGCAACTGTTTCTTAAGGAAGTAGGGGGAGACAAGCATCACACTTAACGTGGCGTGCTGTGCTCTATCTAAACAGATCGCAGGATATGATGAATCACTTAGGAGTGACTCAGAGACACTGGAACTGGTAGCTTTATTCATTTCGTGAAAATGGAATGAAGCCAGATGACAAAGTTATAAAAAAGTGTTTTTTATAAAAAAAAAACGTCAAAAGTTTTTGCCGTGTTAGGAATTGAGCATCAGCTACTATGAAAACTGTGTACCATATTGCAAATTTAATATGATAAAGAATGCAGTGGGGAAGCTATCTACACAATGAGCTGATGTATGTACATTGTCTGCAAGCTTTAAAGTGGAATCAATCAAAATAAGCCTTTAACTACTAGCAACGCTACTTCAGATGCAATCTCCAACTTTTTTGTGAACAAGGGCTACCAAAATGGATAAAACAATCTGGAGGGCTACTATTTTGATGTTGTCTACCCAAAACCTTTCTGTTTTACTTGTTGTGTTTTATCATTGTTTAAAATGTTAACATACACAAAAAAAGTTAAGCTAATTTAAAAATTATGCAATAAATAAAGGCTATTGTGGCAACTTACAGATGCAGGCACCATGTAGGAGACCACTGGTTTAGACGTTTGAAGTACACAATTATTTCAAAACAGTAGTGCAGTAAAATATAGCCTACACGTTTGTACACAATTCTTATAGTGTTAAAAGAATATAAATACTGTTCTCTGCGATTTAAATTAAATAGTTAAATTGTGACTAAAAAGGACAATTTTGATACTATACAGGCAGAGGGGAAGATTATATAAGGGATAATGTACAGCCAGGTGGTTGATATCACAAAATAAATCCAGAGGGTGATAAGCTCCCTGACGCAAAGTGGAGGGGTCTTGTATCACCCTGAAAGGATTTATTTGTGATAACAACCGGCTGCCTATATATTATATTGCTTATTACACGGCTGCTTGCCACATATACGGGCACAAATATTAATGCATTTGGTTTAATCACTTATAAACAAAATGTTAATATTTAAATATTATATAATATATTAATTAATATTTAATTGATTTATTAATTTGCACCTATCAAGATCTCTTGTGGTACCCAGATGATCCTGTGTTAAATTGTTGTAACCTTTGAATGTCACCACTGGCCAATCAAGGATTTTATAATTGTGTAATTACTAAGATTGAATAATGACTGACATTTTAGTGTTTATTGCATAAAGCTTTAGGGCCAGATTGACTTAACAGGGTAAATTAGCGTGGGCATGCAATTTTAAAAAGCATCAAAAGGAGTGAAATTATCTGCGGGTGAGACAATAACACAGGTGTAACTCATCTATTTCACTATTGACCAACGCAATTTAAGACATGCTTTTTGGGGGGTGTTAAATATTGGCACAAATACCATTAAATTGATAAGTGCAAACCTTAGTAAATCAGATTGTGTGAATTATTTAAAAACTGTCCCATAAAACACATGTGCAGTGCAAAATGTTTACTGTGTGGCAAAAAAGGCATTTGCGCTAGCGCAAGCTGATAGTACACTATAAAAATGGCTGGGTTATTTTTGACCCATAATGGATAAATTCTGGACAGAGCACAGCACACCACTGGGTTAATATTGACCCAATGCTGGGTTGTTTTAACACAACTGCTGGGTTATTATACTCCATGGTTGCATAACATCAACACAACATTGGGTCATTTTCTTACCCAGCACGGGGCAATTTTTAACCCAGCATGTGTTCTGTTCAATATTTACCCATTATGGGTCAAACATAACCCAGCCGTTTTTAGAGTGTAAATCTGGCCTTTAGTATGGCTTCAGAAGACATGATAAACAGCATATGAGTCACATAAACTAATTTTTTGTCCATTTTATATCTTCTATAAATCACTGCATATGTTAAAGTTTGGAAAAGAGCTGGAAAATATTCCTTAAAATTCCACATTATTGTTGCACATAAAAATGAAAAGCATTCCAGTTTAGAAAAACCTCAATTTGGGGCGAACTGCTTGAGAAAATATAACGCTGCTTAAAATGAGTCGAATTCATTTGATTTGTTGTTGTAAGAGATCAGACTGAAACAGTCTATACAGATTAAAGCCATTCTTCCTTGCTCTATGGTGTCTGCACATTTATCCATTTGTCACAGTGCAAACAACCAGCAATCAAGTGCTATTTCTCCATCAGTCTATAAGGCGGGTGATAGTCTTCTACATAATAATTTAACACAGTTAAAATCATTTTTCAATTAACTTTGGGGAGAGTTGCAACTTCCGAATATACCCTGGTATAAACTCTACATTTTATCATTGTAATAGCATTTATACAATAGAATTAACCCTGGAGAACCCACGGGGTCAAATTTGTTCAATAGAATAAATGGGTTTTTGGTTTTTCCTGGGTTCTCCAGGGTTAAGGATTTCTTGACAGAAATGGAATATAATATACAGTATAAAACTTTATATATATAAATCCGGGGCATTTACTGTCCCCACAGGTTCAAAATCGCTCCTACGCCCCTGGCTGGCATTCACAATTGGCCGTGGAACCCGGAAGGAGAGCCGCTGTATCAAATTTCCGCCCAAACGCTTGTGCACTCAATTCAACCACGCCCCTTGAACGCTTGCTTAAATAAGGTAAGTTAAATACAACTCATTTTGTCGGTGTGAAAAAACACAGAAATCTAAAATTAATAGTTAGTTATATTTTCCCTGGAAGCCCTGCGAGTCTGCTCAGAGAAGCTAATCACAAATGTCAATCATAATGACACGCCCCATTTCTATAGCATCAAATTACTAAGTAAAATGAACAATTGACCATATACCAGTGTGATAACAACTGCCTTAAAGGACCAAAACAATCTTTCATAAAATGTTATTTTATTTTTTTTATTTTGACCCGAGTCCAGTTCGTTTGCATGGAGAGGGCGGGGTTTATGGCTTGCATTGCATCCAGCCACCAGGGGGCGATCAAAGAGCCAACAGTTTCACTTTTCAGGATGTATGAGACACACCCGGTTTGTCCCATAGACATTATATACATAGACGCCTCATGATGTGCTGGAACGTAATCTAGCATCGCCGCCATATTGGTTGGGTCTCCTAACTCTACGCTAGCATCAGAGTCAATCAGAGTCAACGGAGAGCGAGAAACTATGCCCGTATTTTGTGCAGTTTACGGTTGCAATAACCGGCGCAGTATTGATACCAGATTGCATGGAATTACCTGTCACAAGTAAATTTGAACAATTATTTTGGTTATTTTACTATTTATAATATTATGTCATCGTAACTTATGTTACTTACGTGTAACCAAACCGTATGAAAATCCGGTAAAAATTCAGGGAGTTATGATTATTGTTGTTGGGGATAATCCACAGTGGAAATAAATGCAGGGGGCGCAACGGGGACCTATCCAAGATGGTGGCCGCGCTGATACGTCAGCTCCAATAGGCAGCATCAGTCTATGAGGCATCTATGTATATAATGTCTATGGTTTGTCCTGTGACGGCTAACTTTGCGTTTCGAAATAGAGGGGTGAGCTGTGGACTGAGCGTTGGTTGCAATTCACAGTCTCACTCCTAGATGCCGCTAAAGTTCCACATTGCACCTTTAAGTCACACAATTTTTGACATTGTTTTGCAACATCTAACCCTAATCTAAGTGTTGAAGAAGAACTGATATAATTGTTGATGAATCATGCATTGCCGTTTCCTCTGTCTGCAATAAATATATTGACAAAAAACACTCCAGACTGTTGAGACTACCAGATTTTTAAAATATTTACTAACCTTAAAGAACATTAATTACATTAAGGATACATTAGGGTGTTGGTAGCAACATTGTTTCAAATAACTTAAGAACAGCAAAGCATCAGGTTGCAAAATCTGAGTTTCCTCTCTTCTTTCAAGTGCGGTTTGAGCGCTGACGTGAGAGGTCTTTGCAACGGATCGCTGTTGTCATGATAGCTACAAATCAATCTGATTTCCGACAGCCTCTGCAATGCAGGCACAAAGCTTGCACTACAAGAGCACTTACAGTCTGTGGGCTCTGTTGTCGTTATTACAACAGAACTAAAGTAAAGAATAATCTATTTTAATAAGTGCCACAGCTCCAAAAGAAATGTAAATATTCTTTTATAAATGTCCTAGTAAGTTGCTCCGTCACTGCTTATTACTAAAACACATTTGTTTCGTCTATATGGCAATCCTAAACCTGTGCGCTTGCTTATCTTCACATGACAGCATCTTTAGTGATGGCAATAAATCCTTTTCGTGGGTCTTATAGCACAGTGACCTGGTCTGACTTTTTCAGCGGTTTTAGGTCATGGTGTTGCCTCAACAGTGCAAAAGAGTGCAATAATTGAATGACACAATAAGAAATCATTTTTTGACCATTGCACCTTAAAACATTTCATTTGTCAAATCAAGTCTAGTCTTATTGTCATTTTAACCATCTATAGCAATGCATTACATAGTGAAATAAAACAGTTTCTACAGGACTATGGTGCAACATACCAACACTGAACTACATAAAACAACAGCTAGGACTAAAATACATTTTTAACCTAGCCACATAAAGTGCATGTGTGCAAACCGTCCAAGACAAGAGACAGTGTAAAAAGACAACAATACAATACAAGACACATAAAAATAAATAATATAAACACTGCCACTCAGTACAGTTCGTATAGCAAGTGAACGCTGGTTTCTCTGGTGTCTATGTGCAGTGAAAATTCGGGCTAAAGACATGAATAACATATTTTTTTATCCAGAGTAGCCGCTGCATGCTATAGCTGTGCCGTCATCTTGGTTTTATATGGTAAAGGTACAGACGTTTATCTAATTTATGTTAAAGGTAAAGACATGTGTAACAGTGAGTAATATTAATAGAGCTGATAATATTGTCTGGTAAAGGAGCTGAGCTCTATATTATAGCTTAATAAAATGTTGAAAGGTGAATCACACCATCTGGTTTGTTATTAAGATGCAGATAGCATGCTTACCTCTAATCACCCTCCAAAACATTATTCTTACCCTCAAGAAATAAGATGAAACATAGATGCAATGTAAAAAATCTTTTCTGCCTTAAATTTTTTAGTGGAATCAACTCAGATTTACAAGTCATATCAACTTATTATTGTTTATCTTGACAAGAGATCTGTTTCTACACCTTATAAAATTAAGTTGACTTTTTTCAACTATATTTTATATGTTATAACAACTCACCTGTAGTTATAACAACATATCTCTAGTCAAGATAATTGTAAATCTGAGTTGATTCAACTTTTTTACAGTGTCTCCTCCAGATCTCTTGCAAGGATCTTTACCCAAGAAGTTTTTTTAATGCTTGACTCTGGGCCAGACAACCCTGACACACTTTAATTGAAATAAAGTTTTTTTTTTATAAAATTGGTTGTGTGTAAATTATAAGAAATACCATAGTTTCCTTCGTCAGACATTCGTAAAGTATTTCCCTTTACAGTAATAATGCTAAATTTACTAGTTAATTTTCCTTTTAAATAGGGTCTCATTATGATAAATCTAAATTATTTAGATGTTTTCATATAAAATACTTAAATGTATCATTAAGGTCTCACATCAAGAGCCTTTGCTCTGGCGCTGCAAAATTATCTCTGAACTTCTGCATCTGATATTACACTTATATGTAGGGTTGGGAACCGAGAACCGGCTCTTATTCAGAACCAGTTTTGTTTTTTTAAAAGAACCAGAACTGCATAGAATTCTAAAGTTTTGGTACTAAATGCGTTTCCGATGCGATGCATGGGCAAAGCGCTGGGAGCGGTCACTTTAAATAGCCATGTCTCATCTCATGAATATTAATTACGTTGAGCCAATGTTTACAATCACGCGAACAAAATTAATGCAGCTTACCACAGAAAGTATGCTTTAACATGCATCTCTAAAAGAAAGTAAAAAGTGTAGATTCATTTTCAAAGGTATAACGATAATGCAATTGCAAAGTGTATCATGCAGTGTTTTCGAATGTTTGAGAACTACTGCTCCTAACATGTCCACTTCACCAGATAGAAAAGTTTTAGATTTGTGAAAAGAAAGAACAAGAAACTGCGAGATGATGCCCGTGCATCTCTTGCAAGTAAGTCCATGTTTAATCATGGGAAATGTGCATGTGCTGCTGTTAATCGTAATGCGCAATAATGCGCCTCAAACTTGCTGATGTTAATGTTAACAAACTGTTGTTATAATTTATAACTTCGGTGCAAGCTAAATCAAGTTTTTCCTGTTAAACATTACCTATGCATATGCCTTTCGTTGGTTAATACTTTCTCAGTAACAGTTAACGTTAGCAGTCAGTGCAGTGCACGTGGTAGGCTAACAATTCCTGCTAAATATATTATCAAAATGATCCAGACATGTATTTGCCAAATTAAATGTCACTTTGAATACATTAATAATCATCAATAATTAGAAACAAGAATAGCCAATCTCTTTAAATAAAACAAAGATTTAGATGACTAAAAGTCACAAAATTACTTACTTTGTAAACACAGTAGGCTATGTAAAACAGCTAAAACATCTAATCTAATATAGACCAGTTCAAATGATGAAAACAACACTGGTCCAGAAACACTTCCTGTTACAGTTTGTGACAGTTATTTTTTTATTTCACATGTATTATTATCTTTAAGATGTTTGTTTAACTTCAGTTAATTCAGGTTTATATGTTCTGTTGGTTTATTTTATCCCAACGTTTATCTAGTGTTAAAAAACGGAAACAGGAAGTGCTTCTGGACCAGTGTTGTTTACATCTTTTGAAATGGTCTATAAAAGCATAATAAAATAAGGTGCAATAATGCACAGAATTCAACGGTAATGTTTGCTTTATATCATTCATAATGACATTTCATATTTATATATAAAATTTTTCTATTTACTGAAGAAAAGTTTGCACTTTCAAATGTGTAGTGTGTGTTGGCTATTTTACATAATAGTCAGCAAAGCAGTGAAGATTTTACTTTATCTTTTTACTGTGTTGTTGTTTAGTAAAAAGTTAAACTGGCAAAAACAATTTTTTTTTCTCAGGGTCCAGGTGGGGGCATCATAAAGGAATTATGCTTAGGGCACCAAAATGGCTAGTAGTGGCACTGTGAATAAATGATATAGTGACTGAAAATATCAATTCACATTTAAAATATTTTGACAGTGGTTAATAAACACAAATGGAATTGTTTAAGTCACACGGTGCATTCCTACGTGCCCCCCAAAAAGAAAATTTATGACAAAAAACATTTCAAAACTTAATATTTAAATTAAACAAAACATATTAAATGATACAATGTATAGTGAATAGCCTTATTTTTCTGAGATTTAATTACACAGAATTTATGATAAATTGATGTATTTTATAAAATGTTATAAAAATCTCAGGGCCCCCCAGGGCGCCTCGGCCCCCAGTTTGAGAACCACTGGTTTAAGTACTGTGCTTTATTTTTCATACTTTTTATTATAATGGAATCTGAATCAGAACTAGAACCGGAATCGGAACGGGAAAATGTCTCACAATACCCAACCCTACTCATATGACATTATTCTTTAACACAAAATAAAATTGCTTGCAACATGAGGGGAAGCTGTGTGTGTGGCACATCCTGTTCTGCATAACCTTCAGAAGGATCCCAACATTAAAAAACAAGAAGCTATTTTTAAAAGAAACCCTGATCTTAACAGTTTGAGCGCTTTTAGTGCATTCCAGTGCATTTTAGCCCTGGTTATCTTGTGATCCTTTCACGGTGTAAGATGAGCAAAAGACTTTTATTGACTGGTAAAAACAGTTGTGTCTTTGTTATGAAAACCTTTAGTAGCATTAGAAGTGGACCTGAGGGAGAAAAAATGAAAAAGTATTACGTACGGTGTGATGTATTATTTCTGTCATCACCCGAGGCAATACTTTAAGGCACTTTTCTAAAACACATTGATGCTATTTCTTCAAAGCAAACTGTATGTTTTACCTGCAGGTTTGTTTCTTGATTTTTATTGACAGGCCCATGCACAACAAAGTAATACTTTATGATTCTTGCGACTTCATGAAATATTTTTTTCTTTCCCGCGTTGCCTGGTGTGGTGTGATCAGATGATAAATATCTATTTTCACTAAAGTTCACATTAATCTTGATTTTCAATAACAGTGAGGTATGCAATGTTTTTTTAAAGCAATGTACTGTAGCAAAGTACTTTTCCTCAGACTACATCAAATAGAAATAAACAGGCACAATGACACTAGAAACGTATAGAATCTACTGCAGTTTTATAAATCAAATCACTGTGAATTATAGGAAGAGATTAAACTCATAGATACAGACAGTAGCATCAGGCTCTCAAACCGTCCCTCTTTATATTGTCATTCATTCTGCAAAAACTATTTCTTTTTTACCATTAAATCTAGCTCAGAGTCATAAAGAGATAAAAAATAAGATAGAGATGGGTCATCTGAATCAATGGGTTCATAACTTTGATGCTATATGGCATACTTAATGAGAAAAATATATTTTACTGCCCTTCGCAATGAAATGCTGGACTAAGCTTTTTCCAAGGGCAGAATTCAATGTGACCTATCAACATTCAGTCCAGCAGCTGCTATAAATTGCAAGGCTGTGTGTTAGAAAGGACTTGTATTGATCCCTGAGAGTAGGACACTAGAGCGCCGCTCTATTTAGATTCTTATTAACCAGGACACACACACACACACACACACATACATGCTGAAAACCCTTTAGTTCATGACTGTTAGCCGTGAGGTTATTTATATGCTAGTGTTGTCCCACAAGTTGACAAAATTCGGTCTTGGCAGATTAAATGAGCAGGGGTGGGGTGAAATATGGGCAGGGTTGAGCTCATGAATATTAATTAGCATGCATTAACGCTGCTATGTAATCTTCTTAGACATTTATGTTACCGAGCCAGTTTTACATTTGCTCTTTTTCATTACTTTACCTCTAAGAAAAAAAGGATTTCAGAGATTGAGTTTGTGTTTATAGTGCTCATTTCCGAAATGTCTGAATGTAAAATGTCAACAATCATGATATAGTAAAAAATATAAAATAATTTAAAGGACAAGTTCGGTATTTTACACTTAAAGCCCTGAGTGTGAGAGCACTGGCTTTGTTTTTCCAAGCCATGTGCTTTCTGTCTCGTCTCCTGACCCAGCCCCCTTGTTTCCTCGTTAATTATCCCATTATTGTTTGATTCATGTCACCTGTTCCCCGCTTGATTTGCTCCCCTATTTAATACTGTCATGATCCTGTCTTTAGGTCACAGTTTTCTAGTCATAGTGCCAGGATCATGGCAGTCCCATGTTTTGTGTGAGAGCACTGGCTTTGTTTATCCTACCCATGTGCTTTCTGTCTCGTCTCCTGACCCAGCCCCCTTGTTTCCTTGTTAATTATTCCATTATTGTTTGATTCATGTCAACTGTTCCCCTCTTGATTTGCTCCCCTATTTAATGCCCTTGCTCAATCGTCTGTTTATGTGGAGTTTGTATTTTGCCTGTTACATAGTCTAGTCAAGTGTCAAGTCAAGTCTTGTTCATTGTAGAGATTCTTTCATGTTTATTGTCTTGTTCACTGTTGGTTTTCAGTCCAGTCAAGTTTATTATCTAGTTTAGTCTGTCATTAGTCAAATCTTGTTTTTGCCCCCTCGTGGGTTTTGTTTTTTCAGTTTTATTTAATAAAGTGTTCATTGTTCCCCCATTCTGTCTGCACTTGGGTTCTGTCTCCTGGCATTCCTGACAGAACGATCGAGCCCTTTAGAACCCAGCAAACAGTCCCATAATGTGGCGTGCCCAGGACCCTGAATGGTGGGATTCCATTACCTCCCAGACCCTCGCAGGCAGCAGCCCCTTTCCACCCCAGAGGAGACTGTCCCTCCACGACTACGCCTTGGCTGTTGAGAGGAGCAAGGGTAATTATCCGGACCCCCTGGCTAGCGAATATCTAGTGGCCGGCCTCAACAATCCTCCACCGATTCCGGAGCAGGGACATCTGGTTTCCCTGCCTTTTTGGGAGATGGTGGAATGCCTCGCGCAACGGTCCCGGGATGAGAAGGCGCCTCCAAGTCCAGTCCTTTGCCTTCTATTCCTGAGGGAGTCGTCGTCGGGGTTATGATGCAGGAGGACCCGGCACCCCTGAGGACTCTGCTCAACTCGTAAGCCTGCGGGGGAAGCGTGAGCGCAGGATATTGTGGGAGTCTGTATCCGAGGGGTCCTCCTCGGAGCCTGCCATGCCCGTCACAGCACCTCTCTGTTCTCCTCCACTCTCTGCTCCCTCTCTGCTTCTTTGTGTTTCCTACCCATGTGCTTTCTGTCTCGTCTCCTCACCCAGCCCCCTTGTTAATTATTCCATTATTGTTTGATTCATGTCACCTGTTCCCCTCTTGATTTGCTCCCCTATTTAATGCCCTTGCTCGATCATCTGTTTATGTGGAGTTTGTATTTTGCCTGTTACATAGTCCAGTCAAGTGTCAAGTCAAGTCTTGTTCATTGTAGAGATTCTTTCATGTTTATTGTCTTGTTCTCTGTTGGTTTTCAGTCCAGTCAAGTTTATTATCTAGTTTAGTCTGTAATTAGTCATATCTTGTTTTTGCCCCCTCGTGGGTTTTGTTTTTTCAGTTTTATTTAATAAAGTGTTCATTGTTCCCCCATTCTGTCTGCGCTTGGGTTCCGTCTCCTGACATTCCTGACAGAACGATCGAGCCCTTTAGAACCCAGCAGACAATATTTGGCAATAAGGAGGTGAATCGTTCTCTATATGGCAAAAGAGACTTTGCCTCCAAGAACCCTCTGTTCAGTCCTATATTTGAGACAGCTAGTTTCGATGGCACACCTACGCAGACGCCATCAGGACAAACAACAGATAAATCCAGAGTGGGTCAGCTGAAGGCAAGAAAGAGATCTTCAGTTGGGGTCTGGGGATCTCTGGAAACAAAGTCTCTCATCTGCTTCAGAGCCAAACACGTGGCAAAAACACCACCTCGAACCCCACAGAAGATTGCTGCTTTCCAGTCCCTGGTGGAGGAAGATGATGAAGAGGAAACAATGAATGAACAGAGGAAGAATAGTGTGAAAAACAATTTGAAACAAGATTCTCAAAATGATAAATCCAGAGACAAGACAAGAAGGAGATCTTCAGTTGGGGTCCGGGGATCTCTGGAAACAAAATCTCTCATCTGCTTCAGAGCCAAACATGTGGCGAAAACTGTGACCTGAAGACAGGATCATGACAATACGTAGGTTACTTTAGTAGGATTTGTATAAGTTCTTTTGATTTGTTAACGTTAAAGGGCAGGTAGCCGGGGCGAACCGGGCAGCGCAGGGAGCCGGAGTGAAACAGGCAGGTCAGGAAGCCGGGACGAAGCCAGAAAGACCGGAGCGGCCATCTCGGGAACCGAGGCAGACGACTCGACTCTCCTGGGAACCGACAGGGATCTGATCCCCCCGGAAGTCGATTCCCGCCATCTCAGGGAAACAGGCTCACACACGGTGGCGACCACCCCGGGGAAATAATCGTGCGTGGCGTCCGTTTCCGAGCCCCGAATCTAGCACGGCAGAGGACCTCCCAGGAACCAGACCAGACGACTCGACCAGCAGGGGAACCACATGAATCGATTCGTTACTCACAGGAACAGGCTTGTGTGTCGCGGCGACCACCCCGGGGAATGAATCGGGCGTGGCGACCGCTAGCTTGAGCCCTGCCTGGAGTTCCGAGCGTTCCCTCACGGTCAGCTCCAAGGGGCATCGGGGCTTGCCAGCTTGCAGGACCCGATGTCCACTACTCCCCCTCAAAAAAAAAATCAGGGGAAGCTCTCCTTCACGAATCCGCTGCATCCTTGAATGGCCGGATCATTCTGTCACGACAGGTAACAAGAGTGAGGACGCAAATGCAGAGTTCTTGATGAAATAAATAACACTTAATATAAAACAGGAAACAAAACACAAGTAACATACAACGGCGGGTAAAACAGGAACATCCAACCAGAGATGGGGACTCGAGTTTGAGACCCGGACTCGAGTGCGACTTAAGTCGCACACACAGTGACTTCAGACTCGACTTGAGACTCGTCCTCAAAGACTTCAGACTCGACTCGGACTCGAGCCGCGTGACTCGTGAACAATGTTTATTTTTGGAAACGTCTGATGAGCTCGCTGTTATTCCCATACCTCCGTTGCCTACAACCTGCCCACAACGTAACATGTGACGTATCTGCTCCGCACGCGCGGCCGCGATCATACATGTCACTGCACCGGCCGCTGCTGTGCCATTCATCTGAAGCTTTGGGTAGTGCTGTGGCAGACTTTGTTCTTTTTTATAAATGTTTGTAATTTCTTTATTTGTTATTAGAGTTTTATTTGTTACAATGAGACTTGAGACTTGACTTGGACTCGAGCCCAGAGACTTGTGAGCATCTCTGCATCCAACACAGGAACAGACAGAGAAGTAATGACAATGATCCGGCAAGTGCACATATAACAAGCAGGGGTATACAGACAGACTAACGATACACAGGTGTGATGAGGCAGGTAATTAATGAAGAGTCCAGGTGACGACAATTAGAACAGAAACAAGACATGACACAGATCAACCGTGACAACCCCTTTAAAAACTTGAAACAAGAAATGAAATTCATTACATGTTGAAAAAGTGCCATAAAGCCTTTCTTATTTCATATAGAAAAAACGTCAACCTTGTCTATACCACCATTGCATTTGAACATAAATCGTCAATCTTTTTTTGCAACTCGAAAGATGGCAACATCTTCACATTAAAATTGATTCAGGGATATCCCCAATCAATACTGTTTTGTTAATTTGAAGAGAATCAATATTTTTTTATTTAACCCTATAGTGTCAGAAATCCAAAACCCACCCAGCTTTAAGCCATTTATAGCGACCACTCAGCCCGATCTCACAAGAATTTAAACATATTTTACGAGTTGTCTAATTTGAATTTATACAAAGTTAATCGTGCAAAAAATGTAACATAAAAAATAACGAAACCCCACCCCTATAACCCCAACATCAAAGGGGTCAAGGCAAATCAAAACGTGGCCGTACCGATTAATACAAATTAGCCACCTTGTAAAATATTTACAAATTGGCATGAGATAGCGTTGGACTGCCCTACTGTATATACAGCAGCAAACAGGGAAATAAGTCTACAATATAATAATAATAATGTGTTTACAATGTGTTTACTCAAAACACATACTTTTTTGCAGGCAGTTACAACATTTGCTAGCAGGGGGCTAACAGGGCAGCGCTAACAAGCTAAACCCTGACCCCTTGATAATTTCAGAGTGAGTGCTTGTAAAGTAAAAACAAGACCTGCGGTCATTCTTTCAACATTTTAATGGCTGTTGTACTTACTGCTTCCCTTGAACCAGCCGCTAGAGACAGTGACTACCTGCATCAAAACAGGAGAAAAAATGAGATGTTGATGGTTGGTAGGGTTTGTCTCATTCTCGTTTCCTCTTCCTTACTTCCATGTCTGCCACTATATTCCCCTTATTTCATAGCACTTTTGGCAGCTCCACCAAACGATCCTCGGGTACTCCTTCATTTTCCAACCCCATTCTGTCACACCCCAGCACGGTGAAATATGCATCACGCCCCACAATAAAGTGTGTGTGCAGCCAGCATGGCCATGCTATTGGCAGAACTATAATAGAGACAGAGATTTATGGCAGAGACCAGGTGTGTGTTTGAGGAATAGTACCTTATATAATAGGATTTTTTTCTTTTCAGACATAGAAAGAGGAGTTCTGAAGGTTAGGGGTGTAATGGCATTGACCTGTTAAGACGAGACTCTTTTACTACATTATCTGGAATCATACACATTATTTTTGACTAAAACACACGTGCAGTTTTAGCTTTATCCATGAGAGCCTATTTCTTTCCGTTGCTTAATATTTACATTGACAGTACAAGCATTTCAAGACTCATTTTATTCAGCCTTTCTGTAGGGAGCTTAACCTTCATGCTTCTTTACACACACGACTAAGAGGGTCCTATTGTCAGAGTCTCAGTGATCGAATGTGTTGAGAAGCCTATGAAAATAAATGACTGTGACTCCATTCACACGCTCTGTGGTTGTACTTACAACTGTATTTAGCAACATGTGAGACTCAAGACACTTTTTTATAACAAAAACATGACAGGTTTCCTTTTTCTTAGAAATGATCAGCAAAGTGAAAATGACCGCATGATTTACTCACCCTCAAGCCTTCGAAATTTATATGACTATCATCTTTTAGACAAGCACAATCGGAGTTATATTAGAAAATGTCCTGACTCGCCCAAGCTTTATAATGGTAGTAAATGCTGCTATTGATTTTGAAGCCTAAAAAAGTGCACCAATCCTTCACTGAAGTAATCCACATGGCTCTAGAGGTTAATAAAGGCCTTCTGAGGGTAATCGATGCAATTTTGTAAGAAAAATATCCATATTTTAAACTTTATAAACCATAATAACTAGCCCCTGGTAACGGCCAAGGCAAATGTTGATGTCAGAAGTTGAGCCTCAAAAATTTTGTCTACCCAACAATCTGTGTAGTGAATATATTTACTTGACTATTAACCCTCTGGGGTCCAACCATTTTGGTACACTGGCAGAGGTTCTGACATGCTCTTACATTTGGTCTTTTTTCAGTTGCTTTAAACATATTGAGGAGGTCCCCAAAAGCACCCCAATGACCAAGCACACGAGATCAGATAAGTAAATTTAAAACAAACTTTATTTAAATTAATTAAAATATGGTTGGGAGGGGGAAGGGGGAATTTAAAATATTGTCTGCTTGTTTCCTTCTTTCTTGCAGGGGAGGAGAGGGCCAGAGGCCGGGGGTGAGGACACCCACAGAGCGGGGAGAAGAGGAGGGAGCTCCTTCGTCCGTTGGTAAGTATCTGTTTCTCCCAGGGGTTCTAATCCCCTGCTCTCTTTTTTGTTGACGCGTGGCGCCCTCCTCTCCTCCTGGAGGCAGAAAGGAAACACACAATCAATGGATTGAAGGCCAAGCAACTACCTGCACCCTGTCAAGGGATGGCTCCGTGGTTCCCAAATAGGGGCGTCCTTGTCTCTCTTCGACGAACTTCCCGTTGACTGGGTGAGTATCTCACAATGCGGGCCCCTGCGGACACAATTGAGCTGGCCAGGTAAGTATTAATTAATTCTGTAGTAGGGATAACTTGTCTTTCCGTTTCCCTCTTTCCACAGTGAGCTGGGGGACGTCTCTCCGTACACAGACCCTCGGTTGGTACAACTCGTCCCGGAGGCCCCTATGGTCACAGGTAAGAGACAGGTTAGCGTGATCTTACTTAACTACTGTACTCTACCCCAACACTGGGCGATTGACCCCAGATGGACAGGGCGGTCGTAATAGTGCCAACTTTGCTTCTCATTTCAGGGTAGGCGGGGCCGTCACGGAATCGCGCTGGATGGGACTGACAGAGAGATAAGGCGCGGATGACTCTGGACTCAACTCAGGTAAGGCCCTGTAGTTCACTGTGTATGCGGCTCTGAATCTACAAGGTGTTTGCAGGTAAGTATAACTTGAATCCGATAAGGCTCTATGCTTCACTGGGCAGCTGTTCTGGACTCACAAGGTTCTTCAGGTAAGTATAGCTTTTAGCTTGAATCTGATAAAGGCTCTATGATTCACTGGGCAGCTGTTCTGGATTTGAAAGGTCCTTCAGGTAAGTATAGCTTTTAGCTTGAATCTGATAAAGGCTCTATGATTTACTGGGCGGCTGTTCTGGATTCGCAAGGTTCTTCAGGTAAGTATAGCTTTTAGCTTGAATCTCAATCACACTTGAAGACTTCACATTGGAGTTTTACAATATAGTTGAAAGAGACCATACATCACCTGGACTTGGTTCAAAGGTTAGGGCGGGCGATCTTTACCCACTTCCAACTGTCGCTTGTCGGGCTGGCACGGCCAGTTTCGTCCCGAAAGGAGGGCGTAGGTGGAACTGCAAGGCTTCATCCGTGTGGTTTTTTCCTTTCCAGGGCCAGGGAGGCACCTACATCAGTGGAACAGACGGCTGGACTTCCTCTCCAATACAGGACAGACACACAACAGTTAGTTTGGTGATGACAGTTTCACTTCTTCCTTTATCACAGTGTGACCTCTTTCACAACACTTCAATCGCTGTACTCACACAATTTCCTTGGAGCCTGGGCACGCAGGCGGTGGTTATAAAAGGATAATTCCACGATGTTGGTTATTGCCACTGCAGTTCACGAGGCACCCACAGTGTTTTGCTAGACCTAGAGTTAGGCATAGGCGACAGGAGACACGGCACAGCACTGCAATACTTCAGGTGCACACACGTCAATAAAGCACACTCACCCACGGCAATCCACACTCTTTCGTGATTGGTAAGGCCAATACTTCCACACTTGGTCAAGTTCCACACTGAGGGAGACGTTGAGGTCACTGCCACGGCTGGTGGTATTGATGTCGTCGGCCCCCGCACAATAATATGCATGCCCTGAAATCCGCTGGGTTTCGTCCTCCACGGTGGGGCCACTAAACAAGAACAACACTCCACACAAGAGGTAAATCTCCGTTTACTGAGGTATTAGTGAAGGTAAACAAACTGTTTGTACTCACAATCTTCGTGACGTTTGTCTCACTTCCTCCGTGTCGTTCTCCTTCCTCCCACAGCTCTTCAGTAGCCCGCAATACTGCAATAATCTTGACTTGAGATCGACTTTCTATGCAGCCTTCAAGATAACATGCACACACTGGTAAGTATCTACTCCTTCAAATGTAGTTTTTCCTTCAAACCTGTTGGGGTGGTGTATCACCAAATCTTCGTTCACTTCAGCGAATCCTCTATAATTTCTACCCGTTTGCCTCGTCCTTGCAACACAATGCACAGCTTCGCCCACAGCGCCTTTTTCCAACCATCCACGAACAACTTCCTGTGTCACACACACTTCCTTTATACTCTACACCTCATGCGAACTGGCCAGTCAACATTCGCCACCTCATCGCGCACACCTGATGCATATTTTCTCTGATTTCGTTGCCCGGGGTTACCCGGAAGTGACAGTGTTTGCGGAAATCAGTCCGGGTGGAACTTTTTCTTCCCATCTTTAGTTCCGCCCTCTTAGTCACTTGTGACATACATGTTTGTATTTTTGAGAGAAAAATGCTTATGCATGGTTTTTAAGTCACTGATATAAGTCTATAACCGCTACCCCTAACTTGTAAGAATATTGGTTATATATCTGTTTATAGGGAGGGAACTACTAACTATGATTTTGTTGTACAGAACACAGAACAATCAATAAATCAAGCAGGTTTCATATATGGTGCATACACAACAAATAATTATTTGTAAACCCAAATGAACTGAAATGTTTTTCACTCCTTTAAATCCTTTTATCTATTATAATAAAGTATTACCATTTACAAAAACCATATATATACATTCAGAAACATTGAACTGAAAGTCTTATCTGCATTGAGATGTGGATGATGATGACAAAGATTATACCAAAGATGATGAATGTCCAGTTTTCAAAAGTGCAAGAGATAATTGTTCAGAAAAATTTATTGTCCAAGCAAGTTACACTCAACAAGCGAGTCTTCATAAACTTAGGTGGTAAAGTCCTTTCCTCAGATCCATCACATTTACAAAAGGTTACAAGGATTGAGCAGAAAACTCAAGGTTTCTCAATCAAGACCTAATGTTTGTTTGGAGCTACCAGCCATGTTTGCTCCTTCATTACCTTTTGCTTCTTCTTCTTCTTCTTCTTCTTCTTCTCTCATTTAATGGCGGACTGCAAACAATGTTTAGGTGCATGCCGCCACCTACTGTACTGCAGTGTGTATATCATGTCATTTTAGATCCTACTCCACAACCCTGAGTTTTTTAAAAAGGTAAATAGTGCCTTCCTAATAATTCTTACTCCTTCTCCTTCTGATCCCAGTATCCCTACCAGATTCCATTCCTGCCCTACCTCCTGAACCTTATCTTTAAATATCTGTCTTTCCACCTCATTCAATGTACAATACAGTAATACATGTTCCACATTTTCTTTAACCCCACAATTTTCACAGTTCTCACTATTCCTTTTCCCCATTAAAAATAATGTACCATTTAATCCTGTGTGATCCACTCTTAACCTTGTTATTACTATTTCCTCACACCTAACCATTTCCATGTGATTCTTTATGCTGACACCTTTTTGTATTTTGTAATATCTTCTACCTTTCCTGTCTTCCTCCCACCATTTCTGCCATATTTCAAGGCCTTTCTTCTTAACCACAGCTTTACCTTCGCCTTTCCTAATGGAATTGTAACTGTAATCACCTCTAGTAGTGCCTCTTTAGCCAGTTTATCTGCTATCTCGTTCCCTTTAACCCCTTCATGCGCTGGCACCCAACAAAACTGAACATCTATGCCACCCCGTTGTAATCTATATAAACTGTTAAAAAGTTTTAATAGTAAGTCCTCTCTAATTGATGTTAGTGACTGAATACTTAAGCAATATCGCTCGAGTAGGAGTGTGATATAGCTCTATATCATCACGGCTGTGATTAGGCCAGAGGCTCTGAATATCATAATCATTTCATTAGGTAAAAGGGTAAACTGTCTTAAATAAATAAGTCAGAAAATATGACTGAAAACATGTCATTGTTATGAGTAAGAAACGCCAATGGCTGCGATTTTAATATTTATGAATAGGAATAACTTACGTACAAATTTGTACGTTTGTGAAGCTGTAAATACGTAAATTATTTACGTATTAGTCCTGTCAAAACGTCGATATTGTACGTTTCAGTGTGTTTTAAACGTAAGTAAATGTACGTATTGTACAACCACACTGAAACGTAAAAATACTCACGTATTCTCATGAGATCACGTTGGGTATTCGATGTATGCACTCCAGACGGCTGGGTGGCAATGTGAAGCAATGACACACAACACCACCAAGTCCACGCGCCTGCGTACAACCTTCTTCCTTGTTCTCCCAGGTCTCGTCCAAAGCCGTCTGGTTTGCCTCCGATGAATTGCTGCACAAGAATTGCTGCTCAATTTTATAGTTAAGCAATATCGCTTGAGTAGGAGTGTGATATAGCTCTATATCATCACGGCTGTGATTAGGCCAGAGGCACGAGGCCGTAGGCCGAGTGCCGGAGGCAATCACAGCCGTGATGATATAGAGCTATATCACACGACTCCGAGAGCGATATTGCTTTTATACAACAGTTCGACGGCACACGTTTGAAAAACAAAAACTAGAAAACAACAACGGAGTTATTTTAAAAGCCTCTTTGTTTGAGAACTACTTCTTCCGCCACGGATTTGAGGGCTGCCAGAATGACAGGTAACACTTTCGGCTGCTTTGAATCTCATAACAACTCAATGGACGGAAAAGCCGTTTCTTTATATTTCTTGGTCACAAAGTGTAGTTTTAAGATTAGTTCAGTCGAGAATGTATATGTATTATATTTAAATCTACAGTCGATTAGTAAAGATAGTGCCTGTTTGAACGTTTGCTTAGTGAGATTCGGTACGTATGAGAACCAAAGCATGAGCGGACGTCAGTGTTCATTTGCCCCGCTGACCACCGCCCTCTCTGGGCTACATCTCTGACAGGGATTCCCTGGCTCTCATGTCGGCCTTGTTTGTTTTTTGGCGCGAGGTAAAAGTGAATAAAACTATACTTGTATAATGTTACTATTGCGTTCCCATTTACTCTTAACGCGATACGAGCACTCGATTATTATTAAACTTTGTTCTTGTCAGTAGCTACTATATAAAACGTTTTTTTATAAGTGTCAGAGAGATGTTTTTGCATCCTGCTTATACCAGTGGCGATATCTCATAACATGCTTTAATAGTCACGTCGCGATTAAATAAATGATCAATGTACACATTTAAAAGCTGCGGTGCTTACCTGCAGTTCCACGGTGTTTTCGCGTTCTGATAAGAGATATTGCTCCTAAAAAAAATAGTTTACATTCCTCTTTCCAAGTGTCCACACGATGTGACAAGACATTAATCCCATTAAGTTTAACGTAACATCCAAGAGCGCTGATCTTTGACGAAATAATAACTTCCGATTGGGATTTCCACACTGATTCACGAGCTAGTGAACTAATGAGACACACGGAGAGTGATTCAAAAAAGCGCGTTTGTGTGTGTCCGTGTGTGTGGGCAGTCTTTCCATTCAGAGATGAGCCTGTTTAGAGGACCTCCATTCACTAGGTGGCGGAATGATACGAGAGGTGAAGCGGTTACTGTGCCGTTATCAGTAGAATATTGCACGCCTCTTAGCCAATCAGATTCGAGAACTAGAAAGAACTGTTGTATAATTTTAATTATGGCCTTGCTTCTTCTTCTTCTTCTTCTCTTGTTTTTATTGGCAGTTGGCAAACAACTTTCGGGTGCATTTACCGCCACCCACTGATCTGGAGTGTGGACTAAAGATCTATACTAACATTAACTGTTTTAGAAAAGAGAAAGAAAAAAATATATATATATATATACTATCAATACACATCATTCTTTTGAATTGTTTTTAATTCCTCAGATTCTATTCATTAATCTTGTTGTTCCTAAATATTTTAATAGGAGATCCCAACTCTTGTCCCCAGGAGATCTTGTTCTCCATTTTGCCTTACAGCATTTTTTAACTCTTCTCTCTCTAAATCATACTTCTTGCAATAGAATAAAACATGATCCACTGTTTCTTTTTCTCCACAATATTCACACCTTCCATTTATATGCTTTCCAATAACATAAAGAGAACTGTTTAGACCAGTATGACCATTCCTTAATCTTGTAATAACCTTATCCTCTTTTTTATTTCGTACTCCAAATCTTGTACTCCCAACTAATGAGTTGTTTTTATTAAGATATCTTCCTCTTTGTCCATTGATTCTGCCACATTCTATTTGTCCCTTAATCACCACTTTGGCTTCAGACTTACTAATATTTACATGTATGTGATTATTCTCACATTTCACAGGCTCTTTTGCTGTTTTATCTGCCCTTTAATTTCCATCAACACCTACATGTGCCAGAACCCACAAAAATGTAACAGACACCTCCATTTTATGACATCTGAATTACCTTTTGCTCTACACCACACCCCTACTTAAACCTAGGAGTATAACTCCCCATTGCCCCCTCATGGAGTGTAGTAGCATTACAACAACAAAAAACAATGTGACAGTTTTGTGACTGTTACAAGTCCACAAAACAAATTCCAAACATGTTTTTACAACTGTTTTCTAAACAGAATGTAGTAGTCTAGAGTTTTTTCTTTAAGCGTTTAAATTGCGTTCATTCTTAGGTGTTTTAAATAAAATGTTTTTATAATAGCAAAAATCATCCAAAGACTTGTATGCAGAATGGGACACAGCCAAAACATTTTTGGTTATTAAGAAGATTTACTAATTAAAAATTAGTTTTTCTTCCATTTGAAAATGTAATATCAGTTACATAATAGGCCAAAATGTTTATGTTAATGGGGAATACAAATATTAAATCCGTTTAAAACTAGTGTAATGTAATGCCTGTAGTGACAGAAAACCATAAAATATATATTAAGATTATTACACTTTTAAGAATTTAGAACCCGTTCTTTCTGTGTTTTTGAAGCTTTGATTGTGTTTACAGTGCGCAATATAACATGTGTTTATGTTTCACTTGTAAAAAACACTGTATTTTTCAAACAATTTACTTATTTCTATAGCGTTGTTTTCAGTGTTGGGGGTAACGCATTACAAGTAACTTGAGTTACGTAATAATATTACTTTTCTGAAGTAACGAGTAAAGTAACGCATTACTTTTTAAATGTACACATTACTTTTTCAAAAAAGTAACTCAAGTTTCTTTTTTAGTTTAATTAATTTGATTAAAAAATATGCACTGAAGTAAACTAAACGTAGCACTCTCTGTTCCTGTGTGGAAACATTTTGAGTCAGAAACTGAGATGGCAGGCCAGAGCTAAACATTTTTGTGATGAAATATGCAATTTCTGAATGCAGAACTTTTCAGTCATAAAAACACCTGCAAGGCCTGAAAGAGATCAAGCTTTAGCCAAGAAAAAGTAACGCAAAAGTAACTAAAAGTAACGTAAGCATTACTTTCCATGAAAAGTAACTTAGTAATGCAATTAGTTACTTTTTTAGGGAGTAACTTAATATTGTAATGCATTACTTTTAAAAGTAACTTTCCCCAACACTGGTTGTTTTCACTGTCCTAAAAACGGGCTGATGTCTTCTTTGTTCTGTGAAGTCCCTCCTTCAGAAATGCATAAAGAGTTCTGATTGTGTAGTTTGTTTAGTGTTTTCATATAAAATATGTTTTCATGTTTCAGAATTTACTATTGACTAAATCAGGATTCAAACACGAGTTTTGTCCTGGTTAAGCAACGCTGGCAAAGTTAATCGTCAGCTTGGTCATCTGCATATTCTGGATCAGTCCTGTCGATAGACGATATGAAGTCCTGTCAGCATTGCATTGTGAGCTATTTTTCAAAACATGGTAAGGAGCATCACATTTCCAGCTGACGTATTCAGGCAATCACAACGTGATTTGCTGGCCAATCAGGGAAACAGCGCTTTTCAGATCGATGAGTTTTGTACAAAATCGATGCGTTTCAGGACGAGAGTGATATCTGGGTCTACAAAAATGTATGGTATGTGGTAGGACTGTAACGATTATTTGTGCAAATTCACGTTTTCTTAATGAATGAATTTGAATGAATTACGGTGAAATCCGGGCACATCCAAAAGCCAGAGGGCGCTCTCGTGCAGAAACTCCAATTGTGCCATAGAAGAAGTAGCATTACAAACACTATTCCAGGAAATGTCTAGAAGAATATTTATATCGCCATTCTTCAGTTTGTTTCAGGTGTTTTCATGATAATAAAGAATATTTTGAATGATTTTGTTTAACGAGTGTTGCTTTTTTGAATGCACGTTATAAACGACTCCAACTTATAATGATCTTAGATTGATAAGAACTTCTTACTGACCAAAACTCCATAGTACACGCACAAGCTGCTGTAACGGCCACTTTCATATTGTAATGGTTTATGTGTACTGTGCCTTTATGAGAGTTCTGCTGACGTATGCGCTTAGACTGGTGAGTGCGCATGCGCCAAGCAGAGCTAGCGCGAAGCGGAGTATGTTCAGACATGTTGTTGTGATTCTGCCATGTGAGCTAAACAAACCAATGTTTTCCTTTTCTTTTGTGACGGGAACCGAGTGTTGTTTTGTTTCTACTTCGCCTTTTACTTCGTTTACATGTGTGTATGTTGGATGTGATTGGTGAAGAGGACCAAAATACAAAGGCTTTTTCGGGATAACTTGCTGTTTGCCTCGAGTGTTTATTCCCCTTATAAGCCATCTTGTTTTTTCTCCGGGGTAAAATCTAACACTCCGACCACACATGAAACACAAAATCGCAGCCTTGTGATTCAGAATAAATTTTAGACAGGTCTTTTTAATGGGACAGGCGATTTATCGTTACAGCCCTAATATGTGGAAAATAATGTGTTTTTAACCATAAACCACGCAAACACATTTTAGCAATGAAATAGGTGCTCTTTAACCCATTTATTGGTTAAAATATAAACATTTTCTGGGTAAATTTAACCAAACTGCTGGATTTGTCCCTTTCTGACCCATTTTTATTTCTTAACTCAGTTCCTTTATTCCTGCAGCCAAGAACTGTATGGCGCTATCCAGTTCAGTCCAATTATCATTTTTAACAGGAAATTTGTCTCTTTCTCCACCCATGCAATGCTCATATGTTCTTCTATTTCTCATAACATTATTGACTGACAGCAAATACTCAATAACAGAGGCAAAGACACTAATTCAAAGTCAAAGTAAGTCAAATTCTGCCTTACTTATCCATGGAGCTCAAAATTTTAAATAAATGCAACAGTCACTTTGCGATAGTTTTCAACTATTTTTAGATGAACTAATCCTTTAATTCCTTTAGTTGACTGGTTTGTCATTCTTACAAATGTATTCTGCAGCAGATGAATGTGTTGTAGAATAGCTGCTGGGCCTACAGCTACAGTAAGTCATCATCATTCCTAAAATACATGCGTTACTTCAAGAGCTACCGACAGAAAGGTTTGTGCCTAAACAGAATTCCTAGATGCCTCCATAAAGATCTAAATACTTGCCTAAAATATTTGCTGTCAAAAGCATCGAAGTTACTGTATCATATGCTTTTTTATGCAAATGATAAGTTTGATAAATGAAAACAGGGGAGCTAACATATGGCTTTCAAAGATCAGATTACAACACAGTTTCAGTCTCCTCTGCAGCAGTCGTGCACTATACAGAGAACAACAAGCAACAAATCCCATAAAGACAGCACCCAAGATGCTCTTATCATGTATTTGCCATCTGTTCCCTATAAAACGTGTGGATGTCTGGTTGAAACATAAACATCTTTCACCCTGCAAATCTGTATACACCACCTGGTTTCCAAATACCTACTAAATACAAAGAGGTGAGTGCGTGACTTGGAATCAAACGCTGTCTGAAAATACTAAAGCTGTTTTTGGAGTTGTTGGCCAGCCACTCCAGAGATTAATTATTTGCTAATAGACCTTAAAGGGCCCCTATTATGCAAAATCCACTTGGTTTTTGGACATAAATGTGTGTTGCCACAGTGTGTGACACCATAACATATAAAAAAATATTTTTTAATCCCCATTAAACCAAAGCAGTCCTTTAGACATGCTGTTTTGATTTTTATGTTAATATGACATCACACTGATGAAGCCCCGCACACGGCCACTGACTGACAGTCCTGCATTACCATAATTTCCACCCTCAGTGAGTTGTACACTGTCCTTCATATCTCATTAGTAAGAAACTATAATCTCCTATCGTATTCACAGGAATCCGATCAGAGAGTGCAGTAGCTCATTTGCATTTAAAGGTACACACATGAAAACAGTGTGTTTTTGCTCCCACCCAAATGGGCGCATTTTGGACAAGCTAAAATAAAAGACCTGTGTTTTATTTTGAGACATTCTGGGCACACCTGAGACTTATATTATATCCTGTGATAATGGGCCATAATAGGTGTTACGCTGAATCAAACAGCTTAAAGAGCACCTATTGTCCAATTAACGATTTTACATTTCCTTTGGTGTGTAAGTGTGTATAAGTATGTTAACGATATGCAAAAGGTACAAACCCCAAAGTAAACGATGGCGCGAGTTATCGTCTCCAACGTAAATCTCTTTTCTTGGACTACAACAAACACACAGATTGTAGGCAACAGTTTACTTCTTACTTTAAGACCGCCATTATCATAATTCCTCCCACTTCGGACTTACAGCCTGAACTCCTTGTTAAGTTAAGAAGTTAACTCCTGTTAGCATTGCATTGTGAGCTAATCTTTCAGACATAATAAGGAGCGTCACATTTCTGGGTGACGTCAGAGGTATTCAGGCCAATCACAACGTACAGATCAGCTGGCCAATCAGGGACAAAGCGCTTTTCAGATCAATGAATTTTGTACAAAATCAATGCGTTTTAGGAAGACAATGCGTTTTGTAGATCATTAACATGATCTACAAAAATGTACGGTATGTGGAAAAAAAAATTTTTTGAACCATAAACAAATCAAACACATTGTATTATACCAAATACACAAAATAATGTTGTTTTTTAGCAATGAAATGGTGTCCCTTAAAAATGTAATACGCGAGTGAACAACCGCATTAAAATGAGAATGAAAGGGATTTAAGCATTTACATTTAAAATGACCACTTTAGCTATTCTTAGACATTGGGGAAACACAAAATAGTACTTATTGTCTTTGGTGGAGCATCTCTTAAACAACAAAAAATTGCACCTTTATCACTTTAAAGAGAAAACAATTTCACGTAACGTTGGTAGTCTTGCATAAATAATGAAAATAATTTAATACTACACATAATCCTTGACAAACCCACCAGTGATTCTGATGTAAATATTGAGAATAATTTAGTTAAGCACATGCTTGTCAGCTAAAAAGTTTATATTACTTACATATTGGTTCCAAGTGTATGTTAATGTTAGCACCTTTTAAGAGCGCACTGCCCCAGTTACAGCTATAAGGACCATTTTTGGACCATTTTTCTGATTGTACCTTGCTAGTCTGTTAATTAAATGCATTTTTCAAGGTGAATTGCACCCCTAGTGGCACCAAATGGAAGTGCAAAAACCCACCTACAGCAGGCGCAGAAAAGATTTTTGACATTGAAAGTCAAATGACACCTCATCTTTTAGTTTTCCAAAGTTATACTTTAAACTTAGGGGTAAAAGGTACAAAAGCTATTTCTGGGGTGGTACCCTTTCAAAAGTACATATATTTTTTACTTATAAAGGATGCATATTATTACCTCAAAAGTACATATTGGTACCAAAATTGTACATCTTAGGATCTTTTAAAAGAGTACTGCACCTAGTGACATCTTTTGTACCTTTATTCTGACTGTGTAGAAAGTGATACTGTCATGCTACTCAAGTGCATGTAAATGTAAGTATACTCATTGTCCTTAAAAGAAATGTATTTTGGTTGACCTTGGACATTAAGAACATTTTCAATCTTAGAATGGATCAGTTCCTCCATAAATAGGCAGGTACTTAAATAGTGAACAGGGATAGGCCTATCAATGGCTTAGGGGAAAATTTTGCAATAAGCTCATCACGAGGGCATAGAAATTTTATGGCGACCTTGGAAGTCCCATGATCAAGAAGGTCATGAAGGAAAATAAAGGAACTGGCTATATTCTAGGAATCTATGCTTTATAGAGTAATAAAAATAAAATAATAAAGGTCGAAAAATCAGATGGGAGATTTTAAATATAACAAAAATCAATACATAAATGATATCAAACAAAACAAAGCTGTCTTTGTTGTTTATATCTACTGTTCATGGAAAGTTTAGTTTTTTTGTTAAAGGTTAATACTAAAATGATATAGATACATGCTTGTGAAGGGCATTCTGGGAGAAAAGCACACAATAACAACTGAATTCCCCACCCCAGATTAACTATTCGTATATTCGTATGCCTGTGCTTGCCTGCCTAACTTAATTAAGCTGTGGCCATAAAATCAACCCCGAGTACTTAAAGGTACTGCAGACCCAAAACGACTCTATGCCATAATTAGCATGTGCCTTTGCATTTGCTATTTAGAAAGAGCAGTAGCTGAAAACGCCCTATTCAACTACTGGAATACAGGAGCTATGGCTAAAAGCCAATATGAGCGTTCAGTCCTACTTAAGGCAATGACAGAACACAATTAAGCCTCAAGGCCAAAGAGGAGAGCTTGAGATTGAACAACAAGCCCTTTCATGAATGATCTAGCAAACAATAGCCTTGGCAAAGGCAGAGAAACTAAGAGGATGAATGGATTATGAACAATTTTTGGTTTTCTTCCCTTTGTTTTGTCACTTAATCTGTAAATATCCCAATGCATGAAATTGTATCAGAAATCCAAACAAACAAAAAATGAAATCAGCTCAACTGAAAAATAGGAGACGGATCGGAAAACTAGAAAAATGTACATTTTTTTCCTCTCCTCACAGAGCACAGAAATGTCCCCCGAGAATTCAATCACCTCAAAATGTGTAAGTTCCAGGATACAGACTAAAATCTGCTTTGTCCATCTGACATGTTACAGGTTTAGCTTTGAACTGTATAGATTTACCCAGGGAGGGCAATGCTTATTGAATGAAGGTCGTGATGTATGAGGCTTGCAACACTCCCATGAGAATGTGTCATATTTCAAAAGTGGTGCACATGCAATCCTTTCCACAAGAAAAGACAAGCAGATCATGCTTTACCAGAGACCGTGAATACAACAAAACCATGGCTTGGAATAGCAAGACTAAGGTTTATTGAAATAGAGAATATAAAAATAAGAGTTTTCAAAACACCCTTATAACCTTCTTTTAACACAAAAGCTTGTGGTGATGATGAACCTTTTAAGTGATCCTTGTTCAGCTTTCACTATCACTGTTGATGGAGTTATTGGCCCATTCATATCTTTAACTGTAATTATGATGATAACTAAGGCCCTGTTTACACGAGAACGCTCGAGGGTGGAAACGTAAAAATATTTTATCGGATGTGCCTTTCGTTTATACGGAGACGATGTTTTTGGGGCTTAAAAACGCAAAAAAGTGAAACCACCCTCCAGAGTGGAAATCTTAAAAACGCTCTACCGTCGTATTCCCGTCTAAAGGGTAAAAACGCAAAAGTCTGCTCACAGTGGCTCTCGTCGCGTACGCGTTTACGTCACAGGCATGCACCAGTTCAGGAAAATAACAACAAACATGTCGGATTATTTCCACACATCGGACCTTGAAGTTGCCATAGCAGCTCTGATAAATATACAAGAGTCTTTCCAGCAGTTGTGCGAAATATACACAGCTAGTATTACTGATCAGAAAAGGTGCATTAATTACCTCTATAAAATTGAGTAGCAATTCTCGTGCAGCAATTCGTCTGAGGCAAACCAGACGGCTTTGGACGAGACCTGGGAGAACAAGGAAGAAGGTTGTATGCAGGCGCGTGGACTTGGTGGTGTTGTGTGTCATTGCTTCACATTCACTGAAAAAAATGATTCATTGAATTAAATCAATTTTTTTTAAGGTAAGTGGTTGCAATCAATTTATTTAAGCTACATTTAAACAAAAAAAAGATTAGTAACATAAAATAAAATATAAAACTTTTGTTTAAATGTAGCTTAAATAAATTGATTGCAACCACGTACCTTAAAAAAATTGATTAAATTCAATGAATAATTTTTTTCAGTGTTGCCACCCAGCCCCCTGGAGTGCATACATCGAATATCACACACTTTGGCGTCACCATATGCACACAGATTTCTCCCCCAAAAGTTTGTATAAACGCGGAATAAAAACTTTAATGCAACACTACTTTTGCGTTTTTTCTTCAGATCGTTTCTATGTACAGTAAACGTAAGGGCCAATCACACCAAAAGCGTTTATGGCAGTTGCAGACGCCTTTTTTGAATGATATTCTATGGGCAGTGACGTATGCGCGCTGCTTATGTGCGCCGAACGCCTTGCAGTTTTTGCTGCCTGTCGCAGCATGTGTTTTTGAAGGAGTGCTGAGAGCGGAAAAGCACCCAATGTCATTCGCGTCTTTCCATTGTCCAATCGAATTGTCCAACCGGACTCCACTCGCCCACTCTCTCCTGTGTGTTTGTGCACCTCTCACCCTTAAACAAGGTCAGAGCAAGCGCCCTCTTTTTAAAGTTTTTGCTAATATGACAGTTAACAGCAAAAGAGCACTCACGCTTCAATATTTGATTGACAAGACAGCTGACTCGGTGGTTGCCTAGCAATATAAAAAGCTGTGTCGCACTGCTCTTTTTAAAAAAAAAAGGCAGTGCGTCGCACCTTGCGTTTCCAAGCGTTTAAAATACGTTTGGTGTGATTAGCCCCTAAAGCTGCCTTTTTTGTCTAAATTGTTCTTTGAAGAACCTTTAATATCTAAATAATCTTTCTGTTTCACAAAAGGTTCTTTGTGGTGAAAAAGGTTCACCGGATTAAGGAAATGATTCTTTATAATACCTTTGACTAAAAGGTTCTTTGAGGAACCAAAAATAATTATTCTATCACATCCCTGTGAACAACCTATAAAGCAGCTTTATTTTTAAGTGTTAGTGTGGGCATGCCACAGGCTATGTTGTGAATTTTTATTGCGTTGAGATTTTATTTTTGGATGTTTCACGGTTATGTACGCTGCCATTACTTTTAATTCTGCTGGGTTTTATTTTTTCCCCAATGCTGGATAAAAATTAGACAAAACACACATGTTGGGTTATTAAATAAACTTGTTTCAACACATGGTTGAGTTAATAACAATCCAACATGTGTTTTGTCAACATTTACCCAATTTAATTTTGGGTTAAAAATAACCCAGCAGAATTTAGAGAGATTTTGAGTTTAAGAAAAGTGCTATAGAAATGCAATTTATTATTATTATTATTATTATTATTGTTATGTTTAAAATCAACACGTTAAAACTTGGGGACCAACACTCTAAAAATGGCTGGGTTATTTTTGACCCATGGGCATGGGCGTAGATTTAGGGTGGGACGCTAGGGACATGTCCTTACCAATATTCAGGGAAGACTGAATTGTCCCTAGCAATAATTTCGACCAAAATTAATCTGTATTAATATATAACCACTGATGTCCGTCTTATTCTTGTGTTTTCTATTTTTTACTTATTATATTTTTTTCAGGAATCATTTAAATGAGATTAAAAATCTTTTGCAATCCCGTTCTGTAAAAATAACACTCTATGTGGTACACAAACGGTTAACAGCTTTCGTTCTCTGCAAAGCCCGCCTCCGTAACTCACATCGCTAATATGATTGGCTTTGCATTTCTTTAGTCCCGCCTCTCTAACTCACAATGCTAATATGATTGGATTACCATTTCTTGAGTCCCGCCTCTCTAACTCACATTGCTAATATGATTGGATTAGCATTTCTTGAGTCCCGCCTCTCTAACGCTTGTCTCATGACTCGCTACTTGTGATAGGATGGTTTCACTTTGTACAACGCGCCAAAGTTCACTCAACAAGACGCGCGTGATTATTCGGGCTACATGTAAGTGAGGAAGAAAGTATTATTATACCCACTGTAACTGTTTCATGCACAAAATACGGAACAAGTTGTGTCACATAATGATTCAAGGACAGTGTTCGTTTCACCAATACACGACAATCCCATGTTAACCTGAGGAGTTGCAAACGCGTGTCAACCTTTTATAAATGGGGTAGCAAGGTTATTTAGGGGGTCCCTAATACATGAAAGAAAATAACCCCAACATGGTAAAAACATGAATTCATGTCATGATTGCTGAATACTTTACATTACTGCACTGTGGTGATTACTTGCACAGATGTAGACATAATGTAAGGTTGCATTTTAAACTTAAACTATTTTTTTCACACTGATTAACTGTCTGTTAATGAAAAGAAGATTTAATGTGAACTACAGAAACATTAATAAACGTTGTTCAGGAAACAGCATGATATACATACCTACTTTAACACTGGGATTTTTTGGCAAAATTAAATTAAGAATTAAATTTTAATTGCATATTCTTCAATGTTATAAAGTAAATATGGATTCATATATGTTACAAAGTGATTTTCTTTTCTTTTTTGACAAAGACTTAAACAGCTACTGTTTATTAGGCTCTAGGACATAACGAATTGTTTATTATAGTACATTACATTTGGGATGGCACCGGGGGTGGCGAGTCAGATGTCACTGAGTAAAGAGCATACTGAGTTGTCTTTGTCTTGTTTTTGCAATGCGACCATTTTATTATGTCCCCACCAATGCCAGGAGCAAACCTACGCCCTTGCCCATGGGTATATATTGGACAGAACACGTGCTGGGTTAAAAATTGACCCAACACTGGGTAATTCTTACCCAACTGCTGGGTTATTATACCCCATGGTTGCATAAAACAACCCAACATTGGGTCATTGATAACCCAGCACGGGGTTATTTTTAACCCAGCACGTGTTCTGTCCAATATTTACCCATTATGGGTCAAAAATAACCCAGCCATTTTTAGAGTGAACACTGTTGCATTGCAGACTGAGTTGGCTAAACCTTCATGTCAGTATCAAGCCTTTGTTATTGCCAGTCAAACATGTTACTGCAATTTTGGCACACACGTTTCTCTGGAATGGGACAAAATTAAACCAGGAGACTTTGTCCCAAGACACAACAGATCTCACAAAGCCAATTTCAAACCTTAACTCAATTTTGACCAAATGCATAGTTACTGCACTTTGGCTTTGTAGGGCAGAATTGAAGGGGTGTTCATAAGACTGATAGACACCTTCATTCATGACATGACACGTGCCATGAACACGAAGGAGAGTTTATGCACGTTTATGACAACTATCATTAAGTGTCATTGTTCAATTATGTCATTTTTAAAGCAAAGATGGCATTGTTTGAGATGTCTTTGTTATGACAACTTGACATTACCAAGACAACATAACTGACCACTTTTTACCAGTAATACAAATTAAATTTGTTATTAAAATGTAATTTAGTGTTAATACTCTTGTCATATAGTTTTATAACAGCTTCATTAATATTTTTCTTGACCTCGGCTACAGTGGGACAAATATAATTTGTCATTGAAATGTCATTAAGTGTTAATACTTTTTCATATTGTTTTATAACAGCATCAGGAATATTTTTCTTGACCTCAGCTACAGTGGTACAAATATAATTTGTCATTAAAATGTCATTAAGTGTTAATACTATGTCAAATAATTTTATAACAGCGTCATGATTATTCTTCAGTTTGTAAAAAAATCTATCATCCAATAATAATAATAATAATAATAATAATAATTAAAAATGTATACATTTATATTTTATTGCATTTGGAGACCGATTCGTCTAACATTAAATTAAAAGAGTAGGGTTAAGCCATGCAGAGTTGTATCCATATCACTGCAAAAACAGTTAATTACATTAAAAAGTATAATATTTTGATGTGTTGTCATTTTGTTAAGGTATTTAAAATTATTTGACAGTATTAACACTTAGAGGCTGTTTACACCTGGCACCAACATGTGTTCTCGTCGATCGGATCACAAGTGGACGACGTTAATGCCAGGTGTAAACGGTGTTCAAAACGTTTTGAGCTCGTCCACTTTCGACCACTTTCAACCACATCCAGAGGTGGTCGAAACCACTTTCGATCGGATCGCTTTGGAGCTGCGGAACGCACATGTGGTTGAATGCGTTCGAACAGCCACACGCGACCGCCTTCTCTCCGCCCATTTATCTAATCTGAGGTATTAAACACAAGTTTTACGTCTTTTTTGACTTCTGGCGTGAACATTCGGTGAACAGCGCTATTTTTAGCCTTTCATTGATAAAACTAAGCGGCTGATCTCCGTAGTTTCGTTTTGAAAGCGTGTGAAAGTTGCGCGATCCTATTTCATCAATTGCGCTGAAAATTCAAAGAAAGCTCTTACATACTCATGTACAAAACACTGTGCAGCATGTTTACTTGCCAAACAAGCAGTGCACTCCGACATAAATTTAGTTTGCGTCCATATAAACTCATAATTACTCCCGCTCGGGTTTGAATGACAGCAGAGAGACTCGCCCACCGTCTCACAGACCACCCCCTCATAGTATTCAGCACAGAAGCGGTCGAAAGTGGACAAAAGAGACGGATTTAAATACCAAGTGTAAACGTAATGTGTCTCTCTCGTCCACTTGTGATCCGATCGATGAAAACACATCTTAATACCAAGTGTAAACAGCCCCAAAATGACATTTTAATGTAATGTTAACCCATAAAGCTAGGTAGTTTCTTAAGTTTGATCATTATTTTGCTATGTCATGTTTATGACAGATTTACGACAAGTTATGATGTATTGGTTAATGTCAAGTTGTCCTAACAAAGACACTTCAAACAATGTCATCTTTACCTTAAAAATTACATAATTGAACAAATGACACATAATGACAGTTGTCATGAAATCTCCTTAATGTTCAAGACAAGTGTCATGTAATGATTATGAAGGTGTCATGTCAGTCTTATGAACACCCCTTCAAAGTGTTACCAAACCTTTTTACTGTACTTATTAAATAAAATTGTTTAATTAATGTGAAAGTTTTGGATTGGGTCAATGTACTGTATTTAGTCTATTAGGTTTGTCTTGTAATATAATGAAGATACATTTGATTTAAAAGAAAATATATTAATACAAATTTTGCCAATATGTATGAATTCTCGTGAGATCAGACTGCATATTAATACTAGAATATTTAGTGAAAAGAATCGAAAGCAGATTTCTGTAAACTCTCTCTTTCTATTTTCAGTACAGTACTGGTGGCATGAGTGACTGAAGTGTTTTTATCATCTGTTTTCGCTGCTAGTGTGGATTAACTGCTGGAGATCAGAGAGCCACAGTACCCTACAGGCATATTAAGATGACTGAAATCTTGACAGTTCCCTGCTTCACATGACCAACGGCAGCTAGAGTCTAGACTGAGCAATGGCGATGCATGGCAACGTAGAGAAGAAAATCCAAAGATGACTAAGCGCTAAAGCCTGCCAGCTTTAAACTGTTGCTCAAGGACTTTACATTAAGTTCTTGTTCACGCTGGAACCCGAATACCTCAGATGGGGTTATATAATGTGCCCTGTGTAAATCAAACGTCAGATATCCACTGATCCGTATTTATTTATTTTTTGTTCTTCTATCTCATTCTTACCAAAATGCTATAAATCTGTCTGTACAGAGGTCACACATTAAGAGACAGGCAGCGCAACAACACCCCCTTAAGGAGCATCTTTTAGTTTACTGCACAGTTGGCGAAGGCAAAAGGCAGGTCTGACGGCGAGTCTCCTGAGTGTGCTGTCAAGACAAAGTGTCAGAAATCTTTGCATATGTCAGGTGACGAGACAGAAAGAAGCAGACGGCTTCATTCACAACATAGAGCTCAGGTCTCAATATTTTTGTGAAATCCATTCTGGCTTGACAGAGTTCAGCTCCTCCTTGAATGTCGGTGTAAATCTCTCAAAATCTTTCCAAGTATGCAACCAGAACAGTCAGCCTTGCGTGGCCGTACCACACCACTCACGGCCGATTCAAATAAGGATGTCACTTTACATTAAGTTGCCTCTTTTTGAATCTGCTGCTGTGGGGTAAAAATCCAGTCATGCTTTTACATAAGAAATTTGCTCTTGTGTAGACCTTCGGCTGTTTTGTGTAACGCTGTGTGATTCATCTCCTTATGTGACTCAATAACCTGGATGGATCTACATGTTTGGTCTGCATGCAATTTTGTTAAAACTCTGCTTTGTTAAATTGAACAGTTTAATTACAGTAAAACTTTTATGTTTTATGCATTTGGCAGACACTTAAATCCAAAACGACTTATAGTGCATAAATACTCAAACCATTATCACGAAATTACGTACCTATAGTCACGTAATTTTGTGAGTGTTTTCCGTGACTGATACTTTTTTCCGCCTTTTTGTGTGAACATGTCACCTATTTCTGTGAACGTCTCACAGTCACGTATTTGTTACTCAACTGTTTTTTTCCTATTTTCTTACCATTGTCACTTCGGTTTATAGTTAGATTTAGATCAAATGACATCCTTACCCAAACAAACTTTAACCCTAATGGCAGTCGACAATGGTTTAAAAATAAAAAATTATTAGGGATGCACCAATATGGAACTTTTGGCCGATACAGATAACTCTTTATATTTTGGGGGCGATAACCGATAACTATAGACCGATAAATATTCATATTATTTTCACAATGAAAAACTCACAGACCGCGGACATCTTGTCTTTGCGCTAGACTAGCATACTCTTCTTAAGCCCGCAACACGTGTCATCTTCGTGCTATGTCACAGAAAGCACCAATCAAAACTCCACATGGCCAGCAATGAGCAAGTGAAGTGGTTCGACAAACCAAAATTATCCATCATTTATCGGCTTTCATTTATCGGCTTAATTTTGCTATCAGACCGATAACCGATAATATTAAAAATAAGCAGTTATCGGCCGATAACGATATGTCGGCCGATATATCGTGCATCCCTAAAAATGATAAAAAAATAAATCATGAAAAAAAGGTATAAACCAATACTTAAAGTGATATCCTAATGCAAACACCAAATCTAACCCTAAACCATAGCATCAATGGTTTGAAAATAGGACAAAACAGTTGAGTAACAAATACGTGACAGTGACACGTTCACAGAAATATGTGACATGTTAACGCAAAAAGGCGGAAAAACGTGTCAGTGTCACGGAAAACACTCACGAAATTATGTGACTATAGGTACATAATTTCGTGATACAGAGTTGGTATTTGTTACTCAACTGTTTTGTCCTATTTTCTTATAATTGTCGCTTTGGTTTAGGGTTAGATTTACATAAAATGACATCCTTACCCAAACCCAACTCTAACCCTAATGCCAGGCAACAATGGTTTAAAAATCATAAAATATAAAAAATAAATTATGAAAAAAAGGTATTAACCAATACTTAAAGTGATATCCTAATGCAAACACCAAATCTAACTCTAAACTGAAGTGTCAATGGTTTGAAAATAGGACAAAACAGTTGAGTAACAAATACGTGACAGTGACACGTAAACAGAAATACGTGACATGTTAACGCAAAAAGGCGGAAAAATGTGTCAGTGTCACGGAAAACACTTATAAAATTAAGTGACAATAGGTACATAATTTCGTGATACAGGGTTGAAATATCCCACAGATCATTTGCATGTCCAAAATGCTCCTATTTGGCTGGGAGAAAAACACGCTGTTTACACGTGTGTACCTTTAAATGCAAATGAGCTACTGCTCCTCCTCACTCCCTTATCAACAGACAACTTTTGGTTAAAATAGATCTGATTCATATGAGCTTATTCGCATTAACGCTATAATGTGCTAACAAACACATTTAGAAAAGCTTTTGGGTAATATTAACCAGTCAGTTATAGGCTGTGGACGGGGCTTTGTTTGTGTGACATCACATTAACAAGAGAATCAAAACAGCATGTCAAATGAGACTACTTTGGTTTAAATGGGATTAAAAAGAAGCAGATGAGATTTTTTATTGTAGGGTTATGTTCAAACACTGCCAACATATTTATCTCCAAATGATTTGTAAAAGTGGATTTTGCATAATATGTGCCCTTTAATAAATGCAGATAAGCTTTATACTCCTAAATCAACTCAGTGGTCATTTTGTGTGTAACTAGTCTAGATTTTCAAATCACAAAACACACTTAAGACCCAGACTGTGTCTGTGAAATAATTTCAATAGCATCAACATTACTACTGAACCAGGGAAAGGATTGAGATACATTTAGGGAGTATTGTGCAACATTGTGTGCAACATTGTAACCTTGTGTGTCCTAACTTTATTGTTTAATTGAAAGATGTTCAAACAATATTTGTCAAGCTCACAAATCTTTAAAAATGTCTACAGTTGTATTCGGTGTTGTTGTTGTTGTTTTTGTTTGGCAGGGCTATACTTTAAGGCTTTTTATTTATTACGGTAAAGCTAAATTTAATAAGCTGCAGGTTGCATACAATGCGACTTTTTCTAAAAGTCCCTCGGTGAACAAGTGCAGTCAGCTTTTTGTACAGTTATATGCTGTTATCCAAAATTTTGTGTATAAATTTATAAAGCGACTTGATGTCTCTAAAAAATGAAATTATTGTGAGCTTAGAGAAGAGCACTGTTTGGCACATCTCTGTACTTTGGATGCACTGGAGAAAGTGCTTTTATGGACATTAGATGTAAATTATTCTCTTGCTGTTGTTGTTTATGTTGTATGCTTTTATTTCCTTCCTTTTTTCTTTGTTTTAATACAAGGAGTCTGAAATAAAGATATAATTTTGTATATGCAAGCAGTCTAGGAAATAAACTTAATGAATTTAAATCTGCCATTTTTTGACCTTCACCATATTTTACAAAAAATTTTTCACTTAACATCTGTGTATAATTGCTCAACACAGAAATTTCATGCAAATTGCAGTTAATAAAATCGTAACAGTAAGCACCTGCATATTTGTAATTGCTAAAGGACATTTTTATTCCAACAGTGTGCAGGATACGAAATTTAAATGGAAATAACCATTTTAATAACCAAAGTGGTAAAAACTTAATGCAGTTGCTGATGTAGTCCTATAAAGAAAGGAGAAAAACACAAGTGAAAGGTGGGGAAAGAGGACATCATTATTAGGAAGCCAATGAGTATTCACATCCATCTGTGTGCACTTAAGGGCAAATGAGAGCTGTGCTGGAAAGATTTATAGTATATTTCACCTCTCCACATTTCCACTAAACTGAAGGAATTGGTTCAGAGCCTTGTGCTTCGTGATAAGAATCCGTACTAAAGAAGGAAAGGTTAGTGGTAATTAAAGCACAAAGCCACAGAAAAACCAAAAAAAGGGTCAGTAAATTGATAGTTTATACTATTGTGCCCCCTTGTGTCCACATGTTTCACCACAACAAAATTGATTACGTATCAGTAACTTATAAAAGTAACAAGTGTGACCCATGAAAACCTAGTATTTTTGTTATTTTAATTACTGGTTTTTACATAAAATCATCCTACGTAATTTAAAGAACATCCTGTTAAAATGATATCTTTAATATTGACTGAGTAAGGTCATGGCAAAGGTTAAAATCAATGTGCAATCAAACTTGGATGCTTCTAATCACAAAATGATATTACGACACTTTAGTCTGGATCTCATAGGTGACGTTTCAAAATGTTTCATGTGAAATGTTTAGACCTTGTCTGGCTAATCCATATTACAAAAATTTGTGCTGTGTCATTGCCTTTTTGCAGATGTACTCTGAGGTCCAATGGGAATTCACAAGTTTTCACGCCCATATTGATTGTGTGTCAGCTGAAAAACACATTGCTTGCAGTCAACCCCCCCACCTCCCTCAGGACAGAGACTGAATAAAGATCCAAGAAGCGGAGCTGAAAAGATCATGGCTTCCAGGAATTACTGGCTAACCATCAATACAAAAACAACCTGTTATTTTCAAGCATAGGCAATTATCATTAAATGGCAAAACAACAGCAAAAGTCATTCATATAATATCACATTAATTTATTAATTGCAGGTAATCTATTTATTCTAGTTGCACTCTTTGCATATTCCAATATACACTGTACGCATTGTACATAATAAATATTGTAAATTAGGCATTTCATGGCAAAAAGGGAATTCTGGTTCTGAATGTTGTCATGGTTTATCATTATGTTATATAAGTTTAATTTCTTTTGTTGTTCTTCAGAACCCAAACACAGATTTTTTAAAAGTGTTGTTTGGTTGTTTTATTATTACTAGGAGTGGATGGTGACCATCTCTATAGGAAACACTTCAAGCTTCAAAATAAGCCAAAAAAGTGTTAAATAAATAGACTCACTTGATCTGTGTCATATATTTAAAGGGTGTTCACCCAAAAATGAAAATAATGTCATTCATGACTCACCCTCATTTTGTTCCAAACTCGTAAGACATCCGTTCATCTTCGGAACACAGTTTAAGATGTTTTATATTTAGTCCGAGAGCTTGTTGACCCTTCATTGAAAATCTAAGTACGGTTTACTGTCCATGTCCAGAAAGGTAATAAAAACATCATTAAAGTAGTCCATGTAACATCAGTGGGTCAGTTAGAATGTGTTGAAGCATCGAAAATACATTTTGGTCCAAAAAGAACAAAAAATATGACTTTATTCATCATTGTCTTCTCTTCCACGTCTGTTGTGAAGTGCATGCGCAAGACAAAAGTCACGTGAATGCAGTGACACGGCTGACGTGTTATCTGGTGCGCCCCAGCAGTTTTTCTTTTTTTGGTGCGTCCGGGCTTCGTTTACAGTCTGAGAGACATGCACGATTTAAGGTTGAAAAAAAACTTTGCATCATGTCTGAAGATAACACGAAAGAGAAGACAATGCTGAATAAAGTCGTAATTTTTTAATTTTTGGATCAAAATGTATTTTCTATGCTTCTGACCGATTGATGCCACATGGACTACTTTGATGTTTTTATTACCTTTCTGGACATGGACACTATACCGTACGTAGATTTTCAATGAAGGGTCAACTGTCAGGACCCGTCAGAATCATGTGTTAAATTATATCTAGTCTTTGTGTTCGGGGTCCTGGCAGTACCATGTTCTATGTGGGAGATGCGTGGTTTTAGTATTGGGTTATTGTGACCACGCATTTCCCGGGTCTCGTCTCTTTTTCCCCGATCCCTTACTCGTAATGATTTCCGCCTTTATGTAATTTATTTTGTTCCTATTTATTGTCCTTGTGTTTGCTGTTCTGTGCTTGTGCGTCTTGTTGCATATCTTGTCAGTTTCCTGTGTCAGTCACCTGTAAGTATTGAGAGTTTTAGTCTAGTCTGTATTTTGTAGTGAAAAGTTTATTGTTGGGTTATGTTTAGTTTAGTGTCAGTTTAGTGTTTCGTTTTTTTCCCTGTCTTGTTTTGCCCCCTCGTGGGTTTTGTTTTCCCCTGTTTTGTACAATAAATTATTCATTTGTGTCAACGTCTGCATTTGGGTTCAATTCCTTGTTAAAACCTCACATCAACTAGCTCTCTGACTAAGTATAAAACATCTTAAACTGTGTTCTGAAGATGAACGGAGGTCTTATGAGTTTGGAACGACATTAGGGTCATTAATGACATTATTTGCATTTTTGGGTGAACTATCCCTTTAAGTGTTCTGAAAACATTTACTTGTCTACTTTCTTGTTCTGAATATCACTGTTGTTTTGTTATTGCACATTATATATAAGTAAACATCCTGAAACTGTCTAACAGCTTAGACAAATGTGCACTGAAAGAAAGAAAAATATGCATTTAGGGTTCTGAAGGACAAAGATATCGGGGGTCTAATCAACATGAGGATAAGTAAACAATAACACAATTTTGATTTTTGGGTGAACTAACTGTTTTATTTCACATTCGAAAATTAATAGCAGAATTATTATATTAAGTAAAGAATTCATATTATGAGAGTAGTACTTTTAAAACAATAGTTATAAATAAATGAATAAATATATCAATAAATGTTGTTTTATATAAAATAGTCTATTCTTTTTGGAAATCAGATTTATAATGTCAAAGTCTATTCTGCCATAATTTCATAAGTCAAAAGTTAGCTAAATTGTAACAAAAACCAAGGTTACTGACTTTTCATGAGGTTCCACTGTGATCTCTGTCAACACAGACCATAAATGGGAAACAAACATGTTTGGTCAGGTATCTGACCTAACTTGAACTCCACTTTTTTGTGACAGATCAGGACTGACATTCCCAGTATTTCTTTTCCAGAGAATTTTTGAATTTCTCTCTGTTGTTTGAAACCACACTGATTCAATTATTCATTCAATCTACTCAAATTTTTAAGGTAAGTGTTTGCAATCAATTAATTTAAGCTACATTTAAAAAAAAATTAGTGATTTTTTTAAAATGTAGCTTAAATAAATTGATTGCAACCACTTTCCTTACAAAAAATGAGTAAATTGAATGAATCATTTTTTTTCAGTGCATTCTCTAGCAAAGCAATCCAAAATATTTTTTTCTTTTGAAATAAATGTTTTGCGATATAACTATTGCAGAGGTGTATTGTGCAGCCCTACCAGAAATGTACATTTAGGGCAGACATATTGATTATAAAATTTTATGTTATTAAAGACCTCATCTTTCATCTGCATTGAAATTAGAGACCCTGACCGCAACTTCTAATTCTAGCAGACCAAAAGCAACCTGACCAAGAAAGATATGTCATTTCATTTCATTGGACTAAAATTAACCATACTGTAGCAACATGTGAATAAAAAATTAGACCCCAATGAAAAGGAAATTCAAGAGCCATATTTCTTTTTTGTTTTTATTTCCTGATCTATTCCTCAAAACGCTGAGCTTCAGATGAGCCACACGGAGGCTACAAACACTGCCGCATTATTCATTTTGCATCTGTAACAAAGACTTTGTTTTGTCTATTGTGATTTAAATTTATTCGTCGGACAGAAACTGCAGCCAATCCTCGTTTTAACACACGAGCAAACCCTCATCAGTAGTCAGGTCTACAGCAGATACACAGCACATCTCTTGTAGTGCCTAGTCAGATATTTGCATAAACAGATGGACTGTTCTGTACCCCGTAAACAATCTGTAGTATGCAGGATAAGGTGGCTGTCTTTTGTTGTTAAACACTGATTACTTATCACAACAATACTTGTGTCATACTAATCAAACTCAAAGACCTGGATTAAATGCATTCAAAGATATCAGAACGTAGTGGATTGCTGCACCCATTTTAGGTTAGGTGATAAAGGACAAATGACCCGTGATATGACTTTATTACTCGCTTTGAGTTAATGATCACAATGGGCTTAAATAAGTCAAATAGATCATTAAGCCAGATTTTCTGCAGTTTGTCTTCACAGTGTGCAACCTAAAAAAGATTTTCACACCATCACCACTGATTGGTCGAGCTGCTATTTATTTATATATATAATTATATATTGCATGCGCTGACTCTAAATCTGATGACTTCTTTGACTTTTCCTGTAGGATCTTGTGTAAAAGCAATTGTTTTGTTCAACCACAACCCCGAGGCAGCTTCTCCTTTGCGCCTGCTGTGTAAACACATCAAAGGTTAACATATACCATTTATCATTTGTGTAAAGGATTTTATGCAGTGCCCCTGTTTTAAAGATCTGTATTACACAATAAAGGCAGTTTCATTTCAGTTTACGTAAGAGAGAGTTCAAATTCATGTTGGCAATCAATATGTGTGCAGTTTGATATCAGTGATTTGATTTTAATAAATTTATATAAAAAAATGTGGGATCATTTTAAAATTTCTGGCTATAATAAATAAATACTCTAACTTTAAAAAGACACATGCACTTCTTATAACTACTGTAACTCTATTAGATATGCCAAATGCTCACACACATCACATAACCATTACACCATGCCAGTACTGCTGGTAACTTTCCACTTGGACTGTATTGTATGTTTTTTACATCTCAAGAAAGGCCTATAACACGAGAGCATAAATACATGAAAAAAATCAATCATGTACATAGATTAAATATATAAATATATATAAACAAACAATATACCAAAGAATTGTTTAGCTTTTTGATTTATTAATTGATTTTATTGTAAAATCCGATCCAAGTCATGGACACAAACACATTTTAAACATTCCTCATAATATAATTAGCCTATAGATCATGCATGTTTTTTACTTTATATGTGACCCTGTCAGTGAACTCCAGGCTAAAGTCTCATAACCTAATAATAAGATTAGTAGCATCAAAGTTTGATTTCACTCATTGATTTTACATTGATTTTAATCTTTGACATGACCTTAGGCTACTCAGTCAATAGATATCAAGATTATATTTTCACAGAATGTTCTATACATTATGATGATTTATGTAAAAAAAGTAAATCACAAAAACATGACTTTAGCTGGGTTTTCACAGACAAGGTCACATTTTGAACAAAAAGTAAAAACATTTAAAACAGTTTAATCTTTAACTCGGCAGCACTTGCTTTGCTGATGTCGATTGGTGAGCGGATCTATTTTCGTATCTGCGTAACGCCCCTCACACACCCCTCACCGATCCGTTTCACGTTAAATGTTTGGATGGGTTGAAGTTAGGTCTGCTGTTATTGATGTGGCCAGCTGTAACATGAAGGTTAAGGTTTGAAAAGCATCAATGCCGGTGCATTTATTTACTTCTCCAATGTGAATGAATTCAGTACAATGACAGTCTTTTACTTGGATGACTTTATAGCCGGATGGGTTGGGGGTGAGTTTCTGTGTTTTGAATGTCTTTTTAAAAGTTACACATGTGTTTACCATTACATATACCCTTTAGCGTGCCACGTTTTCTTTTTGGGGGGAGAGAAGTGTTCGCGCATCTTTGATGTTTCGTATGTTACGTCGCGTATTTTATATTTAGGCATTTGAATGACTATATACGCACAGACTTTTACAAACATATTACCGTTGTAAGAAATTATTTTACTCAAAAACATCAATTAGGAACAAATTGAATAGCCAATGCAGAACTGAGGAATGTAAAACATGCGCGCAATTTTTCTTTGTTTTGTGTGGCCGTTTTACGTATATTCTGCAAAGTTGAAGACTTTTTTATTTTATTTATTTATTTTTGACGGAAGTCTGATGTGCATCCCACTAAAAACTGCACTTTTTAGCTGGACTAAAAACATCTTTTTCGTTAAAAAGGAAAATGTTTTCTGTAAGAGCCCCATCTTGTGCATGTGCACTCACCATGAAATGATCACAACAATGTATTTAATTCATGAAAATGGATCTTCTGTTCCGCAGGAATAAACTCGTACAAAGATGCGCATCATTGCGCAATTTGCAAACTCATCATCAGCATATTGTCTGTTAAAGTTGCCTTCACAATTCATTTGCAATACAGTATATTCAACATATACATTTATTTATTTGTTTCAGGAGCATCCAGTGTGATTGTAGGACATCCTCTTGACACAGTTAAGGTATCGAGATTCTTTGCATTGGTTTTTGTAATGAATTTCCTCATCATTTCCATGATGTACTTTTATGTGTGCATTTTGCTCAACTGGTCTAAAGTAATGTAAAAGTAGTGACATTTCAACATGTTTTATGATAAATAAAGTTTTACAGCCCGGACAATTAATATTTGTGCTTTATTTTCAGACCCGTTTACAAGCAGGCAATAGATACAAGAATACTCTTCACTGTATTGTAACCATCTACAAAAAGGAAACTGTAAGTCTTTCTAACATTTGGCTGTCTTTATAAATAATTTGAAATAGTTACTGATAATATATTTTACTTTACATACTATACCTGTATAGTAATACACCAAACATCATAATTAATCAGAAAAGACAGTGTAGTGGTATTTATTTATTAGTGCCTGTTGACTTTAAACAGCTGTGTTGTGTAAAAAAAGGTATGACATCTGCTTTCGTTTTGTCTCAGGTTGCAGGATTTTTTAAAGGACTTTCTTTTCCACTAGCCAGCATCACCCTTTACAACTCTATGGTATTTGGTTTCTTCAGTAACACACAGCGTGTCATTAGTAAATACCGCTATGGGGATGGTAGACAGCCGTCCAGTATGCTTGACTTGACTGTAGCGAGCATGTTGACTGGTCTGGTTTCGGTAGGAGTGGGTGCCCCGGTCGATCTTGTCAAAATAAGGCTTCAGATGCAAACCCAACCTGTTCTTGCAGGTAAGGTCAAGTGTAGCACTTATGTCACTGCAATCGTAATAACTATGCTACTGGACCAGTTCTAGGTTCGTTGAGTGGTGTATGTTATATTAGAAAAGACACATGAGACATGAAAACTTATATAAATTAATTAGCAGTTTACTGAACAGGAATAAGAATGGAATAGGTAAGTTAGTAAGATAAATAGAATAATTAAATAAATATATAAATTATTCAATAAATGTATTGATAAATATTTACCCCACAAAATGTAGATCAATAAATAATCAATAAATATTTACAGTAAAAGATGTGTCAATAAATAATCAATGTAGATCAATAAATAATCAATAAATATTTATAGTAAAAGATGTATGTCAATAAATAATCAATAAATATTTACAGTACGATATGTATAATAAACAATTTTAAATCCTTTATATTTAATCTTTTCTTATTTAAATAAGTTTAAATGGATTTAACTGGTTTAAGTATGGGTTTATTCTGGTTAGTTTTGTTCTTAGACCGGTCTATTAAATTTTAATCAGCTCTTTTAGAACAGTTGCTTTAACTATTTTTCAGCTATTTGTTTCTAGTTTTCTTTTAAGTTAACTCTTCTTTAAGGGAACAGGTACGAATTTTAGTGTGCTTATGTTAGTGTGATTGTTTCACTTTATAGGGTCTAACTCTTTCTTTGCAGGTAAAATGTAAGGATTTAAATGTTTCTTTTGTTTGTGCAATTGCTACACTTTGGAGTCTCACTTTAACAGAAAACATAAAAGAAAAAAAATACAATACATCAACCAATTTTCATTCATACATTCACCTATTCACCAATTTCTCTATTCAATAAATCTAAATTATTGTGTTGCAATTTCAGAATTTCAGTTCAGAGGATCCGTCCAATTCGATGTTTTCAAAGGTCAATGTCCAATGTGATTAAAAGAATATAGCTCAGTGGTTCACTTTGTTCATGTCAAACCGTGTAAGCGATCAGAATGCGGTGTTTCAGTTCTTGCAGGTTAAAGATCCTTGGGTTGGCTCGCCATCTAGTATCCAGTTGAAATATCTGTTCATTCGTATGCTGTCTCGCAATACGCTGATTATCCAAAGGTCCGATCTGGTGTCGAGCTGTCCACAAACTTTCCGTGTAGGGGAAAAAAAACCTGGCCAAAACCGTCTTCAAAACACTCCTCAAAACCACCGCTAAGATGTTATAGGGATGATTCTCGATGAACAAAATATTAGAAGTGTTAAATAAGCCTAATTTTGGAGTTTAGTTTAAGGTGTCTGGATTCCGTGTGTATCTTATCGATTTTCCGTTAGCGTCTGCCGTTAATGTTAAAAAAACAAAACAAAACAAAACAAAACAGCTCGTGCATAACTGTGAAAGTGTCTTAAAGGGGCAGAGTGATATTAAACTAAAGGGATGGTTCAACATCATTAAAAGAATTAAAACTTTTACAAAATCAATATTTTAATATATTGTGTGGTTTCTAAATAACGTATTTATCTATTTATTGCTATTTATTAATTATATTATATATTATTATATATATTATTTATTTCACTAATATTATTTATGTTTCTATTTGAACTGTGGGTTACATCCTCCCCTCCTTTCCTGATGCACGTCCCTGTGCATCCTATTAGCAACTACACGGCCATCACTCTATGTGACTGCCAGGAGTTTGGCTCATTTAAAGAGTCTGAGATGACTGCACTCAAACTCTGAAACAATGACTGCACTACTGTGACTAAGGGATTTCCTAAGTGGGGGTAAGTAAGTCTCTTTGTGGGTTGTCTGTGTCTACTAGACTTTCTTAGGTGGCTTCCATTCTCTGTGGCATCTTCCTGTAGATGTGCATCAGGTAACTTATTCTCTCCCAGGTTCATGTCAGATAAGTTATTCTCTCCCGGATTCATCTCAGGTAAGTTATTCTCTCCCAGATTCATCTCAGTTAAGTTATTCTCTCCCAGATTCATCTCAGGCGAGGTGTTCTCTCCCGGATTCATCTCAGGTAAGTTATTCTCTCCTGGATTCATCTCAGGTAAGTTATTCTCTCCCGGATTCATTTCAGGTAAGTTATTCTCTCCCGGATTTATCTCAGGTAAGTTATTCTGCGGATTTACAGGTAGGTAGGTTTCATCTGGTAGACTTGGAACAGTTATCACAGAAGCAGCCTCAGGAAAAGCTTTAGCTACATCTGGAAGGTCTTTCTCAATGGTGGACACTGTGAAATGTCTTGGCTTCCTCGGCTCTGTGTTTCTCATGAAGGACTCTATGGTTGCAGGGGTGTGGTGAACACCAATGGTATCTACAACCGTGGCATCATGCCCATAAAAGTAGGTGATGTCATGGTCTTCGGAATCAGAGTCTTGACATTCAGATTCATATGACTGTTCACTCCTTGGGCACTGACGAGTCCTTGGACGTCTAGGTCTCTCCTTGATGGCCACTTCAGGTTCCACTGGGGTAAGAGGAAGAAACCCACAAGGCAGTAGCAGGTCTCGATGAAGTGTTCGTATCGGACCATCTTTGGTTTCAGGCTTCACAACATAGACTGGGATGTCTCCAGACTGTTTGATGACAACATACACATCAGATTCCCACTTGTCTGCCAACTTCTGCTTGCCTCTGAGGCGAACATTCCTCACCAGGACTCTGTCGCCTTCAGTCAGGGTGGAATCAACAACATGCTTGTCAAATCTTGCCTTATTGCGATAAGCAGTCTTTTTTGCATTTTCTGTTGCTACCTTGTAGCTTGCTTCCAGTCGGGACTTCAGGTTGCGGACATACTGTGAGTGAGAGCCTTGCTTGTAGTTGACAGGTAAGCCAAATGCTAAGTCTACTGGTAACCTTGGTTGTCTTCCAAACATGAGTTCATAAGGGGTGAAACCAGTGACTTCACTTCTAGTACAGTTGTAGGCATGTACTAAAGGCTTGACATATTCTCGCCAGTGACTCTTCTTCTGGTTCTCTAGGGTGCCTCGCATGCTCAAAAGGGTCCGGTTGAAACGTTCAACAGGGTTACCTCTTGGATGGTATGGAGTAGTTCGTATCTTACGGATGCCTGCTAGGTCACACAGCTCCTTGATAGTCCGGGACTCGAAGTCTGGACCTTGATCACTATGGAGTCTTTCTGGGATGCCATAATGGACAATGAAGTGGTCCCAAAGGCATTTAGCAACAGTCTGAGCCTTCTGGTTTGAGGTGGGAATGGCCACTGCATATTTCGTAAAGTGGTCCGTGATGACCAGGATGTCTTTGGTGCCACTGGAGTCTGGCTCTAGGGTGAGAAAGTCCATGCATACCAGCTCAAGAGGTCGTGTGGCTGTGATGTTCACAAGAGGTGCAGCTTTCTCTGGTGGGACTTTACGCCTCGTGCAGCGGTCACAGGTCTTGATCTTGGCCTCTACCTCAGCTGACATTTTTGGCCAATAGAAACGTTTGCGGACAAGGTCAAGCGTCCGGTCTACACCCATGTGGCCCATGTCATCATGGAGACTCTTCAGAACTATAGGTCTCAGATCTTCAGGTAACACAAGCTGGTAGTGAGTCTGTGCACCCTCTTGTCGCTTACGGAACAAGACGCCATCTAAGATCTCCAGCCTGTTCCACTCTCTGAAGAGTAGGGATAGCTCAGGGAGTTCTTTTCTGAGAGATGGTGGAGGTTTTTCTCCCAGCTCCAGCTGTCTGAGTACTGCACTGATGCAAGAATCTGCCCTCTGCTTCTCCCGCATCTCAGTGGGTGTTATCATCGGGATGACGTTCACACCGTCTAGCTGGCATTCCTCTTCAAAGCCCTCTGGAATAGCACTTGAATGGTGGGCAAGCGACATAACCAAAGTAGTTCCAGGCAATGTTCCTTCATCATGAACCATGTGCTTCTCACAGATGGCCTTGATGGTGCTTTCATCCATTTCTGTTGACAGGTGTCTTTTTGTGAACTGCTGTATCCTCTCCATCTCTTTCCGGGACGATGAGTCATCAGGTAGCCTATCATGTGGGCGTCTGGACAGCCCGTCTGCATCCTGATTCTGCTTCCCAGCCCTGTACTGCAGCTGGAAATCGAAGGTTGACAGATCAGCTAACCACCTGTAGCTTGTGGCATCAAGCTTGGCAGAGGTAAGTATGTAGGTCAATGGGTTACTATCAGTGACAGCAAGAAATGGGCGTCCGTAGAGGTAGTCTTGAAATTTTTCTGTAATTGCCCACTTAAGGGCAAGAAATTCCAACTTGTGGGCAGGGTACCTGCTTTCACATCTTGATAGACCACGGCTTGCATAGGCGATGACTCTCTTCTGTCCTTGTTGCTCCTGGTAGAGTGCTGCACCAAGACCTGAAGTGCTGGCATCTGTATGCAGGATGTAGGGCAACTTGGGGTCAGCAAACCCGAGGACAGGGGCAGTGGTTAGCTTCTCGATGAGAGTGTCAAAAGCTGTTTGGCAAGTGGTTGTCCATCTGTCACCGAAGAGGTCTTTTGGATTGTAGTACTTCTCACTATTCACTGTGGTCTTAAAGCCTTTTCTCAATGGGGGATATCCAGCAGTGAGGGCATTGAGAGGCTTCACAATCTTTGAATAGTCCTTAACGAACCTACGGTAGTAACCGCAGAATCCCAAGAATGCTCTCAGTTCTTTCAGTTTAGTTGGTCTTGGCCAGGTTTTTAAAGCTGTTATTTTCTCTGGGTCTGTTTCAACTCCCTTCTCAGACACAATGTGTCCTAAGTACTTCACGGAGGTCTGGAAGAATTTGCATTTCTCGGGCGATAACTTCAGGCCGAACTCTTTCAACTGGTTGAGCACCCGCATCAGTCTTTCCTCATGCTCTTGTAGTGTTGAGGAGAAGATAATCAAGTCATCCAGGAAGACGAGAGCCTGCTTCATGTTCAACCCTCCTATGCAGCGTTCCATGAGCCTCTGGAATGTGCTTGGGGCATTTGTTATCCCCTGAGGCATCCGGTTGAATTCATAGAATCCAAGTGGACAGACAAATGCAGTTTTCTGCTTGTCTTGTTCCTCCATTTCGATCTGGTAAAATCCAGATTTGAGATCAAGCACTGAGAACCACTTTGATCCCGTCAATGCTGAAAAGGACTCCTCCAGATTGGGTAAGGCGTATGAATCTTTGATCGTCTGCAAGTTCAGCTTTCTATAGTCCACGCAGAGTCTGACATCGCCATTCTTCTTCTTGACGACCACAATCGGCGAGGAGAAGGGTGATTCAGATTCGCGGATGACTTCTGCATGGAGGAGTTGCTGGATGTGGTTTCGTACAGCCTCGATGTCCTGTGGGTGTATAGGCCTCGCTCTGTGCTTAAAAGGTGTCTCGTCACTAAGCTTTATGTGATGTTTGATCTTGTCAGTACGGCCAAAGTCAAGGTCGTGCTGCGCGAACACCTCAGGCATGGAGTTCAACTTTTCGGATATTCTGTCTTTCCACTTGTTACATATTGGAGAGTTACTGAAGTTAAATTCAATTTTTTTCTTGGGGGTCAGGTCTGTTGAGTGTTTGGAACCAAGAGTTTGAAGAGACTGGGCACTCTTGATGGCATGGATCTCTGCTATCACAGCCTTAGGGGGTAGAGTTATGTCATGGTCTGACTCATTCTTCAGAATGACTGGTAAGCAGTGGGGCTGCTTAGATGGCAGGTTTGCTAGCCCGTCAGTTACCAGTATGCCACCTGGTAACGAAACTGCTGTTGGTGACTCTACTATCACCCACTGACTGCAGTTAGTTGTTCTGCAGCTCACTGATCCTTCAAAGACTCTTGTCTGACCGGCAGCAATGGTCTCAGCATCTCTGCTGTGTAGTCTCACTATCCCCATGCTTGAATCAAAAGTATATATTTGTCTGTCTCATAGAGTTTTTAAGACTGCTTTGTAGCCATATGGAAGGGACTGGTAGTTCTGAGGAGTGACATCTACATACTGCTCATAGAGAACATCTAAAGCATTGGTTCCTACTAGTACTGATGACAGAGTTGAGTTCATATCAGGTACATTTAACGCTAGTGTAGTAACGTCTATTTCCAATACAAAGGTGATACTAGGGAAGATGATTGTGACTTCGATGTAGCCAAGGTAAGGCACTTCCTGACCATTTGCTCCCTCCACCTCAAGCAAGTCACTTAATGAGTGGATGGGAAGATGAGACAGGGTTTCTTGATAGAAGGAGTTTGGGATTGTCGTGACTTGAGAGCCTGTGTCTAATAGGCAGCTGCATACTTTGCCACATATGGTCACTTGTGCAGTGCACCGTGCTCCAATCAGTCCCTTGGGCAGGGTTGCTGACTGTCTCTTGGTGGTAGAGTTAGAGAACATGTTGGAAATACGTCGTTTCTGTTTGGGACACTTTGTCTGTCTCCCAGTCCCTGTTTGTCCCTCTGCAGGAACTGGCTCTAAAAATTCTTAGGCTCTGAAGTGCTGTTTACAACATCCCATGCTTGCTGCTTTTCCTTCAACAGCTTTCCTTTTGAGGCTACCAGAGAGGGATTTGGTTCACCATCACACTGTGGCTTGATGTGTCCATCCTCTCCGCACCTGAAGCAGTACCAAGGTTTTGGTCTCCTGCTGTTGTTGGTCTTTTCATCTTGGCTGTGAGGTGTGGGAGTCTGAACTCCCATAAAACCAGGTGTGGGCACCTTCAGTTTGGGAGCTGGCTTAGCTTGGTTCTTTCTTTGACTTTTCTGCGTGACACGTGCAAGCTGGGTTTGTAAATCTGCTATTTGCCTTTTCAGATCTTGAATCTCTGGTGAAGGAGAAGATAAATGCGATGTACTGCATTCTTCATCATACTGCACACAAATGCCTTGGTAATGGGATGACACCTTGGGTTTTGAGGAACTGAGATGGTGCTTCATCCGAGATGCTTTGGAAGCTCGCCTGTCTTCTGCTGTGCGGAGTAACAGCAGCAGTTCTGCAAAGGTAGGTGGATTTTGCTTTTTCTGCTCCAGTTGCAGCTCAGATATCAAGGTGTTGTCCCAACAACCTCTGACAAATTGTCTCAGAAGCTGCCTGTCAAACTCACTTGCAGAGACACCCCCCCCTCCTGAGGGTGGCATTCAACATCACCTGCAGCCGTTGGAGGTAAGTTGAGGGTTTCTCACCACTGTCTTGCATTGTATTGAGATACTTTGCAAATAGGTCGTCGCCATCTTCAACGGTGCTAAATGCAGAGTCCAGGATATCCAGATATACACTTGGAGGTGTTTCGGGTGTCAGGTGCTTCACAATGTCAATGGCAGGTGACAAGAGGCTTTCAAGGAGCTTCCGTGATTTGTGCAGGTCTGATTGCCTAGTGTCTTTGAGAAGAAGTCCCACATTAGAGCGCCAGGTCTCATAATCTGCCTCATTGTTGGGTCTAGGGAGATGCCCAGAAAAGGGTCGGATTCTTAGGGCTGTGTTTACATGCATAGCAGAGTCTTCATTTCGCACAATGTGTTCAATGATTACTTTCTGAATTTCTGGTGGATTCATGTCACAGAGTTTCAGAACAGATGGTGTCTCTTTGGCTGGTGCTGGAGGTGGCGTCCAGTCGCCGCCTGGCTGGACATGCTGCTCTGGAAATGTGTTCTGAGGGCCAACCTGTGTGGCTCTTTGTGGAAGATGTTGCTCAGGTGATTTCAATTCCATGCTGTCACTTTGAGTCTCGGGATTCTCGAGGTCAACAGCATTGCTGATGATGGAGAGTTCTTCTTTAAGGAGAGTTGCAAGGTCCTTGCCAGTCTGCTTTGCTATCTCCTTCAGCTCAGAGAGGTAGGTCTGTGTAGCTGTTTTGCTAACTACAGGTGTGTAGACACTAGCTAGGGTTCTAATGCAGTAACTGTATTTAGCTGGGGAACTAGTGTCAAGTGTGTAGGGCAATAAAGATGCAAGTGCCTGTACAGCTGTGCCATATCTATATTCTATAATGACTTGCTTGTCTGAGTGTGCTGTGTGTGTGGAGTCTATTGGAATTATTCTTTCGATGGAACCATATTGCTTAAGAAAGTCAAAAAGTTCTTCATCTGTTTCTGTATCGGTAATGCCACTAACGATAACAGCATTAGGGACTTTTACATTGTTATGCTGGACTGCTTCCATGTCTCGTTAAGGTTAGACTTTAGTTTTAACTCTATTTTATTTTGATTAATACCACTCCTGGCTGCTGGCTCGCCAAATTTTATGTAGCACTTATGTCACTGCAATCGTAATAACTATGCTACTGGACCAGTTCTAGGTTCGTTGAGTGGTGTATGTTATATTAGAAAAGACACATGAGACATGAAAACTTATATAAATTAATTAGCAGTTTACTGAACAGGAATAAGAATGGAATAGGTAAGTTAGTAAGATAAATAGAATAATTAAATAAATATATAAATTATTCAATAAATGTATTGATAAATATTTACCCCACAAAATGTAGATCAATAAATAATCAATAAATATTTACAGTAAAAGATGTGTCAATAAATAATCAATGTAGATCAATAAATAATCAATAAATATTTATAGTAAAAGATGTATGTCAATAAATAATCAATAAATATTTACAGTACGATATGTATAATAAACAATTTTAAATCCTTTATATTTAATCTTTTCTTATTTAAATAAGTTTAAATGGATTTAACTGGTTTAAGTATGGGTTTATTCTGGTTAGTTTTGTTCTTAGACCGGTCTATTAAATTTTAATCAGCTCTTTTAGAACAGTTGCTTTAACTATTTTTCAGCTATTTGTTTCTAGTTTTCTTTTAAGTTAACTCTTCTTTAAGGGAACAGGTACGAATTTTAGTGTGCTTATGTTAGTGTGATTGTTTCACTTTATAGGGTCTAACTCTTTCTTTGCAGGTAAAATGTAAGGATTTAAATGTTTCTTTTGTTTGTGCAATTGCTACACTTTGGAGTCTCACTTTAACAGAAAACATAAAAGAAAAAAAAATACAATACATCAACCAATTTTCATTCATACATTCACCTATTCACCAATTTCTCTATTCAATAAATCTAAATTATTGTGTTGCAATTTCAGAATTTCAGTTCAGAGGATCCGTCCAATTCGATGTTTTCAAAGGTCAATGTCCAATGTGATTAAAAGAATATAGCTCAGTGGTTCACTTTGTTCATGTCAAACCGTGTAAGCGATCAGAATGCGGTGTTTCAGTTCTTGCAGGTTAAAGATCCTTGGGTTGGCTCGCCATCTAGTATCCAGTTGAAATATCTGTTCATTCGTATGCTGTCTCGCAATACGCTGATTATCCAAAGGTCCGATCTGGTGTCGAGCTGTCCACAAACTTTCCGTGTAGGGGAAAAAAAACCTGGCCAAAACCGTCTTCAAAACACTCCTCAAAACCACCGCTAAGATGTTATAGGGATGATTCTCGATGAACAAAATATTAGAAGTGTTAAATAAGCCTAATTTTGGAGTTTAGTTTAAGGTGTCTGGATTCCGTGTGTATCTTATCGATTTTCCGTTAGCGTCTGCCGTTAATGTTAAAAAAACAAAACAAAACAAAACAAAACAGCTCGTGCATAACTGTGAAAGTGTCTTAAAGGGGCAGAGTGATATTAAACTAAAGGGATGGTTCAACATCATTAAAAGAATTAAAACTTTTACAAAATCAATATTTTAATATATTGTGTGGTTTCTAAATAACGTATTTATCTATTTATTGCTATTTATTAATTATATTATATATTATTATATATATTATTTATTTCACTAATATTATTTATGTTTCTATTTGAACTGTGGGTTACACAAGTCTTGCGTACAAAAATGTGCAGCACTGTTGGGTTGTATACGTTATAATACAAAAATTACCTGGGTAATCATTATACAAAGCTTACTAAAGTTATGTGACTTGAATAATTTCAAGTAAATGAACAACTGAAACAATATCTATCAAGATCACAAAAATGCATTTTGTTTCTTCTGTTTTTAGAGAACTTTAACCTGGCTGGGAATGGCAATGTTCCTATTCGTTCAATGGGAATTCAGGCTCAGCCTATGTACAGAGGGCCGCTTCACTGCATCAGCACAATCCTGCAAAATGAGGGCATCCAAGGGCTCTACAGGGGAGCGGGGGCCATGATATTGAGAGACGTTCCTGGTTATGCCCTGTACTTCGTTCCATACACATTACTCTGTGACTTGCTAAATCCTAATTCCAGTGCCTCTCCTCATCCTTGCTCCATATGGCTTGCAGGAGGTTTAGCAGGTAATATTGCAAAGCAAAGACCTGGTCCCCATTGCGGCTTTTTAAAGACTTTGACCTGAATAAGAACCCAATGTACTTGTAGTGTCTACATCGTGTTTGTACAAGTGTAGACTTGTTTTTTTATGGCTAAAAAGTTCATGCTTTAGCTGGGGTAAAATGTTAGGAGGTGAATCAATGTATCCAGCAATCATGCACAATAGGGGGACGGATTGTTTTGCACAATGCCACTGTTTAAGAGCTCCTTTTCTGATATATTTCAGGGGCAGACCCTAGTTGTAAAGGAACAAGCAATGTAAGGACATTAAATGCATAAAATCTTACATGGTTTTGTTGTTCTCCCACAGGCTCCATCTCATGGGTCACAGCCACACCGGCTGATGTAGTGAAAAGTCGGTTGCAGGCGGACGCAATGCAGCAGAGAAAATACAAGGGCATTCTGCACTGCATCATGCAAAGTTATAAAACAGAAGGAATACATGTAGGTTTTGATTTTATGCTGTTTTCAAAAATAAATCTGATTGGAGGGACCAATAAGAAACGAATGGCTCTTAGACAGTTACACTTTTAACTGCAAAACAGATATTAAAGGGATAGTTCACTTTAAAATGAAAATTTTGTCATCACTTACTCATCCTTATGTTGTTCTAAACTTTTTACTGATGAACACAAAAGAAGATATTTTGAGAAATGATGGTAAAGACACAGCAGTACGTGACCATAGACTTCCATAGTAGGAATTAAAAAATATGATGGAATTTCATGGGTAATGTCAACTGTGTGCTTACCATCATTTATCAAAACATTTTCTTAGTCATTTATCACAATACTTCCAAAATATTTCTTTCCTACTATGGAAGTCTGTGGTCACTTACTGCTGTGTGTTTACCATCATTTTTCAAAATATCTTTTTATTTTGTTCATCAGAAAAAATAAATTCATACAGGTTTACAACAACATGAGGATGAGTAAATGATGACAGAATTTTCATTTAAAAGTGAACTATCCCTTTAATACATAGCAAGTGGTATACTGTAAGATAATTGTTATGGTGGTTATTTATATGTTGTTTTAATATGCTTAAAACGAGTTTTGGGAATTAAATCCTGATCATTTGTTGTTTTGTCCTGCAGGTTTTCTTCCGCGGGGCAACTGTAAATGCTATCAGAGGATTTCCAATGAGTGCTACTATGTTTCTTGGCTATGAGCTTTCCCTCCAGTTTTTCCGCGGTTTATAACACTTAGTGCTTTTAAAACACGCTAACTACATGCTTCTGAAAAAACTTTGTTCATGATTTTAGGGGCTTTTTATAGAAACTTACATGTGACTTATGTGAGTTCATTGTTGATACATGCAAGAGTATCAGTGAAGCTTTTAGGCATTTCTTATATTAAGAAGATTGATTGAAAATGGTACACATTTTAAACATTGTTGCACAAGTTTTTTAATTATAATCATTTTTATATTCATAATTTTTACATCAGCCATACTGACTTTTATTTTGCTTAAACTTTATGTATTTGTATGTACAGTATTCTTCTTTTAAAATCAAAATCGTATTAGCTAATAAACCATTAGCGATTCATCATTTTAAACACTTAAAGGCTTAATATGCTATTAATGTGCTTTGGGAGATTGTTGCTGCCTATGCAATATAAGGCAAATATGTGAATAAGTTATGAAATTATTAATTATGTAATATACAGTAATGTATATTGTTTGTGTTTGTATCATACTTTACAGAATATATGTTATTTCTTTTAAGATTTTTTAAACTACTTTACTATACTATGTAAAGTGTTTTCAAATGTTCAAATATGTTTAAAAAAATATTTTACAAACCTTTTTATATCCTCTGCTTTTGTCATCTGATTTTTTAAGAAAATATATCAAATTCATAGATGAAGAAATGTATGCTTTTGAAGACAAATATTAGCTTTGACAAGTTCTGATAAATAAAGCACTTTTTTGTTATCTCTCTGATTCACTAGGTGGCGTTGTACCACTACAAATGTATTAAATTTATCAGGATAAACGTAAACATATTTGGCATGCTGTCCGAGCTAGGGACATGCTGCTGTTAAGTTGCTGGAGGAGCTAGTATACGCAATGCATTTTTATATATCCCAATAAAGCAAAAAGTACTGTTAAAGTGTGAAATCTGTGGTTTATTTAAATGGTTACAGGTAATATAAATAAAATCTTTAAAAAATGCTGGGTTAGTTTCAACCCTGGATTGGGTCAAAAAGGGATGAACCCAACCTGTTGGGTTGTAATTTAACCTATGCTGGGTTGTTTTAACCCATTATTTGGTTAATTTAACCCACTGACTCTTGGTTGTCCCCTTTTGACCCACATTGGGTTGAAAATAATTTTAAGGTCTGATCTGAATTAAACATCACTCTAAAAAATGGTGGGTTATTTTCAACACAATGTGAGTCAAAATGGTACAAACCCAGCCGCTGGTTTGTAATATAAACTATGTTGGGTTGTTTCAACTTAACATGCTGGGTTGTTTTAACTCATTGTGTGGTCAAATACTGTATAAACATTTATTTTTAACCCAACGATGCACACTGCAAAAAATTCCGTAGAAATGACAGTGTTATTGCAGCTGGGTTTAATGGAAACCATTAGAATTTTCTGTAATGGTTTTATTGGGGTTTTTTTCAGAAGGGAAGATACCCTAAAATATTGGGTTGTTTTTAGTCCATGGTAATGTAATATTGGACAGAACCAATGCAGTTATAAATAAACCTATGCTGGGGTGTTGTTGTTTGGGTTAAAAGAACACAGCATTCGAGAATGAAACAATCACACTGTCCAAAAAAAATGGCCCATAGCTTTAACCATGGCTTAAAACAATCCATCTTATTCTTTTATGTAAATCTAGTACACTCTCAGAAAAGTACAAATTTGGTCCTAAATGGTGCATATTAGTACCTCAAAGATACACTCTACGGGGCGGTTTCCCGGACAGGGATTAGACTAGTCCTAGACTTAAACACTTTTAAGAGCTCTCCAAACTGAAAACAACTTTCACTTACAGATCTTAAAATACATCAGGGCCCTTTGTTTTACTTCAATATGCACACAGGTAATGTTTTTAGTAAGGCATGTTGTTTAAAACTAGTTATATTTCCTAATTAAACTAAGGCCTAGTCCTGGATTAAGCTAATCCTGGTCCGGGAAACCGCCCCTACATGTTAGGTTGTTTTAACCCAAAACTGCGTCAAAATGGACAAAGTTGGGTTAATTTCAAGCCAAATGCTACACTGTAAAAAATTATTTGCTGCCTTATATTTTTTGTTAAACCAACTCAGATTTATAAGTCATTTTCAACTTAATATTATTTATCTTGACTAGAGATTAGTTGTTATAACTACAGATGACTTGATAACTGAGTTGACTTTTTTCAACATTATTTTACCCAGCGTGTATAGCTCTAGCGAGCGTGAGTGTAAGCACCATATATGAGACAGTAATACGCATACAGTGAAGTTTCTAAACGCACCATGATGCATATATAACAGAGCACGAGACGGAGAAGACCAGCCGGCCGCATTACAAATGTCAAATATAGAAATCACCGTAGACCAAGCCTATGATGAAGCCATACCTCGCGTGGAGTGGGCTTTTAAACCAACTGGACAATGTTTATTCAGGGAGGCTTAAGCCAAAGCAATGGCTTTGACGATCCATTTAGATCTGTTTACTGAGCGGCATACCTAAAGAGTGGTGCGCGAAGCTTACGAACAGGTGATCTGACTTTCGGTATGAGGCAGAGCGGTCCGTGTATATTTTTAACGCTCTGACGGGGCAGAGCGTGTTCGGGGTTTGTTTGCCGTCCGCCGGCGGGAGGGCGAGAAGTGAAACCACCTGAACTCTAAATGGTGTGGTCAAAACTTTAGGAATGTATCCCGCTTTCGGTCTAAGGATCACTTTGCTATCGTTAAGACCAAATTTCAGACATGATGGGTCAATTGAAAACGCGTGTAGATCGCCCACTCGTTTAACCCATGCCAGCGCCAAGAGGAGAGCGGCTTTAAACGAGAGAGGGCGCAGGTCAGCCTGCTTGAGGGGCTCGAAAGGGGGACCGCGCAGCGCTTTCAGAACCATGGACAAATCCCAAGATGGGACCGTGTTAGGTCGCGGTGGATTTAGTCTGCGAGCGCCTCTGAGGAATTTAATGATAAGATCATGTTTTCCCACGGTGTGACCGGCGATAAGGGCGCGATTCGCCGTTATCGCCGCCACATATACTTTAAGCGTTGAGGGCGCGCAACTGCTGTCCAACATTTCCTGTAGAAAGGAGAGGATATGCTCCACTTCACAGATGTTTGGGTTTAAGTTTTTCGTCGTGCACCAGTCAGAAAAAATAGAACATTTTTGAGCGTAAAGGCGCCTGGTAGATGGGGCCTTAGCTTCTGTCAGAATATTTAACACACGTCCCGAAAAGCGTGACGGTTGCCGTTCAGAGACCAAACGTGTAGATTCCATAGCTCCAGCTGTGGATGCCATATCGTCCCTCCCGCCTGAGAGAGGAGGTCCTTTCTCAGCGGTACTGGACATGGTGCTGATGTTTTCAGCTGCCATAGGTCGGGGAGCCACGGTTGATTGTGCCAAAAAGGGGGCGATCAGAATTATCGCGCATTTCATCTCTCTTATCCTCTGAAGGACCTGTGGTAAAAGAGCCACCGGAGGAAAAGCGTATAGAAGACACACCGGCCATGTTTGCGACAGGGCATTGTGGTGTCTCGAGAAGAAAATCGGGCAATGCGCGTTCTCGTCTGATGCAAACAGATCGATCTCCGCTCGGCCGAAGACGGTCCATATTTTCTCGACCGTCTGAGGATGCAGCCTCCATTCTCCCGGCGGCGGACCGTTGCGCGAGAGAATGTCTGCACCCGTATTGGCTACACTCGGTACGTGAGTTGCTTTCAACGCATGTACGTTCACGTGAGCCCATAATAAAAGCCGTTTCGCCAGCCTGGATAGGGAGCGAGATTTCAGCCCTTCTTGGTGGTTTATGAATGAGACCACCGTCATACTGTCTGACCACACTAGAATGTGTTGATGTTGGAGTTTCGGTCGAAAGTGTCATAGCGCTAGGATATGCATAACCACCCACATCTCGAGGTGGTTGATATGTAGCTGAGACTATTGGTTGTTCCACGTACCGAAGGCGGGTTCGTCATCGCAGTGCGCGCCCCAACCCGTCGCAGACACATCCGTGGTCACCACTTTCCTCCTGCTCACGGAGCCGAGCTCCGTGCCCGAGAGGAAAAGGTGAGGGGATGTGCATTTCGAAAGCGCTTTCACGCAGCTGTACGTGATTTTGATTAATAAGCGGCCCGACAACCAAGCACGGGGCGGAACTTTCGCTTTCAACCAAAACTGAAGCGGTCTAATAAACAGCATTCCCAACAGTATTAGTGGGGATGCTGCTGCCATCAGACCCAGCATTTTTTGGAATCGTTTGAGAGGGAGATGTGAATCCGCTCTGAACGATGCCGCCTCGCGTCTGACCGTGAGCGCGCGTTCTGGTGTAAGCCATGCACGCGTCTTAATCGAGTCGAGCGGCATGCCTAAGAACGCGATCTGCTGCGTGGGGGTGTGCAAACTCTTCTGGAGGTTGATTTTGAACCCTAAATTCTCCAAATGCTGGAGTACAACGGTCTTGTGCACGATAATTTCCCTCTCTGACTGGGCTAGAATAAGCCAGTCGTCGAGGTAATCCAATATGCGGATGCCGCTCTGTCTGAGAAGGGGGAGCGCCGCATCCGCACATTTGGTAAACGTGCATGGTGCCAGAGATAATCCGAAGGGCAGAACTTTGTACTGGTATGCTGTCCCGTCGAACGCGAATCTTAGAAACGGCCTGTGACGAGGTGCTATCGGAATTTGAAAGTAAGCGTCTTTCAGATCCACTGATATGAACCAATCGCCCGGTCGAATTAACGCCAGGATTCGTCTGGCTGTAAGCATTTTGAATGGCCGTATGACAAGAGCGCGATTCAAAACCCGTAGATCCAATATCAGTCTGAGGTCGCCGTCTTTCTTTGGAACGAGAAAATAACGACTGTAAAAGCCTGATTTGCTTTGATCCGCCAGGACTAGGGATGGGAATCGAGAACCGGTTCTTCTTAAGAACGCCCAGTGAATCGATTCCTTTGAATCGTTAGCATGCCTGCTTAACGATTCCGCTTATCGGTTCTGCTCGTTCGTTGCAAATGTGTCATGACGTCACACACGCGCTGTGTTGTTTTGGTTTAGAACGCAGGAAACATTGCATCGAGGCAGAACGATCCAAAGTTTGGTTATAATTAGTGGTGGGCAGAGTGAGGCTTCGTGAAACACTGAAACAGTTGAATCATTAACTTATATTTGACGCAAAAATACGACAATACGGTCGCGTCGCAGGAAGTTGCAGGTCTGTCGCGTGTTGGATATATAATTACACAACAACACCAGCGAGTCAAGCACCAGCGGAGCTAACGGGCCGCCATCTGTTATTAATGCCGAAGGTAATGTGTTAATGTTAATATAATTTCATTGTGTAAACTTTTACTATACGGATCTCCGTTGTCATTGTCCATCAAATTGATGACGGCCAGAGTCTGACTGGCTCTCACACTGGCTCAGAGGCTGCAGAAAGTATCTCTCGTGCGTGCACCTCTAGCTAACTTACTCCGTTTACAGAGGCAGGGAGGAATAAAATGACCGAGGCGAGGACAAACACATTTCACCGAGCAGTAGAGGCGGACACTACTTAAATATTTCTACTTAAAAGTACATTTTCAAGTATTTGTATTTTATCAGTGTTTTTTTATTTTTTTGAAAACACATTCCAAAGCATATTATAATCATTTTAAATCTAATACATTTCATAATTTCAAGTTTTTGGTTTATTTAATATTTAAGTACATTAAACATCTAGTAATGTTTTGTGCTTTTACACAAGAAAAGTAAAAGTACATTTTTTACGTAATAGGTATTAAATCAATTCTAATATGCAATATAAAAGGAATACAGTATGATTCTATGCTTTAGAATGTAGTGAACATTTTTAGTAAAGTAAATTTTTTCCAAGACAACACTCTGATAAAGCACAGATGCTTGGAAAATGCAACTAAAATATTCAAGTAGTGTCCACCTCTGCCGAGCAGTGAAAAAGGTGGTATTTGCATCCATTTGCCACAGTAGATGCCTCTACTTTTCGGTAGGTTAATTTGCTGTATTTGTTGTATTTTGTCCAGCTACATGTCTTTTCAAAAGAAAATAACAAATGCATGCATGACCAAAAGTTGCATGTTTTATGTCAGTCTAGTTCTGTTTAATTAATTCCTAGTCCCATCACATTAATACTGGTTGAGAAACACTGCCCTAAGCTATAGGTTCCTGGACTTTACTTAAAGAAGTAGCTCACCTACTTTTAAGTTTGTTCTGAGGTTGCTAAACATAATGTGTGTATACTCTGTTCTGTGTCTTCTGAACAGATATCAAAGCGAGTTAATACAAACATACACATTTGTGCTTATTCCCTCACCCAATGAGAATCGATAAGGAAGCGGATCGATAAGCAACATCGATAATGGAATCGGAATCGTTAAATTCTTATCAATTCCCATCCCTAGCCAGGACCATCTCTATTGCGTCTTTTAGTAATAAAGAACGCACCTCTTCCCTGAGGATCTGCATGCGATCATCTGGGACAGTGGTGTAGAGAATGCTGCGAAACCGGGGTGTTCTCCGAGCGAATTGAAGTGAATAACCGTGTTGGATCACGTTTAGAATTTAGCCCGGCATAACGGGGGGTGGATTGCCAAACGTGAAGTTTGACGGCGAGCGTCGATATGCTTATGGACGGTGAGCCGTGTGTGTGTGTGTGTGTACAGAGGAGGAAAAATGCTCTTTTTGTGAAAAGGTAAAAATTTGTTTTTCGCCGTTATAGCGAGGGTGTGTCCAGCGCCCAAGGGGACTGAAACACGCAGAACTTTCGAGGGCGGGCCGACCAAAGCGGGACCAGAGCCTCTTTTCCTCCTCAGACTCTCTTCAGGGAGGCGGCGCCGGGTCCAGCGTGATCCGAGGACAGGGACCACGGTGTCGAGGTGGACCAGCCGGTCGTGCAGGACGCTGCCGCTTAACCTCCGGTTCAGCTCTCTGCTGGGGTTGAGCTGGTGCTGGATTAGGGCGCTAAGCTGGTGGCGGTTTTGGGCGGCCGGTCTCAGACTCTGAGGCAGATTGTTTTGGTAGGAAATGCCACATAGCCTGCAACGATTTCTGTACCTCAGTGAAGCGCTGGGTAAACCCCTCCACAGCAGAGCCGAAGAGCCCCGACGGTGACACGGGCGAGTCAAGAAGGGCAACCCGATCCGTGTCCTTGATCTCCGTCAAGTTCAGCCACAGATGTCTCTCCAGAACAACCAGGCTAGCCAGGGCTCTTCCCACAGCCTGAGTGGCGACTTTAGTAGCGCAGAGGGCCAAGTCAGTCGCGCTGCATAGGTCTTTAAAGGTTGATGGGTCAGGGCCTGCCTCGTCCATATCACAGAGGAGTTTCGCCTGGTATACTTGCAGCACTGCCATCATGTGGAGAGCAGATGCAGCGTGGCCATCGGCGGCATAAGATTTCGCCGCCAGGGTTGATGTCAGATGGCAGGGCTTTGAGGGATTGTTCATCTTTGCCCTCCATCCACCGGCCCAGGACGGGCAGAGGTGGGCAGCGACAGACTCCTCGAGCGGCGGCAGCTTGGTGTAGCCATGTTCGTCAGCGCCGTCCACTACGGAGAGGACGTGGGAGACAACGATCTGTGCTCGGGTGAAGTGAGGGACGCGCCAGGACTTTGTGAGCTCCTGGTGAACCTCTGGGAAGAATGGCGCCTGCCGCTGGCGGGATAGTTGGCAACGCCCGGGCTGCAGGAACCACTTATCCAGACAGCTGAGTTGAGGCTCTGATGCCGGCAACCACTGAATATTGAGCTCCGCTGTAGCTTGTGTCAGGATGCGGATGAACTCAGAGTCGTGAGGACGCGACTCGGTGGGTTCTTCAGAGTGGCGGCGTGTGCGTCGTCATCCGAGGCCGCCTAATCCTCTAACTCCTCAGAGGATGACATCATCTCCACGGTCTCACCGGACCCAAAGGAAACCATGCCACTAGCACTCGGCAGGGGGCGTTGGTCCTCATGGACAAAAGTGACAGGATGGCGGCGGGGAGACAGAGCACGCAGGGGATGAGCCTCTAGACTTCACGGCCCCGCTGCTGTTTAGGCGGGAGAGCACGGGAAGCCTTCCTTTTGAAGATATCGAGGCGGGAGCGCAGCACCGCGATGGGAAGGATCTCGCAGTGGGCGCAGCCCGCCTCGGTGAGTACGGCCTCGGTGTGGGCAGGACTCTTTTAGAATGAAATTCGCTCTTTTATACTCATCCAGAAAGCGGCAGGGGAACACGCTGGTGTGTAGTAGTCCGCTGCAGTGCTCAGATCGACGGCGAGTAAGGGCTTCTTCTTCGGAGCAGCGAGAAGGTTCACGCTGAAGGAGAAAAGTAATGAGCTCTTGACGTATGACCCCGGGCTTATATAAGGACTTGTGCCAAGCCCCGCGCGGGTTCAAATGTCATTGGTCTGTATTTTCTACAGACGTTAACCAATAGGCTTCAATCGCGGAGTAAACAGGAGTTTCCCCCATAGCGTCAGCAACTGACGCCATGCGAAGTGAACCGTATTGAAAGGGAACTCCACTGACAGTACTGATGGTTTCTACCAGAAGCACAACAGTTTATGCTCAAAGTCAATAAAGCCATAAAGATTTTACTGATGTACAGACTGCATGGATGAAGCTTAATTTACAGTCTGATTGTATATTATACATTTATTAAAGATTAATAAATGCTTAATCCATTAATACATCCATATTTATCTGATGTTAACTGCTTTCATTTTTGCACTCTTAAGTCAAGTTTGGTGTTTCATATGTACTGCATAGACATTAACTGTGCAGTGTTCCTTAATTCAAACCCATATTTTGACTATTAGACTATTTAGTTAAACGTTTGAGCTGGGTGAAATTTAGGCAGGTTGGTAAAATGTGGTTGCCCAGATTTAAATATACACTATGAGACTTGTGCACTTTTATGAAAATATCTGCTATAAGACATTTTTAATAAATCTTAACAAATAAAAATAGCATGATGCACTAAACACGTCATGACAATAAAAAAATTCTATAAGCATACTGTTAACTAAAATATGACAAAACACTGCAGTATATAAAAGCAATGTTGAAATAAATAGAGGCCATTTAAGAAATATCTTTGTGGTTCTATAGCAGCTTTGCTTCCAAGCTCTTATTTTAGGGATTTGCCTTTGTTATCATTATTATATTGACTACTTCGTGTCAATAAATTCAAACTATATGAAACAGGATAATGAAGGCGGATGTCTTTCTCATGTCAATCAGCATCATCCAGGCCTGTGGTTAAAAAAGCTGACACAAAGTCCAGCTATGAAGCAATGTTTATTTTGTTTATGCTTTATTACCTGAAATATCCTGCTTGTGTTTTCACGGGCTGTTCATGTGTGTCATAAATAATGTTTTATTGCCCATTTACTGTTGAAAGCAAACATGTGCATACCATCTGTTGTTCTTTGTAGATTTAAGCCTTTAACACCCTGCAATAATAAAGAAACCAACATACACCAACTGCTCTATCTGCTTACCTGAAAAGCCTTACCTCCTTTGAAAGTGACCTATGTGTACATAAATAAAAACTGTTGAACCTACGTCCTTCATGTCTTTCCTCAGCTAGATATTTTGACAGCTCTCAGAACATTTGTCCACTGAGCCACAGGCGGTTAACCTTTAGCTCTAGACTTACAAATGGACGTGGCTTTGTTGGCGGCCAAGTGCACACACGACATTAATCTGTCCAAATAAAACATGGGATTTCTTTGTAAACATTTGCGTAGTTTGCATAATGTGAAATTCAAATGAATCATAGCTTGTTAAATTAAATGACATTAAGTTGTGTTTTTGATTTTCATCAAGTGTGAACCTTAATTCTTGCAAACTTATATAAAGAATTATGAGGACATTTATGTTTTGCAGAAAGTTGCCATGTTGTACTTTATGTCAGGTCACTTGGTTTGTTTTTGAGCTCAGTCTGGACAAAAATGACAAAATTGAGAAATCAACAACAAATTGAATGTATATGTATGTATAAGCTACTGTTTTTTTTAAATCACTTTAACGAAAGCGTTATAATTGTTTTTGCTGTTTATCACCATGCACTTTGGAAAAACAATAGTCAAAAAAATTTCCCTAGCAGTCACTGGGGCAGGCACCCTTTCAAAAAGGACACCTTTGCACACTGTAAACACTTGCTGCACTTAAATGTTTAAGTTTAAACAACTTGAAAAAATATTTAATAGGTAATTTCAACTTTTTGACTAGTTAGAAGTTCCTATAAACTATAAAAAATAAAATTGTAAGAACTTAAAGGCAGAGTGCACAATGTTTGAAAGACAATGTTGACATTTGAAATCACCTAAACAAACACGCCCCTACCCCAAATCTGGACCTTCTTTTGATAGATCCGCCCTAGACATACGCAACCCAGGCAACGATGTTGGTTAAAAGACACGCCACTTACTGCTGATTGGCTACAAGTCTGTTTGGTAGTCGGCCCGATTCCCTTTTCCAAAGCATTTTTTAACACACTAAATGCGTTGTCCCAGAATCCACACATCTCTGTTATTATTGAAACAACACATTTTGTGTTAATTTTAACATAATTTGTGTTTTATTTTAACACAAAATTAACAGAAAATGACACAAAGTGTGTTACAATTACACATAATGTGTTAAAAGCATAACACAAAAAGGTGTTTAAAAATTAACACATCCTTTTTAAGAGTGCACTAGTCCAAAAAGCTGAAATGACTTGCTAATTCAAGTCAACAAGGATTTTTTTACATGTAAAGAGTTGATATTAGCACCTCATATGTTACATATTAGGACCTTTTTAAATGATGCCGTTCCAGTGACAAATTAGGACTATTTTTCGACCATTTTACCAACAGTATGGCTAATTTTCTTTTTAAATCAACTCAGATTTACAAGTCATGTCAACAGAGATGAGTTGTCACAACTTATAGTTGAGAAAAGTCAATAAGTAATTTTATAAGTTACATATATCACTTGTAGTTATAACAACTCGTCTCTAGCCAAGATAAATAATCAGTTGAAATGACTTGTAAATCCGAGTTGATTCAACAAAAAATTTTAAGGCAGCAAAGTATTTTTTACAGTGCACATTTGTGCTGATATAAAGCTGCAATGCACAATTGCGATGGACAGTGAATGTATTGTACGTAAATACGTAAGGAAAATAATTTCTTAAGGATTAAGGATCTGTGACAATTAAATAGCTTTTAATGTCTAAAGGATCCACAATCGTCCATCATGGTTTACTCACTGAATCACTGTTGTATCTAAATGATAGTTAAGTTGTGGTTTACATTACAGCTGCATAAATGTCATTATTCTTTTTTTCCAGACGTGATGTCATAACCAGTCCTACATGGCACAGCCTTCTGAAATCAGACCCCATCAGTTTTTGTTTTGTTTTTTAATATGGAGGCTTGGATCATGTTCTGCTTTGTTTGTGCTGATTGTGTTGCTCGGTGTAGCCCGAGCACCTGCCAGTGATATTTGTTCAGGTCTTTATATGGGAGGTAATGAGGGATCAGTAATCAATGTACACAGCACTTATACAACAATATCCTACTGACCTTCAGAAAGGAAAAACACAGACCAAAACGGTCGAATGCATTAATGCCACGTTGCTGACAGATAGTGTCAATGAACATTATTGCTTGTAATCAGTGCACAACCAAACTTCAGCACCTTTTTAGTGTGTAACACCCTTACGAAAATGATCAATTTTTTTGTGTTTTGATTACTATTAATAAAACCATGGTTTTACTACACTATCAATGGTTTAACTATGGTTTTTGAAACTAGGGTTTAACAAAACCATGGTTAATTTGTGGTAACCATGTTTTTACTACAGTAATGTTTTTAAACAAAATTAGTCAATTTTCTTTAAAAAAAATTCAGATAATTTACTCACCACCATGTCATCCAAAATGTTGATGTCTTTGTTCAGTCGAAAAGAATTTATGTTATTGAGGAAAACATTCCAGGATTTTTCTCATTTTAATGGACTTTAATGTACCCCAACATGTAACAGTTTTATGCAGTTCAAAGTTTCAGTTTCAACTGAGTTTCAAAGGACTTTAAACGATCCCAAACGAGGCATAACATAAAGGTCTTATCTAGCGAAACGATTGTCATTTTTGACAAAAAATAAGCACTTTTAAACCACAACTTCTCGTGTATCTCCGGTCCTGTGATGCGCCAGCGCGATCTCACACAATACGTCATCACGTCAAGAGGTCACGGTTGACGTATGCGAAAATACACACAAATTTTTTACAAGTGTGGAGAAAGAGGACCATTCAGAAGTTGTTGTATGTTGAATGATACTAATTAATGTCTTTGTGTCAGTTTATTGTTTAAAATGTTCCTCAAATGTGCGTTTCATATATGTAACACATGACCTTTCCATCATTACGCAATTATGGTGGTGAGTAAATTATCTCGATTTTTTTTAAAGAAAATTGTCTAATCATTTAACTGTAGTAAAACCATGGTTAATTTTTGTAAGGGCATATGCAAGGTATAAGAATTACAATACTGTATGGGGTGTGATAGGGTGTAGATCCAGGGAAAATATATATGAAAAACACAAAAGGACAAAACACAAAAGACGTTCTAACATTCATGACTTATAATCCCCCCCTCCTTTTATTGATTTATTTATTTGAGCAGTTGAACCCTATATACTTTTACTTTAATTTTGATATCTTGGGTGGTCAAAATAGTGTACCACCCACACTAATGCTTGGAAACAGGAGCTGATGTTGATGGTACTGTAAGTGTTGGGGTGTGATCATGGGAGGAGGGTGGCAACAGAGAGGAGAGGGAGGAGGCGCTTGGATACGGAGCCACACACATCACAGACGCAGATTTCAAAGCAGAGTCAGGACCACAGAGCCGCCGCATCGCACGCACGCTCGCATCGCGGAGGTTTGTAAATGTTCGCATGCTCTCTTTTCCGCATCCATTTGATCAGACGCGGCGCGTTTATGCCATTGAATGCCGCATGTTGCTGGTGCCGATGGTGCAAACACGGCGATTGAGAGGGTTGGGCACGCAGGGTAAGGCGTGATCTGCTAGTTTCAGCACCATGTTTGTAAGCAATAGACTAGTTACATGTTAGTTAGTGTCCAGAGATGCATTGTGTGATTTTAGTTATGAGGTAGATAGAGAAGCGCGCGACGCGAGAGAACAATGCGCAGGTGCAGTAGCTAATTGATAAATCTGTCAGCTGATAAATAGATAGACTGCACGAGGCCGAAAAGCAACAGTCAACAGAAAGATCAACACGCGTTACGTTGATCATTTCTTGTAGTGAGATCTTCTCTGATGCAGTGTTTCAATGAGTGGGTGTAGGAGACAGCATGATGTGATACTACAATTGCATTGAGCTTCAATTTGTGTAGCATAGCCTTGTATGGCAGATCAATCTCAATATCAGCATTACTATTCCATGGTTTTGTTCATTTCCACATGAAAAATAGTATATTTTGCTATTTACTATAGTAAATCATAGTACAATTTCTAGGTACAATAATGTTTTTGAACCTTATTAACATACGGCAACAAGCTGTCACTGGCGGTGCCCTTTTAAAAGTGCACATTTGTACCAAAGAGTGCATATTAGTACCTCAGAGGTACATACCTGTACTTAAATGATACATATTAGGAGCTTTTAAAAGGGTACCATCCCACCCTACTGAAAAAAACAGCATCAAACCAGCATGGACCAGAATGGGAATTATGCTGGTCTATGCTGGTTTAGCTGGTGGTCACCAGCATACCAGCACCGAAACACAACATATGCTGGTCTTGCTGGTATGCAGGGCAGTGACAGCTTTTGGACTTTTTTTGAGATAGTGTAATAGTATATCACAATATACTTCAGTTTACTATAGTAAAAATGCTAAATTACTATATAAATACTACTTTTTCATGTGTTTATTGGATTCTTTACAGTTGTGTGTCAGTCATGTCTTCTATGTTTAAATGTTGTGTTTTTAAATATTATGAGATAAATAAATAGAGAAGATGTACTAGTAGTGTATTTATCAGTAACAGAGACCAAAGAGTTTCGAGATCAAAATCCTGATGTGGTATATTATTGGTTTCAGTGACATGCATTTAAAAAAAAGAGTAATTTTATTTTATTTTGCCTTTTGAAATTGTCAATCTGATTTAATCAAACCCAGTGCATAGATGTTATTATACTTCCATTGATGCATTTGGCAGACGCTCTTATCCAAAGCGAAATACGGTGCATTCAAGGTATACGTTTATCAGTATATGTGTTCTCTGGGGAATGAACTCTTGACCTTTGCGCTGCTAAAGCAATGCTCTACCAGCTGAGCTGCATGAAGTCACGATAACCTTTTTTTTAGCATTATAAAGTAGACGTGCACTTTCTCTGAACAGTGGCTTAACATGGTTACTTTGACCTCAGTTCAAACAAATCTTAAAATGTCTGTTTCTCTCAGACTCCAGCAGAATATGAGGCTTAAGTTTTATAATTCAGTTTTGCATGCAATCCTTAGCAGAGGAATAGTTTTTACTTCAAGAGGCATTGGCAATAGCTTTCCAAAGACTGATGCTGCAAATGTGCATTACTATTTCTTAGGTTTGGCCCCAGGCAAGCATGAGAATTATGTCTAACCATTGACCATTATTCATGTGCTGCCTCAGAGATAGAGAAAACAAAGAGATGTGAGGAGTGAAAGAGAGAAGGGATGCATGAAATGCATGCACATTGCACTGGAAGACAGCGTTAGGTTTTTCCACATGATAAAACCTACTTGACATTTACAGTCTTACAACAACCACATTGTTCCTTTTCTCAAAATGTAACTTTTGCAAAAGAAAATTACTGTGTATGTACCGTTTATGTATGTGTTTGTTCATGAATGTGATTATTCTGGATGATTTTAACGCATTTGTATGAAGCATATGAGAATTATTTAGCAAAGCTTTTTTTTCAAAGGTTGGCATAGCAGGACGAAAATGGTACTGAGACTGACCGCTGCTTTATATCTCACATATTTGTGACCACCAGTGTTGGTCAAATTACTTGGAAATAGTAATTAGTTACTGACTACTTCTCCAAGAAAGTAATCCAGTTACTTTACTAATTACTTATATTCAAAATTAATTAGTTACTTTACTAGTTACTTTACTAAGTTACTTTTCAAAAACATGATGCATGACCTAAATAAAGCCACAGACCTTTCAGCCTAATTCTATTCTTTCTGCATATTCCATCATCTAAAATTGAATCAAATGAAACACTCTTTTTTAACCTCTCGACACCCATTAACTCTTTCACCGCCAGCATTTTTTTAAAAAGTTGCCAGCCAGCGCCAGCGTTTTTCATGATTTTCACCAAAGTTTAATGCCTTCCAGAAAATGTTCTTCTTCAGATATATAAACATACAATATACCAAATGAAAGAACAGAGCCTCTGCTTTCAAACAAAAAAAAAACGTTTCATCCTATTTTGAGTAGTTCTTTTGTAATCAGCTTTTTCTGCAAAAACACCACATTTTGAGCAAAAAGCAGAGATAATTCCATGTTTGTGACGGACTTTTCATAGAGATCCCATTCAGAGCGATCTTTAAAACAGACACGGACATGCAGCAGCTTGCCATAGGGCAATACTTCTGGGTTTAAAAAGTTGCGGAAGGGCGCCACTTGGTGGATAATAGCAGTATTGCGGAAAGACGGAAAATCTCGTCATTGGCGGGGAAGCGTTTTTCTCTTAATTGACGAGATATCTCGTCAATGGCGGGGAAAGAGTTAATTTGTGTGTGTGATGACGTCGTTTTTTTTTTTAATGCTGCTAACAATATCTATATAGCCTACTGCCTACAAACATGAATAATATTAACATTACTATACATTGTTTAAAAGGTCTACGGGTTTAGCATCAGTGTATGGTCTCTGTTTTGAGATACAGATGCTCTAGCATCATAAATGTAGTATTTTGTGACAGAAGTCCAGATGACAGCATGCAAAATATAAACGGGACTTCTTACCTTGGTGTTAATATAACGATCGTGAGTCGAATCCAGCCTGTTTCAGATGTGTGAATAACCCATGAATACCATCTTATAGAATACATCCAATGACCATTTTGTCCACAAATGCGTATAATGCATGAAATATAGTCTGTTGTTTACATCAGATTTTGCATGAAGGTCTTGTAATAGAATATAATATACAATCTGAGGACTTTTTTGTCATAACATCTCATGATGTCAGCTTGGGGTTCAGGTTTTTTTTTAGTAAGTTTCACATTCCTGTGCCGGCTTGCTAGGTGTTTGCTCAGATTTGATGTGGAAGTTTTCGCTGTAGATAAAAGTTTATTCCCACGCAGAGTGTACAGCGGACGCTGATGTTTTTGTCACTTTTAACTCAAGTTAGTTAAACTCAAAGTAATGTCGGTACTTCCAAGCATTAAACGCTGCATAGTCTTGTTCTCTTCCGCGTTCCATGTTGTCTCCTCGTGTTCAACACTACACTGACTGACGGTGCGGTGCTCATACGTCATTGTCACTCGACTGCACGTCACGACACGAGACAGTCTCACGAAAAAAATCAAGGTTAAATAAGTTAACACAGTAACGCAGCCTGCTTACGAGAAAGTAACAGTAATCTAATTACTGTTTTTGCAATTGTAATCCCTTACTTTACTCGTTACTCGAAAACAGTAATCGGATTGCAGTAACACGTTATTTCTAACGCATTACTGCCCATCACTGTTTGTGACGTGTAGTTTTAAATGCCCAGTAAACACAATTGCAAAACTGTGTTTCTCCCATCTATCAGTGGTCACATATGAAGAAAAAAATACTACACGAAACTTATTTGTTGATATGCTAATACTGTCACTTTTTAATGTTCATATGCATAGTTAAAGTTGTGATTGCATTTTAAAGGTATTTTTAATCACTGGTGCAGGCATAAAGTTATAATTCATGATTGTGTAAAATGTCGCTTTCATGTCAGTGACTCATGTGTCTGCCAATGCAAGAGGACAGAGAATGGCAGTAAGGTGTTGTTTACGACAGGTGTGGTGTAGTGGCAGTTTTAAAGCATCCACTGTGTGTTTGGTGCTGAGAGGAGTCAGGAGAGCTGCAGGGGAGAAATAAGGAGATGAATTATTTATAGTGGTGTCCAACCTCCATCAAATCTCATTGTGAGGTTTTATGATCATATTCCTTTATGTAGGCTGTGAGTCTGTTGGTGACAGGTTGCTGAAGGGCTCTTTGGAGCGCTGCTTTTGTCTCTTTTGTGATTATTGCTATATTTTCCATTCACTGATGAAAAACTGTAGCAGTTTAGTGGCTTTTTTATGCAGTTTGAAACTAGGTTCCATAAGCTATATTTGATATAGTTACTTAAAGGGACAGTTCACTCAAAATTAAAAACTGTAAATAATTTCACTCCCTCGTGTTGTTTCAAAGCTTTCTTTCTTTAATGGCACATAAAAACGTTGAAAAATATCTTGGCTAGTCTTTTTCATTCAATTCGATTTATGTGAGAGTATTTGCAAAACCGCAGCTTTTTCTATTGGGTTCATCCACAAAGCAGTATCTGAAACCGAACCTTTTTGAAAACTCGTACCAAGTGAAATGTGAGTCTTTGTTTACATGTGGTGAGTCTTTTCTTCTTTTTTATTTGGCTTTTAACAAGTGAGGTACATAAGGCGGATCTTTGCACCCTTCCTCAGTTTGCCATGTTGTTAGCCAGTAATAACCCTTTTTAGGCTTCTGATTGGCCAGCATGGCTTTACGGTTCGGGTTACATCGCCAGCTGTTGGTTTGGCATGTACTTGTTAGCGCTTCATAATATGTTGTTCCGTTTTCGTGTGTGTGGACAAGATTTTATTTTAAAACAAAGAAGGAAAAACTTTTGGTTTATAATATACCTGCATATGTGTGGACTAGGCCTTAAAGGGATAGTTCACCCAAAAAGCAAATTCTGTCATCATTTACTCACCCTCAAGTTGTTTCAAACCTGTATACATTTCTTTGTTCTTCTGAACATGAAGGAAGATATTTTAAGGAATGTTTATAAGCGGTTTTGGAGCACAATTGACTTCCATAGTAGGTAAGAAATACTAAGCAAGCCAGTGGTGCTCTCAACTAGTGGTGGCACGGTACATGAAAAAACATCCGAACCGTTCGGTTTGCCTTTCTCGGTTCGGATCGTTTGTGTGTCAAACGGTTCGACACATGACGTGCAATGTAGCCTCGTGTCCGTATGTTACTTGAAGTAGCCTAGTGCTGTCATGGTTATGAAATTTGGCTAACGGTTAATTGTCTAATAAATTGTGACGGTTATGACGATAAATTGCCTGTTTAGGGCTTTGACGACTATGACGGTTAATTGTTTTATCGTTTTGACATTTAATTATCATACATTTTTTTGTTCATGAAATAATGTTCATTCACATAACACATATTTAAAAGTAATTATTTAATACACATATCTTTCAAAAACCGAAAATTCGCGTTACACTGTCAGTTAAGGAGCCCCATCTTATACGGTCTCATTTATACATGTGCTGCAGCTCCCCTAGTGTTTTTTTAAAAGATGTGCAATCATTGCGGTGATCTGAAATTATTGCGATGAGGTCAAACAATCACAGTGATTATTTAATCACTGTGACAGCCCCTAACCTGAAGCCTTGTATACTTTTGTCTGGCTCCACAGCGCAAGCCTCCGTTTGTGGCACAGACTGTGTGCCGGCGTGATGAGACGTCATGCTCGGCTAGATTCGCCTGAATCTTGTGCTTCTTGGGTTGCGGAGCCCCGCACAAAGTTACAAAATTTGACGCACACCTCCGCCCTGTTGACGTCATTTTTGCCACGCGCACCCTCGCGCTTGTGTGGATGCATCGAGTTTAAACAAGGCTTAAAGCTACACTGAAGTTGGCAGTTTGTTAAACGCAAGTTTATTTTTCAGTTTAGTCTTTGTGTGCTTCAAGTTCAATCTTTGTGTGCTAAAAGGCACATAAGTTCCTGTTGAGATAGCAATACACATTCTCCTTTTTTTGCCGAATAAATGAAAAGCATGTCATCAATGTCTTCTTTCTTGCTGCATTAAAATCTCACCTAGCTTTCCTCAGAGATGGTCCCAATTATGTGCTTTAAGTCAAGTCAAATTCAGTTTGTGCATTATTAAATGATATCACAGTTTTGTTAATATGTATCCTAAATTGTGGATAATTAAGATATTAATGATGTTTTATTAACGTAGTTCGGGAGAAGCACGTCAAATAAACCACTTAAGTACTTCCAGCTGTCTATAATCAGTAGGGCTGTCAATCTTCCTCTATTATCCCATTCGAATTTCATTCATTATTTTATTTTAATATTCGATTTATAATCGATTATTTAATGCTCAAATTTGACTTATTAATATTAACACACGTTATAAAAACGGGCTTAGGCATTGCCAATGCCACTATGAGCTTGTATAGTTGACTTGTTTTAAATTATGTCCACTAGAAGACATTGCAGTATTACTAATAAACATGTAATTATTTAATAACAGGTGAAAGCTTTCTTGCTAATTAATGATTAAGCTTAGACACAAAATTAACAAAGTTGTCAACTTTAATGAAACATTTCATTATCAACGCAGTTCTCTTTGTTCACGTATGAGGGCTGCGTAGATCGCATATTAGTTATACAATACTTACACACAGCACACACATCCCCTGGCCTTCAATTTCACTATTCTTTTTTCATTTAAACACACCTTAGAGGAAGTGTGATCTTGAACAGGTATTTTGTCACTGGTCGAAAAGACAAACGTATCCAAACAAATTAGCATTAAAGACATTCCCAAAACGGTCGTCCATAGCACTGAGAGCGGTTTTCTCCTGACACTGTCCTCTTCACCTTGGCTGCTCCGTTCTTGTCTTCCTCATAACCTTCCTCCGCAATCGCTATCAGCTCCGCTTTCTCTTTCTCACGTACCTCCTGCTGCTGGTCTTGTTTCAAATGAGTTAGCCGATGGAAATGCGGGTCGAGGTAGCTAGCGGTATTTAACAGCATAAATGCGTTAGATAGAGAACACATAAAAAAAATGTTAAATCTATTTTTTTAATCCCATTCGAATAGTAGTTTTAACATTCGATTAGTATTATTTTTTTAATATTCGAATTATATTCGATTACTGAAATTCGTTTCAACAGCCCTAATAATCAGTAATCAACAAATACTGTCCACAATGAGTAATCATCATATCTAACCAATCAGCACAAAGGCAAGCCATATAAAAGTCACAGTTTAACTCTCCTAAAATCCTCTGCAGTCTTTAGAATCCCTCCACCAACCTGTCTCCTCTCACTCACCAGGTTATTCCCTAAACCGGGGGGGATACTCTGCGTTCAGGCCCATTTCCGAGCTTAGAGCCCTCTCCCCGTACAGCACGCCAAATACGTTTACTAATTTAATCTATCCAACTTATTTGTAAGTGTGAACTCGTGAATATGCTGAAGTAAATTTCTGAAGTGTTAACGATTAAAAGAAAAAACAACAATAGAACCGAAAACTGTGAGCCTGAAACCATGATATGAGCCGAACCGTGCTTTGTGAACCGTGCCACCCATACTCTCTCAAGAACATACCGTAATTTATAAAGTTTGAAATATAAATGTTTCCTAACAAAAAAACCTCTCTACACCTCAGAAGACATTTAATAACCGTATAGATTTGTTTTTGATGAATAGATTAGCTTTTCTGTGCTTTAAAAATGGGCCACTATCTAATGCCATTATAAAGCTGATAAGAGCCAGGATATTATTTAATATAACTCTGACTGTGTTTGGCTAAAAAAGAAGAAAGTAATTTACTAGGAAGGCTTAAGGGTGAGTAAAATATGGACTTATTTTCATTTCCGTGTCCTTTGATAACTCCAAAACTGATGAAGCTTTGCCTGCAGCAGATTTATAGGATTTTGCCACCTTGATGTATATGTTACAATGCCAAGCAGTGGAAGGATGTTGGAGATGTTGATTATAATTGAAAGACCTATAATTTGGCTAAATGGTCTGAAGATAATGTTCTTTGGATGAAATGCTCAAAGCGATCATTTCTATTGAAAGCTTATCTCTCTTTCCCAGATTTCCACTCCTCCTGAGTGCTTATCCACTGCACAGACACATACAAACACACTTCAGACACAAAGAAGAAGATGCACGAGGAAGCTTAAACGGACAACCTGTAGGTCAACAGATATGCATTTCATGTACAAGCAATATTAAGTGTGAGCTAAATGTTTGAAAGCTTGTGATAAGAATAATATAATCATAAAAATAAGTGCTGCAGACTTTCACAAAGTGACTGACAAAGCAAGGGAAATGATCTGGAGAGAGATGTATGTGCACAGCTGCCATGCTATTAGAGCTTCTGTACAGTATTGTTTATTTTGTGTGGCAAAATGAAAAACTGAAAAGAGGCAAACGCATACATCATGATTTATAACACTATGAGGCATATTTCATAACACATCATAAGTTCTCTTTCAACAGGTGGTCTAATATAATATAAGTGACCCTAGCAAGTTGTGCAGATTCATCACATATTTTCATTGACACGGTCAGGCTCGTCTGTGTATAATGCACATACAGACTACGTTTGAGTACAGAAATAATGTGTTAAGCAGAGCAGTCAGAAACACTGCAGTAATGTGTCGCTGACATGAAAACTTTAATGTGACAGAAGCTAATTGGCCCCCATCGGAGATAGGGGTTCTCATGACCTCTTGTGTGAGCCCAACTCAGCACGCAATGATCAGCTTTGACAGTTACATAGCAGGAGGTTTGAGAAAGTAGCTACAGACACCTTCCTGAAAATCAAGTGTTCTTAACTGCTCTCACACAGCAGGGGTGTAATATTCATATGAGTGGGTCACTGTTGATTCTTGATATATTGCCATAAAACTAGATTTATTAATAGCATGAATTCTCACTACAGTTCTCCTAAACCATGAGACAAATAGTATTACAAAAACGATTTTATTTAATGAATTGGGTACAAGAGGGCCACTGTTGCCTGTTATTAACTGTTGTCATTTAGCGAATAGTCTCAGCTGAGGTCATGCCTGTGGCCAGTTGGGACACAAAATCTAAAACACTTGTGTAATTAAACCACCCAACTTGATCTCATGAATGTCTTTGGGATAGTCACGAAAATTTTTGGTAATTTTTCCGTGGCATTCTCACGGATCTCTGCATTTTTCCGTGGCCCTACCACGGACTTTCTTTTTCGTGGCATTCTCACGGATTGGTTACTCAACTGTTTTGTTCTATTTTCTTACCATTGTCGCTTCGGTTTAGGGTTAGATTTACATAAAATGACATCTTTACCCAACTCTAACCCCAACGCCAGGCGACAATTGTTTAAAGTTTAGAAAATATAAAAGAATAAATCAGAAAAAATAGTATAAACCAATACTTTAAGTGACATACTAACGCAAACACCAAATCTAACCCTAAACCGAAGCGACAATGGTTTAAAAATAGGAAGAAGCAGTTGATTAACCAATCAGTGAGAATGCCACGGAAAAGAAAGTCCGTGGTAGGGCCACGGAAAAATGCGGACATCCGTGAGAATGCCACGGAAAATGAGCAAAAAATGTTGTGACTATCCCACTGAACTTTGTGAGATCATGTTGAAATTTGAATGCCGAAAAATGCCAAATAAATAAAATAAGTTATCAAAATCTTGAAAGAAGGGCAGCATTCTCTGCTCTCAAGCGCTGGGGCGTGTCCGCTGTTGGTGCTGAAACCACGGCCATTCCATCCACTTTCTAATACTGCTACAACCTGAATGGATGCTAGTGGTTGATTTAGGGGCAGGGCCATGCTTGGGGGCTTTATTGCATCATTGAGCCACCATTTTAGCCTCGCCCAAATAATCCTTAACACAGAAATGTGGAAAAACTGTTTAATGGTGTAACTCCACAATTCAGTACTACATAGTATACAGTCTTCTTGGCGTGTTTCAGCAATACATTCATAATGTTTTTAGAAATAATTTTTAAGATTGACTTTACAGAGACTTTAAAGGTGCAGTGTGTAAATTTTAGCGGCATCTAGTGGTGAGGTTTCAAATTGCAACCAACAGCTCAGTTCACAGCTCATCCCTTGCTTTTGAAACACATAGAGAAGCTACGGTAGCTGACACAGGAAAAACATGTCATTGTTGGAGACAACTTAAAAATAAAAAGTTTGCCCGTTAAGAGCATCTGTAGAAACATAGCGGCACAAAATGGCGTCTTCCATGTAAGGGGACCCTCTGTGTATGTAGATAAAAATGTCTCATTCTAAGGTAATAAAAACATAACGGTTTATTATGAAAGGTCTTTATACACCCCTGATAATATAGTTTTGTATATTATTTTGCATTTCTGTCAAGAGATCATTCTAAAAATGACACACTGCACCTTTAAAGTCATAATTTCATGGACTGAATTGTACAGGAGGACTGGAAGACCCTGTATCAGCCTATAAAACAAAGCCGAGCCATGTTTGGTTGATTTATATGTCACTCAGAATCAGACAGATCCTCTGCTGTTAATCTGAAGGTCTTGCTATGTCAGACTATCTAGCGACAGCTATTATATCGGTGGTAGCTGCACAGCAACCTTTAGTCACCAGTAACGTCACAGACAAATTGCTTGGACAGCACCAACACGTGTCACAAGAATAATTTATAGAAGAAAGAATTAATATGAGCAGATCCTGAGCAGTGCTCTCCAAGAAGAGCCTGACAAAATGTCTTTTAAACTCCCAGTGGATTTCCCTTCATTCTGTGGCAAGCTCTTAAAATACAATAGCAAAGCTTTCTTTTTGGCAAGGCCACAAAAGTCATAGTAATGAAGAGCTTGTGTGCTTCATTCCCTGCAGTCAATCTGTACTCTTGCTTGACATTTTGCATATGATGCTGTTGCTTTGGTAACGCTCCACCTGTTTCTCCATTTCCATTTAATTATTTTGTAAAGGACAGGCAGAGTCCACTCAGTGAAGTGTATAGTAGTTATATAATAATCTCCAATTCATTAAAACATTTTTAATTTATAAATTAACTTTCAAATAAACTTCAAAATGCACCTAAAATACAGTAAACTTGCTAGCCATATTTTGTCTAGTCATGAAAAGTATTTAGCATTTCGGTAAAATAATATATTTTTGACATTTATGCCTATAACACAAAATGTATTGATTTGAGTATTGATTTCTATATAGAAGAAATCTGAATTTTATATGAATGTAAAACTGTATTTAGGTCAGTGACAAAAACGGTTTGGCAAGATGAGAATTTTTTTAAAACTTGTTTTAAAAGCATGCATCAGGTTTATTTCAATGCACAGTGTATTTATGTTAATTTTATGCAATAAAAAATCACATTTGCACAATTTTTATGAAAGTTAAGACTGAATGGACCTAAAAATGTCAAATGGTGTAACCGCCGATTGTACCAAAGAATGAAAAATATTAAATATTTTATCCACCTTGATGGCATGTAATCATAATCATTAAAAAATCATTTTAAAATATAATTGTATTAGTTATTTCTAAGTGTACAATTTCATGTGTTTTTTGTCCTGACATATGCTGAAAGCAGCTCTATTTTCTAAATAATCTTTGACAAATTATGTAAAAATGTATGTAAAAAAATCATACTACACTAAACTAGATTATTATATTTTATTCCACATATTTTATGAATATATTTATATTTTAATAAAAAAAAACAGTTACACCAATTGACACAATTGGTTACACCACATTGACATTTTTGCAATTATCCCCCAAATATTCCTTCGGAATGAAATAAAACCAATTTAGACTTGGTCCTCAAAAAAGAGAATGTATGCAAGTAATCTACACATTTATTTTGAAATTTTAACCCTTTTACATCTAATTTATCCATACAGACACAACATAAATAACGTCACGTCATTGACGTTTCAAATAAGGCAATAATAAATTATTTAATTCTAGGGACAAATCCTAGGGTTGTAAATGGACATGTAAAACCGTCTCTGTATCATTTTTGCACTTAATAAATTCACACCACCTATGTAGGTCGGAGAACAATGTAACATATGTATCAATGCATTCTTTGGCACCTTTAAGGCAAAAGGTTAAATGCTACATTTCTAGTTGCTTTGAATAAAAGTTCATGTATTTTTTTTCTATAGTCTATATAAGTTTATCTTTACAAAACCTACAATACTAAGACCATTCCATTTTAGACATTTGTTTGAAATACACTGTCAGAAAAAAATATTAGAAAATGATCCCAAACTGCCACTGGGGCAGTACCCTTTAAATAGGTCCTAAAATGCACCATTTAGGTACAGATGTGTACACATTTGATCCCAATATGTATCTCTGAGGTACTCATATGAACCTTTTAAGTGAAAAGAGTCACTTTTTGAAATAAGGGTACCGCCCCAGTGACAGCTAGGGACCATTTTTTTGACATTTTATTTTGACAGTGTACATTGGGTACCTTAGAGGTATACTTAAGTAGCTATTTTTGTTTTTTAAACATCAGCGACAAACAGCACAGTTCATTGCGGCACACAGTAAAGCAGTTTCCAGTGATGCTGCACCTGTCACAATTCAATTCAAAATAATTTTGTTTTGGTGGCCCATTGGGACAATTTTCACATACATTACTAAATTACTTTTCACATATCAACACATGGAAGTCTTTCATATCAATTTAAGCTATGTATTGTCTGGTTCTGCTGCATTATATTTATACTACACTGTTTGGAGTAATAACCAACATTCATGCAGCACAGCACACAGAACTAAGATGCAGGCTTCAGCAGTAGATCAATGTTTTGATGTACAGTACTTGTAAATGTAATTCCCAACAAAATTATTTCAGGCATGATGTATTAATATACAAGCTGAGAATGAACAGATTGTTTTCATGCTACCATGTGTTGGGTAGGATCTTAAAAGTATTTTAGCCAGCCAGGCCATGCTATATGTTTAATCGAATCATCAGTGGGGCTTTTCTGCACAACACCGTAAACCAGGCAGAACCTCTCTGAGTTTAACCTTATTACCCTTCCTTCCTGTATTCTTCCCACAACATCCCACTGCCTCACTTGTACTGGAACTGTATCACTTATTTAGACTTTAACCATTTTAAGTGGTTTGCTGTTGTATTTTCATGATCAATTCAAAATTAGGCAACATTTGGATTGAATGCATAGTTTTACAGTTTACTATTTGAAAATGTCAGGTGCTTTTGTTTATTACCCTCGGGTCAGTTGTTTTCTTAACTTGACTTCTCTTTTATTAATTAATGAAACAAAAAAGCTAGGCAATAAAATATTAAAATGATTTAATGATGTAACCTTAAAAGGAAAACATTCATTTGTTCTGCAGTGCACAGAATAAATTATAAAGAACTATAAACTCATTTTTGCATTTAAAGGCGGAGTCCACGATGTTTGAAAAACGCTTTGGAAAAGGAGACGGGCCGACTACCAAAACACACTTATAGCCAATCAGCATCCTTGCCGGGTTGCGTATGTGTGGGGCGGGTCTATCAACAGAAGGTCCAGATTCTATTGGGGTAGGGGCGTGTTTGTTTAGGTGATTTTAAATATCAACATTGGCTTTCAAACATCATGGACTTCGCCTTTAATGTGTTCTAGTAAAAATAAGTTTTATTCATGATGGGGCTGTTAAAAATAACCATTAGACTTTTTACAGCATGGCACTGAATTGGTTGTTTGTTTTCACTTCTGACTTTTAATGATGCAGGATTTTGGACTAATAAAAGTATTCCATAGTTGGCAAAGCTACTGCACTGTCAGAAAAAAGGTACAAACATCATCACGGAAGATACAGATATTTACCTTTGAGGTACCAGTATGTCCCTCTAATGGCATTTTTCCATTGCAAAGTATCCCGTTTGGTTTGGGTCGAATCAGCTTACTTTTGGGGGCTTTTCCACTGGGTGCTGTACGTAGGACACTCTAAAAAAACAAACGGTGCTATATAGCACCAAAACTGTTGCTTTGGATTGTAATCATAGAAGAACCATTTTTAGTGCCATATAGCACCAGTGAAGCACCTGTGTAGCACCTGTGTAGAACCATATAGGGGCCATATAGCACCACTATAGCACCACATATGGTTCTACAAAGCACTATATGGTTCTACACAGGTGCTTCACTGGTGCTTTACCGGTGCTATATGGCACTAATGGTTCTTCTATGATTACGAGCAAAGAACCACTTTTGGTGCTATATAGCACCGTTTGTTTTTAGAGTGTACCCCATACTTTTTTAGTATCACCTCAGTCGGGATTCCAAGCGACTCGAGTTGATATCAAAATATGACGCGAAAGCACTATAAACGGTTTCATCGGACGCACGTGATACACGTCTGGATCCGAACTTTTTTTCCGGTTTCGTTTTTTTAATTGTCTGACTAGTTGCAAAACTGATCTCTTGAACAAATGCCTCATCGGAAATAACAAATGTTTTGGTTTCCTAGGTAATCTGTGTGTTGTTTTTTTTGCTTGTTATATAAATAAACTATGTTTAAAGTAATTTGTTGTTATTTATTATTAGCGGAGTTACCGGAAGTTATGTGCGGACAGCGACAGCGGCTTGTTTATGTTGTTACTGCTGAAACCGTCTATAGATCACTGTTTGGTCTGAGAGAATCATCTTTACGAGCCTCATTAATGTAAAAGATTAGCTTTACCTTCATCTATTTGTGGGGGTCAGTTTTAATTTAGTAGAATGTACAACAACGCTCTAACTTTTATAATGTCACAGCAGTAGGCAGCGCAAATATAACCACACGCCTATAATCCCTCCCACTCCAAAGTGTTAACTCGATGGAAGAGCTAACCAAGCCAAAGTGAGTTGAGCTGATCCGACCTGACCCAAACCGTGGGGAACTATGCAATGGAAAAGCGCCATAAGGTACCAGTGTGTACCTTTAAAGGAACACGCCCACATTTTGGGAATTTAGCTTATTCACCGTATCCCCCAGAGTTAGATAAGTCCATACATACCTCTCTCATCTCCGTGCGTGCTGTAACTCTGTCTGACGCAGCCCCCGCTAGCTTAGCTTAGCACAAAGACTGGAAATGCATGGCTCCAGCTAGTATACTGCTCCCAATAAGTGACAAAATAACGCGATCATTTTCCTATTTATGTGTTGTGATTTGTATAGTCAAACCGTGTACAAATAACAAGGTGATATGAGACACAGCGATCTTTTAACAGTATACATACTGAGAACTATATTCTCTGAAGACGAAGCACTGCCGCATGGGCGGAGTGATTTGCACAACTCTGACCGAACTCTCTGCTCCTCACCAGGGGCTTCTCGTGTGCTGCGAGCAGATCACTCCGCCCATGCGGCAGTGCTTCGTCTTCAGAGAATATAGTTCTCAGTATGTATACTGTTAAAAGATCGCTGTGTCTCATATCACCTTGTTATTTGTACACGGTTTGACTATACAAATCACAACACATAAATAGGAAAATGATCGCGTTATTTTGTCACTTATTGGGAGCAGTATACTAGCTGGAGCCATGCATTTCCAGTCTTTGTGCTAAGCTAAGCTAGCGGGGGCTGCGTCAGACAGAGTTACAGCACGCACGGAGATGAGAGAGGTATGTATGGACTTATCTAACTCTGGGGGATACGGTGAATAAGCTAAATTCCCAAAATGTGGGCGTGTTCCTTTAAGGGGCCAATATGCACCTTTTAGGTACAAAAGTGTACTTTTTGGAAAGATACCACCCCAGTGACAACTTCTGCACCTGCTTGTAACTTAATTTCTGAGTGTGGGTACAAACCCCTAAAATGTGATGATCTCTTTTTGGGTTTTTATTATATGGTGGGAAAATCAGTTGAATTGTACAGTAGAACAGCCTGCTAGGATGTATCACTTTTAATTCACTATATGCATAAATACCACAGCTGTAATATTTTATTTATTTCCCCAAGAGGAATTTATACATTATTGTTCATCTTGTCACTGTATAATTCTGTAAAATGCATACGCTCGACTTTTCGAGTCCATCAAAGAGCAAGAAATCAAGAATGACAGAGGATGTTAATATTTGGTTTCTTTGCTGTTTTCTTTGCTCTTTGTGCTTTTAAGGCGTCGTTGCTTATGAGAAGCTTCCTGGCAGAAAGGTTTGAGAGTATAATGTGTTTTAAAGTTGTGTGTTTGCACTCAGCCCGGCCTTAAAGCTTAAAGCTCCAGGGTTCTCAAGAAAGTCAGGGATCTTTGCTGGTCCATATCTATTGATTTCAGCTGCCTCCAGGCCTCTTTTACCAGTCATTAAGCTGCGACTGAAGATACATAGCTTGCCATAGACTTAATGGATGCAGTCAGGGGGCATGTGTATCACTCCTACAGTAAATGACTATCCTTAAAAGGATCTGTAAGGAGATAAGGATAGCTAAGTTATTTAACAATACAGTACATTCAGATTCACCATGAGCATGAAGTATGTACATTTTTATTCAGAGCCACATTGTTTACTCCTATATTGCATTGCATTAGCAGCACAAAAGGTCATCATGTGTACAAACTCAGGTAAAGCACACATGCTGATAAAAATTTATTAATTCAAGTCGTTTTCGATAAAAACGTCTGCCAAACACATTAATGTAAACGTTGAAACTTATTATAAAAGTGTAAATATAAGGAAAGGGAAAATAATTTATTCTGCTTATCCAAGCTAAAGTAATATAAGTTCTTCTTCTTCAGAGAGATTTGCTGTACGTGCAAACGCCACATTCCTAGTCATTTACTGCATCATTGTGTAAAGGATAAATTCTTTAATAGCAAGAGGAATAATTTCATGCCCGGTTGGGCAAAGTCATTGCCGTGCTTTAAGCTGTTATGTTGTTTTTCCAAAGCCTTTGAAAACCTATCACAGTATTTAGTGCAAGCAGCATCTTTCTCAGAAAATTATCACATTATTGCAACATTATTCTGTACTATACAGTACATCAGTGATGTTTTGAAAAATAAAACGCCCCGCCGTGATCTTGTGGTATGTCTCTGAAGTCGAGGTTGCGTAAGGATCTGTTAATAGACTCTTCTAGCTAATAGCTTCTTTTCTTTGTTATTCTTGTATTTGTACAGTACATGTGCTGTAGCACATATGTGTTTTAAAAGACAGTGTCAGTGCATTGACAGTTTGAATGAGATAATGATATTAGCCGAATGCTCTTGGTACGTATTATAGCTATGTTCATCAAATATCTTAAAATCCGCTTAATCCCGGCGTCTGGCAATTCATTAAAAAAAAATCTAATTTATAAGAAAACATGTCAGATGCACTTAAAGGGTTTTGCATCTGAACTCTTCAAATGTCTATTAAATTAATTATATTGATTTTGTTTTATTGATAATAAATTAAGCGAGAGTAATTGAATATATGTGACTTATTTGTAACTATTTTGCGAAGCAGGTAAACATATGAAGTGGTAAAATCTTATTCATACATTTTAGTATGACCTGCTTTAAGCCCAGAGAGAGAAAGAGAGAGAGAGAGATGTTGGGTTTAGAGGTAGGGCTTCATTTCATTTTGAATAATCATACATATTTCTACGATTCACTTTGTACTAATTCATATGATTTAGCCACCTTGTAAATATTTACAAATTGTCGTAAGGTCAGGCTGGCTTGTTCATTATTAAATGCAATATCCAGTTTCATGAAGGCTAGATTATACAAAATACTGGAAAGCATCAATGTTGTATTATTCTAAAGCAGCATGCTGTGTTGACTTGGATGCAGCGGCTGTACTGACGTCAGATTGAACAGAATTGTATATATGAAAGGTAAATGTGCTCATACTGTACCCAGTCTCAAGGTCACAGAATGTGCTTATCAGATATGGCGTATGTTAAAGGATTAGTTCATTTTATTAAAAAAAAATCCAGATAATTTACTCACCACCATGTCATCCAAAATGTTGATGTCTCTCTTTGTTCAGTCGAGAAGAAATTATGTTTTTTTGTGGAAAACATTTCAGGATTTTTCTCTTTTTAATGGACCCCAACACGATTTAATGCAGTTTAGAATTGCAGTTTTAACTGAGTTTCAAAGGACTCTAAACAATCCCAAACAAGACATAAGGGTCTTATCTAGCAAAACGATTGATAAAAAATGAGCACTTTTAAACCACAACTTCTCGTCTATCTCTGGTTCTCAAGTAATTGCGTAATGCCGTGGAAAGGTCACGTGTTACACATTTGTGGACCATTTTAAACAATAAACTGACACAAAGACATGAATTAGTATCATTCGACATACAACAACGTCGGAACAGTCCTCTTTCTCCACACTTGTAAACACTGGGACGGAGTTTCAAAACGTCATCCGTGACCTCTTGACGTGATGACGTTTTGCGTGAGGTCGCGCTGGTGCATCACATGACCAGAGATAGATGAGAAGTTGTGGTTTAAAAGTGCATATTTTTTATTTTCTTGTCAAAAATGACAATCGTTTCGCTAGATAAAACCCTTATGCCTCGTTTGGGATCGTTTAGAGTCCTTTAAAACTTTGTTGAAACTGCAAGTTTAAACTCCATTAAATCTGTTAAGTGTTGGGGTCCATTAAAATGAGAAAAATCCTGGAATGTTTTCCTCAAAATCATAATTTCTTCTCGACTGAACAAAGAAAGACATCAACATTTTGGATGACATGGTGGTGAGTAAATTATCTGGATTTTTTTAAGAAAATGGACTAATCCTTTAATAAACTGCAGCCTCATCTTGACTCCTGAAAGGAAGATCAGTGATAGCATTTAACCTTAGTAATATTTCTTTTTGGTGGGGGGTGCTGCATAAGTGCAATTAACAAAATGTCATAAAAACAAAATAATTGATTAAAATACATTGTATGTTCCTATAGCTTAACTGGTAGAGCAATGCATTGGCACCACAAATGTCATGGGTTCAATCACAGAGAACACACACATACAATAAAATGTATAGCTTGAATGCACTGCTTTGGATGAGGGGGATGGGAAGTGAAAAGAGAGAGAGAGAGAGAGAGAGAGAGAGAGGGAGGGGGAAATGGAGAGATAAGGGAGAGAGAGCGAGGTTTATGGTTTATCAGGAGGCAGTGGATGCTTTGCCATGTTCCAGCTGTTCAAGCATGAAGTTTCTTTGGTGTTTATTTAAGAGTTTTCCAAATTGCTGAAGTCAATAAAGTGGTAAGTGTAAAGAAGCTTTTCGTATGGAAATGCATGTTCCAGTTTTGTAATAATTACGAAACCATACAGTATCTTACCTGTTAGGTTAATGGTTCTCTTATTATATTGTAGAATTGTGTGCCTTGAATTTGAAGTATCTACTGTATGTAAATGAAATGGGCACGTCTTGTGTACCCACGGTTGGCTTCTTGGGTGCATCGTTTAGGATTCTGCTTTGCTTTAATTGTTTAATGTTTAATTGTTGATGGTGCCTTTAGGAAATAATGAAGCTGAAATATGCACTGAGAAGTGCTGTAGTCATGCAGTGATGTCTTAAACATTTACATAGATGTCACGGCCAAGCTGTTCCCTCTTGCAGGGTGCATAACTCTAGATAGACAAAGAAATATCCATAAATGCCTCTCAGAGCAGTAATATCATGTTGTAGCTGGAGATGTTCAATGTGTAGATGTGGAGTGTTACTGGACTGTAAGAAAATAAAAGAAAAAAAGCTGTCACTGGGACAGGACCCTTTAAAAAAGTGCCTTTGCATCTAAAGAATTCATATTAGTACCTCATATTTGTATTTGAAGAGTTTGGTTCCAAAACGCAATAAATCCATTTTGACCAATTTTGGTAAAAACGAGTTTAGTGATAAGATGAAAACCACTATTTTCTGTTACAAACTTTCAAATAGCATCTTTAGGTTATAAAAACATAAAAAATTCAAATGCATCATTTGATTTTCAAAGATTATAAGTTTATTTTTCCACAAAATGCTATAAATCTATTGAATCAATATATAAAGAGGCATTTGCCATGTTATATTTATTTAGTTGACTAGTGGTATACACTGATTAAAAAAATAAACATTTATGGCATTAATCAAAACACTTAATTTGTCATATTAAGAACACTGTCATTCTCGGGATGTCATCGCTGAACTTTTTTGACAGCGATCAGCTGTAAAATGTTTTGGTCCTGCTCGATTTTTGTTGGCTTCGAGTAAAATAATGGAAAATTTTTCATAAGATCCCCTGAGGTCAGTGTGTTAGCATGACAGAAGCTTGATGCTGTTGTGAGAACCGGCAACAGCCGGGATTTTTCCGTCTCCCGAGTGCCTCTCGCGTAAATTATTAGATTTTGATGGCTTACATTTCTTCCCCGTCACAGAAAACCACCACAGGTTTAGCAATGCCATCAAAAGTATTATTTTGTTTTTGTTTGTTTGTTGATCATGAAGTACAAAGTAGATGAAGAAAACTAGGATTCTTTGTGTATTCAATGCACCACCATTGTTGTTTACAATGCGTGTAATGGTGCGCTGTGATTTGGTTAAGTGAATTAATTGCATTCTGCAGAGAAGGAGGAGTGGTGTTTATCGCGTTTTGGGGAAAAAAGGGAGAAAAGATGACAGAATAACACGGCGGATATCGGATTTTTGCGTAAAAATAAGAATTTACGTTTAAATATTGACCTGATACAATACTAATTTGGTGGTAACTATTTTTAAAAAATGCAGTTTAGCGCGTTTTGGAACCAAACTCTTCATCTGTACCTAAATGGTATATATTAGGACCTTTATTAAGGATACTGCCCCATAAGGACAGTTTTTGGACAATTTTGTCAGTGTGTAAGCAATAATATTCTTGAGTTTCATGAACTGACTGTGAACTCATTTTAAATGTCTGCCATGTGATTCGTCTACGAGCTCTCTGTGAGCAGAACGTAAAACTGCATCATTTGTTTGATATAAAGATATTGCATATTACTCACTCGACAGTAATGATGATGATACTTCTGTTTGAAGATTGCTTGACCTGACAGAAAATTCCAGTTTAAACCGCTTTATTGAAACTGTACTGGCACTGTAATAATCATTATCATCTAACTGAGATGTCTTTATTCCAATAGGTTTGGAGGACGCACAAAATCAACACATTTTGGAGGACCAATATAATCAGGATCACAGCTTGACTAAATGCGACATTTTCTTTAGCTTTAAGAGGTCCAGATATCTGAGTGCATCATGGATTTTGTGATGAAGCAAGCGTTGGGTGGTAAGTGTCACGCTGTCACCACAAACTAATATTGAGAGATGTGCATGATAGCCATTTTTCTCATAACATTGTGCTGTTTATTTTTCTTTCATATATATATATATATATATATATATATATATATATATATATATATATATATATATATATATATATATATATATATATATATATATATATATATATATATATATATATATATATATATATATATAGGCGTGTGATGTGAGTGAATGAGCTGCATCTCAATTCTGCATATCAGTTGTCTGACAGTTGCGTCATGCTTGTTGTATAGTCGTTTGGGTAGTGAATGTGTTTTGCATTGACAAAAGGTAGAAACGAATTATTGATAATAAAAGATTTATTGTTAAGGTTAAAATATTGACTACACTTTAAAGAGCACCTATTGTCCGATTCCCGTTTTTACGTTTCTTTTGGTGTGTAAGTGTGTATTAGTACATGTTAATGATATGTAAAAGGTACAAACCCCAAAGTAAACAATAACGCGAGTTATCGTCTCCAACATAACTTTCTTTTTTTGGACTACAAAAACACACCGATTGTAGGCAACAGTTTACTTCCTGGGATTGGTGATGTAGACAAGATTGACATTATCATAATTCCTCCCGCTTCTAAAATACAGCCTGTAAGTTAACTCCTGTTAGCAACCGAATCTTTCAAACATGTTAAGGAGAGTCACGTTTCCGGCTGACGTTAGAGGTATTTAGGCCAATCACAACGTACAGATTAGCTGGCCAATCAGGGACACAGAGCTTTTCAAATCTGGAGTTACAAAAATGTACGATATGTGGAAAATAATGTGTTTTAACCATGAACCATGCAAGCACATTGTGTTATACTAAATACACAAAATAACATTGTTTTTAGCAATTAAATACACTCACCTAAAGGATTATTATGAACACCTGTTCAATTTCTCATGAATGTAATTATCTAATCAACCAATCACATGGCAGTTGCTTCAATGCATTTAGGGGTGTGGTCCTGGTCAAGACAATCTCCTGAACTCCAAACTGAATGTCAGAATGGGAAAGAAAGGTGATTTAAGCAATTTTGAGCGTGGCATGGTTGTTGGTGCCAGACGGGCCAGTCTGAGTATTTCACAATTTGCTCAGTTACTGGGATTTTCAAGCACAACCATTTCTAGGGTTTACGGAGAAAGGTGTGGAAAAACCTCCAGTATGTGGCAGTCCTGTGGGTGAAAATGCCTTGTTGATGCTAGAGGTCAGAGGAGAATGGGCCGACTGATTCAAGATAAGCAACTTTGACTGAAATAACCACTCGTTACAACCGAGGTATGCAGCAAAGCATTTGTGAAGCCACAACACGCACAACCTTGAGGCGGATGGGCTACAACAGCAAAAGACCCCACCTGGAACCACTTATCTCCACTACAAAAAGGAAAAAGAGGCTACAATTTGCACGAGCTCACCAAAATTGGACAGTTAAAGATTGGAAAAATGTTGCCTGGTCTGATGAGTCTCGATTTCTGTGAGACATTCAGATGGTAGAGTTAGAATTTGGCGTAAACAGAATGAGAACATGGATCCATCATGCCTTGTTACCACTGTGCAGGCTGGTGGTGGTGGTGTAATGGTGTGGGGGATGTTTTCTTGGCACACTTTAGGCCCCTTAGTGCCAATTGGGCATCGTTTAAATGCCACGGCCTACCTGAGCATTGTTTCTGACCATGTCCATCCCTTTATGACCACCATGTACCCATCCTCTGATGGCTACTTCCAGCAGGATAATGCACCATGTTACAAAGCTTGAATCATTTCAAATTGGTTTCTTGAACATGACAATGAGTTCACTGTACTAAAATGGCCCCCACAGTCACCAGATCTCAACCCAAATAGAGCATCTTTGGGATGTGCTGGAACGGGAGCTTTTGACCAAACAAAACTCATTATCATTGATTTGGTTTTATTTGACTTCACGTGACATGGTATGTATAGGTTACGGATTTGTTCAGTCCCGTGAACATACACCTTGTTTAAGGTCATCGAGCACTTAAATCAATTTCATGATTTGGTTCTCTATCAGCTGAGTGACTATGGGCAATAAAAGTAAATGTATTTCTCCTCTAACTGTCAATTGCTTTGAGTGGGCCGGCTGTAGCAGATTGTCTTCTGGAAGTCCCGTGTGACCACATGATGACCTTCTATATGTGCTGTCTTTAAGCAACAGGAAGAGTGATTTCAATGCATGTCAAATATCACATCATTTGTGTAGTGTTCTGCACGGATAAGATTAAGACTTTATATTGCAACTTTAAATGAAAAAGTTTACATATGGAGCTAAAATAAAAGATTTGTTTGGAGTGTAGCTGTTTTAAAACGAATGAACATAGTTTAGATTCTGCTCATTTTAGCTTGGAGGTAATGGAGCGTGATTTAGCCACGAAAGTCATCCATTATTAAACAGATTTACACTAGCCAGATTTCATCAATCCTTGCGAATAATTCAGAAGCATAAAGCATCCCTTAAAGCTACTATAGAGAAATCGCCCTACACTTACAGCTCAGCAGACTGAGCTATAAACAACACACACTACAATTGCTTAGTGTAAAAGACTTTCATTAAAAAAGATAGAAATGGCCATATAGAGAGGTATAAATTGATGTCCTTTAAGACCTGCTGTGTAATAAAAGTGTAGAGGCACACATAAAATGGTATTTTAATAGAAATAATCAAAGAAAATGTTATCAGATGCATTCACCAACCCTAATAACCATTCTCAGATTCCTGGCTCCTAAGATATTTTATGTAAGGTATTTGTATTGAAGCCTAATGTAGCTAGCTGGTATAATGAAATGCATGTGACCTGTTTTACCGCTACTGCTTTATTGCATTGAAAGAACTTAATTAATATGCTAATTTCTTAAGCTCTGATAATTTGCAAAACATTAAGTATTAAGGCTTTTCCAGAGATATTGTAGCACAGTTCCAGCTGCTGTTTCCTAGTTAATACATAGCCAGATTTGCTCTTCCATCCATAACCATCACTGCTGTTCCTGTTCGGTGCTTTGATGTAAAGCCTTGGAGAATCTGATAGTGGGAAGCAATTCTTTTGTTATGTTAAATATCCTCTGTGTGGCCTTAAACAACAACAGGCCTGAATTTGGTGGCCTACATCTTAATTTTAAGCACTCCGGAGCACTGTGCATTGTGTTTGTAAAATAATGTGTGCAGGGGGAATTTTTTATGAATATTTCTTAGCGCGTAAGGTTTAGGATGTTAAAATCCCTTCTCCTATATGCCAGATTAATACAAACACTACTGTTATTTAGGAAGTTGATTTACCTCCCACAAAACCCAACCACCAACATTGACGTTTGACATTGATTGTTTGTTAAACCAGTTGACGGCAGGGACAGATTTCAGAAAACCTGTTTATGCACAATCCTGGAATGTGTTTACATGTATGATTGTGCATAACCTGTAGTTTAAGTGGGAAAAGACTGTAAATGGTTTACGGAAAACCGGACTGACACCTAGATTTTTGCCCATTAGCCCAGTTTTGCACCACATATAAAGTATAAATCTTGATTGTTTAAAAATTGTGTAAATGTAGTTTTCTTATCTACTGAAAGACTTCAGGCTGGTTTAAGTCCAATTTATAGTCGTGCGTAAGGTCTACGTCGTAGGTTATTTGTAGCGTAGCCTGATGTGCACCTCGCCAAATTTTTAACAGCGTGTCAGTTCATAGGTATTTTCTGTTTGCGATAGGGTGGCCATTTGTGTCTGTTCCGCAGGACACGTCCCGAACAGGATTTCGGGTGCGTTCTCCAGAAGTCGCAGTGCTTGACCGCATACTTTATCAAGGTTCTCACATTTCAGTTAAAATACATTAGAAATTTAAGATTTATTTCTTTTAAGACATACAATCATTGAAGTTTCATTCTTATTTTGAAATGTAACGGTTGCTTTTCTGAAATTGAACCCAAAATTTTAAGCCTTGATGACGTATGGAGTTGACCAACGCGACTTCCGAAGAACACCCCCAAAATCCTATTCGGGACATGTCCGACGGAACTGGCACGAATGGCCACCCTAGTTTGCGACAGTAAGGACAAAGATGGATCACAACATACACAACAAGTTGCTGTTCCTACTTCATTTGTGGGCCAAGCTGCTTCTTCATTGACGGACACGCTGCTACTGTGGTAACAATCGTGGATACTGCCTACCAGTGGTCTGCCTGTGTATTTGCACGTCGATGCGGAAAACGACCCAGAAGTAGCCTATATATGAAAACTGCTGCATATCATACGCCGTCGTGGCAACGCCGTGGGACGTACGCACAACTATAATAAGTACTTTGGTGGTGGTTTGGCTGGTGGACACAGCACTGGTTAAACAGCAGAATCCGTCCTGGAGAACCTGGTTAACCAATTACGTCTCACTAGTAAAGCTGTATAAAAATCCTGGTGAGAACGGCAAAAAGAAAACACAATGGCAATCATTTACAAAACAAACATACGACAGAAAACTGGGCATATGGTCGATTCCACCCAAAACATTTGTGACCCTGGACCACAAAACCAAACAGTCTTAAGTAGCACAGGTATATTTGCAAAAGGCAAAAATACATTGTATAGGTCAAAATGGTCTATTTTTTTCTTTTATGCCCAAAATCTCATGTCAGGTTTCACCTCGTTTCACCCCGTTTGATATCCTATCTTAAAGGAATAATGACAAATACTGTAGAACAATGGCTTGTGTTTCTGTTTAGTTTACAGAACGGAAACGGAAAATGAGATTTCGGCTCAATTTACCCCAAAAGGGAAAAAAAGGACACTTTAGTGTTAACTTTATAGTAAACTAGTGATGGTCGTTTTCGAAGCACTGCTCCATGAGGCTTCGAAACATTTACGAATCTTTTGTTTCGAATCAGTGGTTTGGAGCTTGTTTCAAACTGGCCCAAGTCACGTGATTTTAGCAAACGAGGCTTCATTACGTCATTACTGTTTCGAAACGTTTCGAAAATCCGATGGTTCACCACTAGGGGGAGTTGATCACATGACCAGTGTCTAATATGTTTCGGTGAACTCGGGTCAGTTTTATTATAAAAGTTCATAAAACATTTATCCTTCTGACTAATAACACTGCCATTTGTCTATTTATTGTTTATAGACAGATTTAATGACAAAAATGTGCATAATTAAAAGGGTAGTTAGATTTAATCATTTGTTTGCCCTAAATAAAACTAAAAACACATAATACACTATGTCTTAATTAAGTTAAATAATTTTTTTAAACATATTTTAATAAAAATCTTGCCATTATTTTGTAAAAAAAAAAGTGTAAAATGTTTGGCCATATCTGCTTTACACTATTTTGACCAGCAGGGGTCGCCAGCGTGTGTGGTGTTTTCGAACTGCTTCGAAAAACTGAATCAATTTTCGAAGCAATTGGTTCAATTGATTCGAAGCTTCGAAAAGCTTCGTTTCTCCCATCACTATAGTAAACTGTAGGAAATTAAAGAATACTGTTGTCATGTTTACAGAGAGACGGGACCCAAGTGCAGGTAATGTGGAACTCAATGGGGTTTATTTAACCAAAAAGCCCACGAGGGGGCAAAAGACAAACTTTAACAACAACTTGACAAGACAGAAGACACAACACGAGACTAGACTTAACTTGACTTGATTCTTTGACAATCAGTCATCAGAACAAGGGCTCAAGACACAGGACAATACATAACGATTCAGCACAGGACTAGACACACTGGGGCCTTAAATAGGGGAAACTGAACAAGATAACAAGGAAGCTCAGGTGCAGGGAGTTATCAAATAATGAATATTAAACGAGGAGACAAGAGGTGGGGACAGAGACAAGACACGGCAGCACACTACCCAAACAAAAGACCATGTGCTGTCACACAAAACATGGGTACCGCCACGATCCTGCCACATGACCATTAACTACTATGAGTAACTATAACAGAAAAAATCATCATATGACAGGGTTTATGCGCGATTCATAAAACATTCGTTTACAGCCGATCGACAACTGTAGAATACTATATTACTTACTGTAGTAATTTACAGCTTTAACTACTTTCAACAACTTTAAACAATCACTATGTTCAGAAATATTATAAGACTGGGCCCTATTATAACGATCTAAGCAAAAAATTGTGTGTGCGCCAAGAGCACAGCCTAAAGGGGTTGTTCCTATTGTCCTAATTAGTAATGGGTTTATTTTGGGTGTAACGTGCAATAAACCAATAAGAGTCTCAGCTCTCATCCCCTTTAAAAGCCTGTTGCGCTGGCGCCATGCCGATTGCCTATTTACATGGCGGAATTTGTAAACTAAAAAACTAAGCCACCAGTTTAAGATTGATATTAAAACTTGCATTGTTTTCATTTGTATTGAAAATTTTATTTTTTGGTATTAAAACCTTTAAAAGTTGTTTTCTTTCAGTCATGGAATTAAAATTAGCAAGCGTTTAACTGCTGTAAATGAATGGATAGCCTACATGATCTGTGTTATCTCAAAATTTTTTTTACAAATATGCAAGAAAAGGTTTGTACTCAAAAAATTCTTTATTTGTAACAAACAAGAGATAAAAATTTACAAACGTGTGGAGAGCCATTTCAGCACTCGGACAGCGTCGTGAGTGTTTTGAAAAGCATTATTTAAAAACGTTTTTTATCTCATCATATCCACAGGTACAACGTCATCATATACAATAAATCCGTGGGGTTGCATTTAAAAAAAACATTTAAAAATATATTCAATATTTTCATTTGTTTAAAGCAAAACATTTAATTACTTACCAGGCTACAGGTGAAGCAGCTCTTTACGCATTTTAACGTCTCATAATCGATCCTCATTTATTTCCAAGAGACTCAATAATAATCTTTTACATTATTATAATCCTTTGATTTTTTATATTTTAAAATGTTTATGTGCTGCAATCTTTATGTGATACACAAACGTGCGTTATTGTCGTCTCGTTTAGGCGCATATTACTAACGCGCTCATTTAATAACAAAAACAATATTGCGCCATTAACTTTAGACCAGGTTTTAGTTGGTCAATGGCGTAGTCTATTTTAGTTACCTCAAAATAGCAACATGCCAAGAATGCGCCTGAACACACCTTGTTTTCAGACCAGGGGTGCGTTTCCCAAAAGCAATTTCCCATTGCCAACCAACTAAGTTGCTAACAGATTAGCAACGATGCTTTTGGGAAACGCACCCCAGAACACCCATGGGTGCAAAATTGGGCGCAAATGCATTTGCTATTTAAATAACTTGGCGCTAAACGTGAAAATTATCATTGCACCGGGTTGAAACTAGCAAAAGACACTTTTTTTTTTGTATTGCGCTGGGTGTATGATAGGGCCCTTGTGTTTAACTTACCCACAACAAAAGTTTATTTATATGATTTGTCATTAATACGCAAATTCTACCTACATTGTTGTGTGCAAACCATGCATGGAAATTCACATCTTGTATTATATTTTGCTTTTTAAGCTACGCAAGATGGTTTATTTGAACTTCCAAGGTCAAAGTCTCAATCTCCATGGAGTCGTTCCTGTTCTCCCTCATCCTGGTTACATTTCTCCATGTTGTAAACTTTGGGGGCGAGGCTTCTGAAGACATTCTGTGAAATTACAGGGGCATGATAGTTAAATAACGATTGTTTTAATCTGCTGCATTTAGCAACATACAGTCGTTTGTACGATGAGATCGGCTGTAAACGAATGTTTTATGAATCGCGCATAAACCCTATCATATGATGATTTTTAGGGCATACATGCATCTGCGCTTGGTTCTACAGGCTACAAAAAAAGGTTGCTTTGTTGGCGTTATATAATAAAGTGATATTCTCATTGTGTATTTAATTTGGTGCCACTGTAGGTACAGATATTACACGTTTATATTGGAGCAGTGAGGCTGGAACAGATGGTAGTGGTGAGGTTCATTAAAGCTTACCCCAGAATCATCAGTTTATTTGACAAACCCTTGACCCTATATTTGCTGTCCACATACTGTACACTTAGAAGGCACTAAGTGTTATTGACCCTTTAATTACCATTAAAAATGAAACATGTAAAGGCAAAGATTTACAGTAACTGAGCCTAAACGACAGGGTAAGTATCTGTCAGGGAGCTTGGGAGGGAAAGACTGAATGACCCAAGGACACAATTAGTAAATGATGTCACATGTCGTCTGTGGACTGTAAGCCACCTGCAGCATGACACAATATGGGTGCTAATGTGTCAAACCCAACACACATCCACACAAAAGTACATGACATTTAAATCAGTACATTTCCACTCTCCTTCTGAAAGTTCTGCATGTGATACCGAAGCAATTAAACACAGGTGAAGGTTGATGTATAGCCCTCGATGTTGGATTTCCAATGCACTCTAATGCATAATAAATGACCAAGATTAATAATTAATACGTTTGGCTCTTACAGTTGCGTGTATAGACACATTGTACACAGCCATTATGCAAATTATATGACAATGCAATAGTGCAAAATTTCTCAACCAAATCTTTGTTTGTTGGAAACCTGCTGTTTAGGTTGTTAACAGTTACTTCTGTGTGTACCGAGCTACCAACACAGCTGTGTTTTGTGTTTTAAAACATATGGTTGATGTGAACATCAAGGTGTAGGCAAATATTATCAATGCACTTTTTGTCGCATTACTCGTAAAAACCTGAAAAACCCAGAACAAACAGCTTTATGATGAAGAATACAGAGAAAAACAACATGACAGGTTGAGAGAAACCAGTGAAGCAGATGGTGGCGAGAGGTGTGGCACATGCATCATTCTGGTGGATCTGTTTGGCTTCATCATTTTGGCCTTGGTGTATCCACATATCAGCAATTCACACAGAGAGACAATAAGTACTACATAAAATCATCCTACATAATGTAATTCAATTAAACTAAATTAAATAATTGACTGAAAATCTAACTTTGATGCTCCTCATCTCAATCATTCATTTCACAGACAGGGTCACATTTGCATTTTGAGTGTTATGAATGGTGCAGTCAAACACATGTCTCTATGTCATACAGGAGCCACCAAAGACATGGGTAAGATGTTAGGAGGAGAGGAGGAGAAGGATCCTGATGCCCAGAAGAAAGAGGAAGAGCGTCAGGAGGCTCTGAGACAACAAGAGGAGGAGCGGAAAGCCAAACATGCTCGCATGGAAGCGGAGAGGGAAAAAGTCAGACAGGCCATTCGAGATAAGGTGAGCTTTACCCTTCCCTGATACTTTAAAGTCAAATTAGAAGAAGCGGTAAACATGGAGTCGTTCACTAATTGTTAATCAATGTCTAAGTAAAACAGGTTGAGGCCATTAGCGTTCATTTAATGATTAATATGGGTGTGGGATAGCGCATCAGATGAGATTCTCCATTAGCCTTTTAATGAAATGTCACATTTGCAGGAGGTCTGCATGTCAGATAATAACTGCAATTATTTAACAGATCCTCTATGAAGAAGGAAATTACAATGAGGAAAATAAGTATTTGAACACCCTGCTATTTTGCAAGTTCTCCCACTTAGAAATCAAGGAGGGGTCTGAAATTGTCATCGTAGGTTCATGTCCACTGTAAGAGACATAATCTAAAAAATTTATGATTTTTTAACTATTTATTTGTATGATACAGCTGCAAATAAGTATTTGAACACCTGTCTATCAGCTAGAATTCTGACCCTCAAAGACCTGTCTGCCTTTAAAATGTCCACCTCCACTCCATTTATTATCCTAAATTAGATGCACCTGTTTGAGGTTAGCTGCATAAAGACACCTGTCCACCCCATACAATCAGTAAGAATCCAACTACTAACATGGCCAAGACCAAAGAGCTGTCCAAAGACACTAGAGAAAATTGTACATCTCCACAAGGCTGGAAAGGGCTACGGGGAAATTGCCAAGCAGCTTGGTTAAAAAAGGTCCACTGTTGGAGCAATCATTAGAAAATGGAAGAAGCAAAACATGACTGTCAGTCTCCCTCGAACTGGGGCTCCATGCAAGATCTCACCTCGTGGGGTCTCAATGATCCTAAAAAAGGTGAGAAATCAACCCAGAACTACATGGGAGGAGCTGGGACCACCGTTTCCAAGGTTACTGTTGGTAATACACTAAGACGTCATGGTTTGAAATCATGCATGGCACGGGAGGTTCCCCTGCTTAAACCAGCACATGTCCAGGCCCGTCTTAAGTTTACCAATGACCATTTGGATGATCCAGAGGAGTCAGGGAAGAAAGTCATGTGATCAGATGAGACCAAAATAGAACTTTTTGGTCATAATTCCACTAAACGTGTTTGGAAACAATTTCAGACCCCTCCATCATTTCTAAGTGGGAGAACTTGCAAAATAGCAGGGTGTTCAAATACTTATTTTCCTCACTGTAGCTCCAGCTTTTACTTTTAAAGGCACAATATGTAAGATTTGTGCATTAAAATATTCAATAATTACTAGCTAGTCTGATATTTTTTGTTCTAGGGCTGTCAATCGATAAAATATTTAATCATGAGTTAAGCAGCACTGTTGCATCACTCCATGTCATACACCAATATTTGAAGCGTTTAGCACGCCATACTTCGGCTTACACGATAATGTAATGGATATAAAATAGGGATGCACCGATAGGATTTTTTTGGACCGATTCCGATTTTAACAGACAACTTCTGGCCGATACCGATGCCGATACCGATATTAAACACTTTTATACAATACTATACAGTTGGTCTATTTGCTAGTTTATTTCTGCATCAAATTATTTTTACTGAACATGCATTGGATCTAGTTAACATTCAACTGACCAACATAATAAGAGAGGCACAAATTAAGCTAAAACAAATATAATAAGACAGCATGACAACCTTCAAAGGTGGTTTTTGCTATTCAGCATTTATTTTATTAACATGATTAACTCATTTTTTACATATAATGGATTTCTTTATGCAGTTAATTAATAAACAATCGGTATCGGCCTTTCTCGTGCTATTGCCGATATGCCGATGGTTTCAAATTCATCAAAAATCGGCCGATAAATATCGGTGGCCGATACATCGGTGCATCATTAATATAAAACATTATTTCATCATTCTATCCCATAAGCTTGATATATAGAGCTTTGAGAAATTGATTTCTGTTGAATGTCCCACATCTGTTTTCTGAATATCTACAGTACGGACTAAAGAAGAAAGAGGAGAAAGAAGCGGAAGAGAAAGCAGCTATGGAGCAAGCATGCGAGGGCTCACTGACCCGCCCCAAAAAGGCCATCCCAGCAGGCTGTGGGTCGAACGACGAGGAGGACGAGGAGAGCATTCTAGATACCGTCCTCAAATTCCTCCCTGGACCTCTGCAGGACATGTTTAAGAAGTAAAAGACACAAAGCAGTTTCTCGAAGGGAGATTTTTGCCAAACAGGTGAAAGTCTTTTCACTGCCTTGACAGAATTTGATTTGCGCCTTTCTGAAGATAGAAACACGGTTCATAGGTTAACAACGTTTGGTGTTTTCACTGCCATTCAGGTTCAGGTTGTTTACACTTTCTATAGATCTTTCTATTTGTTTACTAAAGCATCGCCAGGGTCTCTGATATTTTCAAAGTTTTCTTCCTTGGGTACTTTACTATTGCAGTAGCCCATAAAATTACAGAACATTCCAGAAGGCTGATATGGATGGATAAAATTCACATTGATGTATTTAACAGTCTATTTTAGACGATTTCCTGAGTGAAGCAAGAGTATTTTTAAACAACAACTTTTATTTATTTCCTTCTGTGCATAATATGGCTGAATGCTTTCCTTTTAGTAGCGTGCATGAGGTTAAGATTTTTAATTGTATGATCAGTTCAGTTTGCAATTTGTAAGTCTGAAGATGTTGATGAAAGGAATGATATGTTGTCATTTAAAAGCGTGAGATATTGTTATACGGGCTTAACTGTGCCATCACCTGCTCACATGGCAGTTCTCATTGTCTGTGATATATTGTTTCATTTTATACTTCTGTACATTTATTGTGTGAATAAGAACTTGGCTTGACCACAAGTTATATTCACATATGTCTTGCCAGCAGTAGATATTATATCAGGAATAGCTTAGTAAGCACTAGAACGGCAACAATGGCACAGTTTATCTTCATACAAACCGGACCAAATTACGTTTACAATTATGTGGGATATTTAAGAATCGCAAATCATTACAGAAATAACTTCTATATGTATTCGGATATCATTCACTGCACTACTGCCAAAACAAGCAGATGATCTGATGTTAGATTACTCATGGACGACAATCAGAAATATATACATATAAGTACATGAACATGATAAATACATACTCAGCTGGGTGATTCTCACGAAAACTTGGTTCTAAAAATGTCAAGCATGAAAATGTAAAAATTGCTTAAATTTACTTTTTTTCCCACCAGACATTGAAAAACAAAGTCTGGAGTAAATGGGAACATTCATTTAAAAACTTTTACTTATCATTTAACACTTTTTGTATCATAATTAAAAAAATTTGTCCTAAAAAATCTCATTACCGCAACAGTCAGAAAACATCAACACTGACATATTTTCAAAATGACATGACAAACCTGAAAGAACATAATTTGGAGATTCTGCACATGCATTTAAAATCAAAGTATTATTCTTCTATTAATTAAATTAACATTTAATAAGCATCTGTTGCGGTAATGATAATCAAAATGTCTTGTAAGCATTCTGACAAGACAATATTTCAAATTAACTGTAAAAAAAATGATCTTACCTGGTAGCCATCTTGAATAACTGGTCCATGTGCTTGGTTACTCAAAATCAAACTTTATTAAAGTTCTGTATGTGTGCTTAAACTGTTCTCAAAAAGTGTTGCGGAGGATGAGAACATCAGGCATGGACACATCATTTTCCTAATTTTTCTTCATTATTATTATACATGAATATTCAGTAAATATTTTTTCTGTCATCTAAAGTAGTCTAGCAAAACATCCATTTATTTTTTTTCTTAATATTTTTGTGTTAATTTCATTAAATTACAACATAACGCATGTTCAAACACAGCCGGACACATTGCGGTAATGAGAATTTCAGCAGAAAATGAGATAAAATGTACAATTATAAATTCTTATGTTGAAATCACACATTGTGCAAGGTAGAAAACAGTATTGTGTTAATTCTGATGCTTTTTAATGTTACTATATTACACATTTTAAACCTAAAATCATTAGTGCCGTGGTGTTTCAATGGTTTCGTGAGAATCACCCAGCTAGTCTTATAAAGCTCTTTATTTAAAAAACAAATTAAGATTTGGTATCGATAATTACAAAAAAATATATTACATTTTATTACATAAATGTGTAAAATATAAATGAAGCATAATTGGCATTACAAAGAACAAAAAAGGGCTAATATTATGCCCATTTTTACAAGATGTAATATAAGTCTCAGGTGTGCCTAGTTTTAGCTCAAAATACCATTTTTTTATAGGATGTCCAAAATGCCCTTATATGGGCGTGAGCAAAAAGTGCTGTTTTCATCTGTGTCCCTTTAAATGCAAATGAGTTACTGCTTTTGCTTAATAATGGATCTGATTTAATTTGGGACAATAGTATCTTTAGCCGCATTAGTGCTACAACACGCTAACAAACACACTTAGAAAAAAGCATTTGGCTAAAGTTAACCAGTCAGTCAGTGGCTATGGGTGGGGTTTGTTAGTGTGACATCACATTAATAAGAGAATCAAAACAGCATGTTCTGGTTATACGAGGATTCAAAAAGTAGTGGGTGTCTTTTTTTCATTTTGGGGGGTATGTCCAAACACCTTGTAAAAGTGGATTTTGCATAATATCGGCCGTAATTATAATCAAAACGCATTAGGAAATATTAATAAAAGTTAATGAGCTTTAATCACAACAGTAACAAACATGTAAAATACCAAAGAGATATTGAGTAATTCTCATTTCAGTGCTTTAGTAAACATTGAGGTGGATGGCACAGTGCTGAAATACTAATAAACAGCATGTTAACTCTATTACAACACAATAATGTGTAGATGAATTGCTTACATCTGATCAACAACAAACATTTCTGCCTGCTGTGAAACAAAACTAACATGATAGTTTATTCAAATCCTCTCATATGGTTCAAAATATTTATCTTAGTGCTTGCTGATGTGCATTTTTAAATGTTTAAAAGCCTTGTTTTAACATGCCATTTGATAAACATGTCAAAGACTAATTTCGGGTGGAAGATAAAATGTTTACATAGCTGTTTATGAATACAGGGGTATATAGAAAACTCATTTTGTAAAGTAACACTCGGTTAGGAATTGTGTTGCATGATAAAAAAATAACTTTAGATATGTTATTGTTTTGCTGATTTCACAAAGTATATGTTTTTCAACCAATCAGATTTAAATGTGACCCTTTTGAAACTCTTTTAGCAATCAGAAATGTATTTGTACCCATTAGACTGGTTGTTCTGCGATCAAAATGCTTTTTGTAAAGTTCATTCAAATCTTAGTATGGCATTTTAGAATAACGTCCTACTTTAAAGTAAACTCTTATTTTGGCAGTACAGAAGTATGTTTTTTAAATTAAACTATATAAAGAAAGAATGAGATTACCTTTTTCATTTTTGTAGTGCTGAAGCGTTTTTCACTAGTCAAAGCCATATTGTTAGACTGCAATAATTTATGAAAAAATAATACATGTAGTCATGCATATGTTTTCTGTACAGATATGTTGATTTAATCAATGTCAGGAAGTGTATATACATGGACATTTCTGTAGAGACAGATTGCATCTGTATTGTAGTAATGTCTACTATATGTACTTACTTATTAATGTGTGTATTTATATGTGTGTCTGTATTTGTTTGTGCTGTAAAATATGTTATTTCATGTTGTATCTGTTGATGTCTTTCAAATCATGTGTGCACATTCAAGCAGACTGTGGCCGCTGCCATGGATACAGTTGCGTAAGGTTGTGGGAGTTGTTATGTATATGTATGCATGCAGATGAACTTTGCATTAAATACCAAATCAGAACGTCGGGTTGTGAAATGTGTATGTATTACTGTCTGTCCTTGCAGCTCTATATATACAGGGCTTGGTCTCCATCTGTCTTATGACATATACATTTTTCAACCTGATCTCACGAATTTCCGTGGCATAGTCACGGAATTTTTTGCTCATTTTTCCGTGGCATTCTCACGGATCTCCACATATTTTCGTGGCTCTGCCACGGACTTTCTTTTCCGTGGCATTCTCACGGATTGTTTACTCAACTGCTTTTTCCTATTTTCAAACCATTGTCGCTTCGGTTTAGGGTTAGATTTGGTGTTTGCGTTAGTATGTCACTGTAAGTATTGGTTTATACAATTTTTTCTGATGTATTCTTTTATATTTTCTAAACTTTAATCAATTGTCGCCTGGCGTTAGAGTTGGGTATGGATAGGGATGTCATTTTATGTAAATCTAACCCTAAACCGAAGTGACAATGGTAAGAAAATAGGACAAAACAGTTGAGTAACCAATCCGTGAGAGTGCCACGGGAAAGAAAGTCTGTGGCAGGGCCACGGAAATATGCGGAGATCCGTGAGAGTGCCACGGAGGGGTGAGCAAAAAATTCCGTGACTAAGGAACTTTTTTTGAGATCATGTTGCAATTTTTAGGCCTGTTATTCAGGTAGTTGTTGAACTGGATGATCATTTAAAAAGAGATGTTATTGAGGTTAAATTCTACCTGATTATCATTTGCAGTTGAACAAAAATGTGATAATAAATAGTAGGCGACTATCAACCTCTCGGCATAGATAACATCCACTGTAGTGGTTCATGCCGACATTAAAACATACTGCGGCCACCAAAAAGTATTCTTGTATGTTATTTATGTTAAAAAAATCGTAAACTGCAAACACTTTTTACATAAATAACTTTAAAAAAAATTATAAACCCAATCGCCAATTTTCAGTTACTTTCAAGCAAATGATCCCGTTGTTTTTTATGTCTATGTTCTCAGAAGTTTACTTGTGTGTCCTAGCCCAGAAGTTTACACGTATAGTTATGTTAGTTAAAAACACATTCATAAATAAGTCTAGTCTCAATATTTTTTGTCATTATCTTACATAATAATTTGAAATTTTTGTGAATTGGTTGTGTGAAAGCCTTACAACACTTATATTTTTTACAAAACATGTTCTTACTCAAAAAAAAAAAAAAAAAACGGGTTGTTGGTTTAACTTAATCATGACACCGATTTCCACACACATAAAGATTTCTCTAAACTTAAAATGGGTGAATTATATAAGAAAAAGGATACCTTGCACGGCATTTACTTAAACAGAGTAAAGCAACAAGGCCGATAATGCGCCTGCCTGTAACCTGCAGTAAAAACTTTACTCTTCATCTTAGTGGTAATCCTTAAATCTCATTATCAAATATCAACATTACAGAAAAATCTCTCAAAATAACATTTCATTTCAACACTGCAGCTCCTTAAAAGGTCAAAGAGCTTGTTTAAGTTAGTTTTAGACATTGCAACTATGTTGCACAAGAACCCAATACAAATGTGTTACATCAAACTATAATCAAAATTTACAACCTTTAAAAAGCTTGATTTAAAGTGTTTTTAAAGTCTTCAGATACTTTTTGACGTCTCTGTATATCAAGATAATTCTTCCTTCATTGATACATACCATCTGTTTGTTTTCATGCATTATTGTTATTATTACATCTGCATTACATAATGAATAGCTGGGTTAAAGGGCTCCCTAATGATTCTCTATCCTTAGGATGCTTTTGGACTTTAGATGTCCGGTACTATAAAACAATAACCCCTTATTTAAAATGATTTTAATGAAAGAGATCTGGAATATATGTCTTTTGGTTGGTCTTTAGAAATATTGTCAATGCTCTTGTTTCTTCAACAGAGGAACATGACGCTATTATTTAGAGTAAAAGATTTCCCTCCTGCTGTTTTTAAATGATTTTTTAATGATTTAATTATTTTATTTTTCAGGGTTGAGAGCAGTATTATTAATAAATAGATTCACACTGAAAAATAGTCAGTCTGGGATTCTGAATTGTTTCAGAAACCAGATCTAACATTTAAATGGTTATAAAATAGAGCACCAAAATGTGCAAATATGTCAAATCAGTTGCACAAACAAACCAAGCTAGAAATGACAGCAAATCTAATTCAAAGCTTTTGATGTGGCTTCATTTTGCACCAAGTTGCTTTACTTTGTCATTCAGTCTTATGTGCTATTTACAAGAGGGGTTGTAAATCAGTGTATGTTCAGGTTTTGTGCTAAAATGTTTACATTGTTCAGAATTAACCCAATATATAAAATAATAAAAGTAATACCAGATGCACACTGTGCGCTTTTGGTCATGATTTGGCTGTCTGAGACTAAATCCTAAAAGATTCCTGGAATCCTATTAAATATTCAGCATTATTAAAGGTGAAATAGAATGATTAAACGGGGTATTTATCCTTGTTCTGTGATGTGACATGTAGACAATAAAATTTTGGTTGGGTCTGTAATGCCTTCCTAAAAACCTCTCTCAAAAAGCTATATTAGGGTGGGGGATTTTAAACAAATGGTTTTGCATCTATTTGGCATCCCTTCGAGCTTAACTGGCAACCTCATTATAAAATGCAACCACTTGACGCTAATTGGCTGCCTTTGCTGTCAGGCAAAAGAATGTAAACTTCGCCGTCTTTAGAACACGGACAGACCAAAATGTTACAGAAGCACACACCTCACCATTTCGCCTTGAACTTTGCGAACACTGCTGCAATTTAGTTTCCATTGGAGGCGAGAGGCCGGATGTATGTATTATTTTGAAGGATGGGAATTGAAAGAGATTGGGGGGTAAGATGCATTTTACGTAATATGTACTGTATCCGTTGTTCAGATTGGGCCATTTTCTGGCAGATATTTCAAAAGGAGAAATTTCAATGAAACGGAGATGTTCAGAATGTCTAGCACTTTTCCTATGTTCGTGAATGCAGGTAGACTACTGTTATTCAACTAAGACAAGGTAAAAACATTTTTCATTCTCTGTCACCTTTAATTTCTAGTTTGACATGTTTAACAGCAGCCCAATATTAACAGTTGCAATACAATTTTTCCTCCAACATTTTTCCTTTCTGGCAGTGTCAGACATTTTGAGACACAGTCCTGCGGTGTGTGTGTGTGTGTGTGCGTGCGTGCGTGTTTGTTTGTGTGTGTGTGCGTGCGTGCGTGCGTGTGTGTGTGCGTGTGTTCAGTATTCATCCTTCTTTACATGCTCTCATGGCAAACATGAAAATGTCCGTAATAAGGGCTACTATATGTCTTGAATTGGTATCATGTCTAGGGTCGGGGTAAACACACTTTTACAAATGATTAGCTTTCATTGGCTTATGTTTAACAGCAGCCATTTTATGGATGTGCATCAATAAGAAAAGATTTAAAGAGCATCTAATTCATAAAAGAAATGTTATTTTGTGTATTTGGTATAATACAATGTGTCGCGTGGTTTATGGCCACATACCATCAATTTTTGTAGCTCCAGATTTCACTTTCTTGCTGAAATGCACGGATCTGAAAAGCTCCCTGATTGGCCAGCTAATCTGTACGTTGTGATTGGCCTGAATACCTCTGATGTCAGCAGGAAATGTGACGCTGCATACCATGTTTGAAAGATTCGCGCACAGTGCAATGCTAACAGGAGTTAACTTACAGGAGG